>NC_092750.1:56397758-56711985 GCF_047496795.1 Chiloscyllium punctatum | reverse complement strand
TTAGGCTTTTTTTCTGCTTGATGACTTCTGCTTTCTCTTGCAATTTTGGGAGATTGCTATGCATTTTGCAATCCTTTAGAATAAATCTAACTGCATTTATGTGCCTTGTTAAGCTCACAGTAGTGATCCAAGTCTGTGCTCACTGAACATAAATCTATAATAGCTGTCAAGTAATGAATTTATATATATTTCAATTAGCTGTTTATGCTTATATTACCAATATGATTTTTACATTACAAATGTTGTGATGGCTCAGCATTTAAATAGATTGGTTTATAGCCAATAACTTTTGGTTGAAATTATGATATTTTTCTTCCTTCTTTAATACATCCTGTAATAATTTTCTGTATCCATATGTTTCCCAGTTCTCTTCTCATTGTTATTAGAAACATATAGAAACATTAACAGATGTTATTAAATACATCTGTAAACAGCAGAATCAGGCGAAATACATTTTCTTATGTAAAAATATAATTGTAAAAAGAATCCAAACAAATTATTTTCATAGTAGCAATTACTATCAATTTATTATGCTACAGAAGAGGTCAGGTGAACTTCTGTTCAAGATTCCCGTCGTATGTGGATTTGAAAATATATCCCACTGCTAACAAAACTAAACAGCATTCACATAAGCAGTAACAACATTGTTAGAAAAAAATGACAAGCAAAGAGACAGTAACTACACCACTGTAGTGGACATATAGTGGTAGAAAGATGATAGATGCACTTGCAACTAAATTGAGTCACAGCATCACACAGTTCAGCAACCAAGTGTCTCTGCCAATTTCAAGTCTGCCTTTAGAGGCTGGCGTGACAAGGAAAGATTAAGGCAAAATGGCTGATCTCCCCACATTCCAAAGGAGAGTCTCAACAATAATAAAGATTACCACATCCAACAAGAATGAATCTCCACATAGCATATTTAAAGAAGTAAGATATCAACGTACTTAAACTCAGATTTGCAGGCAAATTCCACTGACACAAATTAAAGATGTGGTGCATACAACTCCATGGATTTGCCAGCAAGAAGATATAAGCAATGTGTTAGGATCAAAGATACTGCGAAGAACAAAAATAACTGCAAAGAAAAAAAAGAGCAGTCATACATCACTGAAGACCTCCATAAAAGAAATGCAAGTATTAGATGTTAAAGGGCCTCCAAGCCTTTTTGTGAAGAATATACTGACACTACAATGCCTTGATGGGGAGTGTTTACTGCTTGGCACAGATTTTACATGTTATGGACCAGACCAGACCCCTCAAAACATTTCAAGAAAGTAGCCCAGACCTAACTTTGCTAGTTGTTTTAAGTTGTTTCCAGGCAAGAACCAACTGGTTAAACAATTTAGTTTTAAACAAAACAGAACTTATTTACAAGATTACTGAATAAAAGACAAACAACAGAAAACAGAATACCGAATAACTTTACCTATCCGAAAAACCAAACAGATCATCCCAACTTAATGAGGCCGTTCCAAGTACTTGCAACAGTTCCCATAAACACCCCTTGGCACAAAATGTAAAATCAAACACAGGGTCTTACAGGAGAGAAGTCAGAGAGAGAAGACCAACCTGGACCTGCTTCTTTGGGTCCTGCAGCTTTTTCTACACTACTACTAAACAACCAAACCTAACCAGTTCCTGGGGGATCTGGCCACACCCCTTTCATTGTATAAGTGTTTTTTTTATAAACTTGAAAGCCTTCTGCTTGAGGCAGTATCTGTTAGTTATTGTCGAATTCACCCTAAAGCCCTACACCCCGGACGTTTTGGAGACTGTGTCATTTACGAACTCTCTGGAAAAAAAAGCCAAGGACAACATAACCTTGTTAAAGGAGTAGCTTTGCCACATACGACTTTCTTGAAAAAATTCCTCCCAATGCTGGCCAGCACTTTTTCTTTAGATACAAATTGAATTAATGATGAATACCCAACATCTATTTACTTGTTACCATCAACTATCAGATATTTAACATCCATCAACGAAAGCTATTAGGTATGAACATTAAAATCCCTCCTGATCAAGAACGAAGGACAAAAATCTGTTGGTCAAAGATGAATAGTCCTAGTCAACTACATTCTACTCAACCACCATTCTTCCAAGTCTGAAAACACACATACATTGAGAATAGTGAAACCTGCAAACTATCTGAATTTGCAAAATCAAAGTCTTAGGCAGGTTGAGGTAATGATAATTGTAAATATATAGATGCATAAAACTGAAATAATTATGAAGAATAGAAAATAAGCAAGGGAGAAGATGTAAAACATAGGGTCTGAAAGGGTTAGTATTCAATTATGGGAATCAACATTACTGTGTCAATGTAATAGGAACGTATTTAGAAAAAAGAAGAATCTTGGAGGACACAGACCTGGTTCTGCTGAAATTTTAAAAGAGACTTTGATCATTAATATTCATGTAACCTGCAGCAATGCAATTTATCTTGTATTATTCAGTCAACAGAACTCTCTTAGTTAGGCCAAAATGATAAATCTACACTAATCTATATTGGACCATTCAGGCTTGAAGGAACTCAGAGACCACTGTTTATATCAAGACCTTTTATACTGTAGTTGTCCACAATGTGAACATTTTGTAAGAAAAAATAATTAGTCTTTGTAAAACATAGAACATCAAAGAATACTGAAAAACAGTCCTGATTGCTTTCTCCTGAATGTTTTCTTAATCTTCCAGTTTGCTTCAACTGAGTTTTCATTTTCACACAAGTATTTAAGTAGAAAAAAAAGGTGTCAAAACCCAGGACGCTGCTGCCAGAACTCCTCTGCTCAGCCTGTTCTATTACTTTCTTTCTCCTTTTGTTTCTCTCTTTTTGCCTTCTTCTCTCCTCTTTGCACTAGAGGTGAATCCTGGAGCAGTGACAAGCACAGGCAGCAAGTCCCAGAGCAATGACCCCTGGAACAGCACATAGGCTGCGAATGGAGCAGCGCGTGAGCTGTGTGTCCCAGAGCAGCATAGGGAGGCAGCTCCGGAGCATCATGCAGGCAGCGATTCCAGGGCGGAGACCAGTGCAGGGGAGGCAGTCCTGGAACTTATCCTAGAGCTGAGTACCAATGTGGAGCAAAGTGGCTTGGAGCAAAGTGGGATAATCTGGAATTCAGAGATTTGATAAAGAAGTGGTGAATTGAAATTTAATCTTGAGCCCAAGTAATGTGTAAATGTTCACATTTTATTATGAAGTATTGCAGTATTTGGTCACATTCACAGTTAAGGAAGAGGATCTAAGGTTTATGATCCAGCAGCAATATTTTTCCAGGTCAGGGTGGTATGTGATTTTGTATTGGCACTATGGCCTCATGTATTGTGGCAATGTATTAATATGGCAATAAGATCAGCTAACTAACTGGAAATAGAGATTCATGTCACAAATCGATCATTTTCAGGTTGAGAAACTTTAACTTGATAAGTGCGATTGGAACCATTCCTGAGCCTCACCTATTTATGATATATATCAATCACTTGGATGAAGTGACAAAATGTACTATAGCCAAAGTTTTTGACTTGACAAAAATAGGTAAGAAAACAAGAAATGAGGATGATAAAATGAGGCTACACAGGCATGTAGGCAGAGTGGTTATTGGGAAAAAAATATGGCAGATAGAGTTTAATTTGGGGAAATGTAAGATTATCCATGTTAGCAGGAAAAAGAGAACAGAAAGATATTACTGAATTGGAGAGAGACTGCAGAGTGCTTGGTAACGAGGAATCTATGTCTTCTAAGACATAATCATAAAATGTTAGCATGCACATACAGCAAGTAGGCAGGAAGGCAAACAGAATGTTGGCCTTTATTGTAAGATGCATTGAAAATAAAAGAGAAATTGTACTAAAACTATACTGAACATGTGAAGGCACATAACCAGTGCTGTGTTCTTCTAGCTGTTACACATCATGTATTTAAAAGTTCTGCAAATAAAAGCCTCAATACTTTCCTGAACTGTTGATGAGACTCATTATTATTGATGGAAGGAGTTTAAGATAGTTTATGATGTATTCAATAGCTTGTGTATTGCTGGAGCTACACTTAACCAGGCGAAAGATGAGTTTTCCATCACACTCTTGGCCTGTGTCTTTGGAAGATGGAAAGGTTTGGGGGGTCTAAAAAGGTAAGTTACGTCTTGCAGAATACATAACTTCTGACCTGTTCTTTTAGCCAAGGTATTTATGTGACCATTAGGTTATGTTTCTAGTCAATGATGGCTCCCAGGATTTTGATGGTGGGAATTCTGTAATAGCAATGTTATTGAATGTCAAGGGGAGATGGCTAGTTCCATTCCTATTGGTAATAGTTGTTGCCTAGTACTTGTATGAGCTTTGGAATGTTCAATTTAACTTTAATTGCAAGACTTACATCATTTTCAATTTTAGACAGAGTTGAGAGAGGCCAAAGTGAACATAAGCCCCTTAGTAAATGAGGCTGGGGAGATAATGGGAATCCATGAAATGAAGCCTAGTTGAATAAATGCTTTATATCAGTCTTCATAGTAGAAAATACTAATAGTATTTCAAAAAAAAAATTCAAAAAGGGTAAAGAGGACAGAAGAAATAAATACAATAAATGTCGGTAGTGGAATGTAGTGGAGACGTAATGGGGCTTAAAGCTGATAAATCACCTGGACCTGATCCTAGAATATTAAAGGCAACAGCTGGAAAAATAGTGGATACAATGGTAGTAATTTTTCAATAATACGTAGACTTGGAAAAAGTGCTGAAGGATTAGAAAACTATCAATGTAACACCTTTATTTGAAAAAAAACATAATTACAGGACAGTCAGCTTGCTATCTGTTATTGGGAAAATGTTCTAATTTATTATGAAGGATGTAATAGCAGCGCACTTAGAAATAGTTAATACAATCAAGCAGAGTCAGCATGGCTTTACGTCAGGAAAATCGAGCCTGACAAATTTACTAGTATTCTTTGAAGAAGTAAGAAGCAGAATGGATAAAATGGAAGAAACAAATGTGATATATTTAGATTCTGTGCACTAATACCTTTGCACAGAAGAAGAAGCAGCATTCACTAAAAGCAAACAGTTGTGATGACAACAACACTGCTGCAATTATATCGAGTCATCCTCAGTGGGAGGCCGGCAAGACAGGACTTGGATGAATGATAATATAACATTTGTTGCATTTTTATAAATGGGAAGATGAACATTAAATTCCAATGTTTAAATAAGAAAATAAATCTTAAATTCCAATTGGAAAATACTGTGTTTTCATTGTCTTTGCTAGCGAATTCATGCTTGAAAGTGCCAAAGTAACAGTCTGTCAAACCAAAACACACCTCAAAGTATTTTCCTCGAGCTAAAACTCTCTGTTCCAAAGAACCATTTTTTAAAGTCAATGTAACATTGTTAGTGCCCAATGTAGCTGTCGAACATTCAGCTTCTACCTTACCAAATACGCTAAACAAGTTCTACATTGGCAACTCAGTGTGAAATCAAAGTGGATACCTCCCTTACTTTAGCCAGTTTTTGACTGGGTGAGAACCAGTGAGGGAAGATAATGCAGGCATTAGTGATTAGATAGAGTACATCATCATAGAGTGATTAGTGATAGAGTGTGAAACTTGGTCAGAGGTGCGTGCAGTAGCGGTGATAGAGTGAATTGGAGATATTGGAGAGAAGGTGGTGACACTTATCCTGGCAGAGTGGAGATCATTTGCCTTCAATTGACATTGACAGTTCTGTGCATTCCTCCAGCCTGCTTTAATTTGAGTGGCTCAGACTAGCCTGCCACAGATTGTTGCCATGATCTCCACTGCTGGCCCTATCGAACAGGGCAGCCTTGTTTCTGCACCAAGCTACCTAGCAGGACATCAAACTCCTTGCCCACACAGTAGGGAGCTGATGCCCCCTTCTCTGCAATGTCCAGAACAAATATCTGGAACTATTCAGTCAGAAATCACATGACTAGTCCAAAAGGTCTATTTGAAATAACAAGCTTTTCGAGCTCCTTTATTGGGTCACCACCTGATGAAGGAGCAGTGCTCTGAAAGCTTGTGATTTCAAATAAACCGGTTGGACTATAACCTGATCTCATGTAACCTCTGGCTTTGTCCACCTCAGTCCAACACTGGCACCTCTACCTCATGGAACTATTCAGGGCAGGTCTACCCTGACAGCATTTGTCTGTGTGCATGATAGGCTTATAAAGGTTGTGCGGTCACAAGGCATGCTGGTGAATTCCAGATTATCGACTGAGTGGTGAGGTGTTCTAGGAAAGATGCATGGTAAGCTGAGGCCAGAATTAGATGCAACAAATGCCACAGGACCATAATAGGTCATTAATGAGATGTGTTTGGTTAGATATAGTGAAAAAGCTCACAAGGCCTGGTTGCAGAGATCCATTCAAAAAATTCAACAGAAATTGGATGTTGACAGAAAATCACAAAAGTCTGCCACTTGAGTCTAAAAGACAAGCTGTCACTTCAAATCAAGCAAATTGTCTGCCAAGATGCAACTCTCCAAGTTTTGCAAGCAGTAATATTGAAAGGATGGCCTGAAAGCATCGCTACACTCCTGTGATCATAAGGGCATGTGGACCTACAGGAATAAGTTAACAGCCCAAGACAGCA
This sequence comes from Chiloscyllium punctatum, assembly GCF_047496795.1. Taxonomy (NCBI): domain Eukaryota; kingdom Metazoa; phylum Chordata; class Chondrichthyes; order Orectolobiformes; family Hemiscylliidae; genus Chiloscyllium; species Chiloscyllium punctatum. The sequence continues at coordinate 56,705,386 of NC_092750.1, read as the reverse complement.
TATTGTACAAAGGAAATTGAAATATTATGGCACAGAAATTGACATAAGAGACGCTAAAGTGATCCATGCAAGTCACCAAGGAATTGAATTGAGGAAGGCAAGCAAGTGTTTCACAAGCCAAACATGAGTAATGAAATCAAGAACAACATCAGCTGGTACAGTGCTTGTAATGGGTACAAGCTGAACAAGGTGGGGAGCCTCTCATGGTATACTATATCCCAGGCAGCATCCCTGCAGAAACTGAGGGTAGTCCTCTTCACTTTCCCAGGAGCTGAGTATCTTATTTTCATAGACTGCTTTTATGGCTACTGGGAGACAGACCTGCTGACTTCAATGACAATAAGATTGTCGAGTGACTAAAAACACTCCCAGGGTCTGGATGTAAGTTTGCTCGCTGAACTGGAAGGTTCATTTCCAGACATTTCATCACCCTACTAGGTAACATCGTCAGTGGGCCTCAGGCAAAGCACTGTACATGATTCCTGCTTTCTATTTATATGTTTGGGTTTCATTGGGTTGGTGATGTCATTTCCTGTTCTTTTTCTCAGGGAGTGGTAGCTGAGGTCGAACTCAATGTGTTTGTCGATAGAGTTCCAGTTGGAATGCCATGCTTCTATGAATTCTCGTGCATGTCTTTGTTTGGCTTGTCCTGGTGGCTAGTTTTCTGCCTGTTTGTCCAAAGTAGTGTTCATTGGGTACCCATTCTTTTTGAATACATCAATAAAATTCACTAAAGAGGAGGAAAACAACAGCAAACTGCCATTCCTAGATGTCACAGTAGAGCGAACAGCCATGGAGCAACTTCAAACCAATGTCTCCAGGAAAACAATACAGACAGAGCAAACAGTGAACTATAGAAGCAATCATCTCAACATTCACAAACGAAATTGCACCAGGACATTATTTCAATGAGCCCAACACACACTGCAGTACATAGGATCTACTCAGAGCAGAGGAAAGTCACTTATACTGTATATTCAAAAAGAATACATACCCAATGAACACAGTCCGCCGATTTCTCAGCAATAAACCCAAACAAACAGACAAAACACGTCCAGACACCCTAACCACTCTCCCCTACATCAAAGACATTTCAGAAATGACTGCCAGACTACTCGGACCCCTTGGCACCATGGTAGCCCACAAACCCACCAACATATTAAAACAGCAGCTAATGAACTTGAAAGACCCTATACAGGCAACAAACAAAACTAATGTCATTTACTAAATACTGTGCAAGGACTGTAACAAACACTATATTGGACAAACAGGCAGAAAACTAGCCACATTGATACATGAAGGCCAACTAGCCACAAAGTGATATGACTCTCTCTCACTAGTATCCTTACATACAGATAAGGAAGGACACCACTTCAACTGGGACAACACATTCATCTTAGGACAAGCCAAACAGAGACATACACAAGAATGCCTAGAAGCATAACATTCCAACCGAAACTCTATCAACAAACACATCAAGTTAGAGCCCATCTATCACCCCCTGACAAAAAGAACAGGAAATAACATCACCACCGGAAATGATATCACCAACACAAAGAAACCCAAACATATAATTATAAAACAGGAATCATGTACAGTGCTTCACCTGAGGCCCACTGAAGATGTTACTTAGTAGGGTGCTGAAATGTCTGGAAATGAGCCTTCCAACTCAGCAAGCAAACCTACATCCAGAACCTCAACCTGAGCTACAAATCTTCTTAAAACTTGTTAACACTCCTAGGTGTTATGGTGTTCAAACATTGTGATGAGCAACAATGGCCCTCAATTCGTGAGTGAAGAATGCAACTGTTGCATAAAGGATTGGGAACTTTAGCACCAAACAGCATCACCCCATCACTCACATTCAAATAGATAGTTGCAGTAAAAATCACCAAAAAGTCATAAAGAAATTGAGTCCGTTTGGCCTAGTCTTCCCTATGTTGTACACAAAGACCCTCTCTCACTCTGAATGCTCAAAGTTAGCTGACTAGCAACCAGAAAAAGGGAGAAGGACAATAAAAGGACTTTCTCCCACCTCAATGGTTGAAAGGATTTAGAATTATAGAATATCAACCAACCTGCAAAATTACAGATTGTGAAATCAATTGTTCAACTGCCAATGACCACATTATCAGTAACTACCACTGCAAAGGCTGTAATGTTCAACTATCCACCATTCGTGAACAATTCAGAGACTGATCTGCATATCTTTAATTTTTTAAATCTTTTTGGATTTCTAACATCTTTTTATATATTGCATTGGCATTTCAGATTGCAGACCATAATTCACTCTTGTTCATTTGGGATTGAGGGAAAAGTATCCATAAGAGAAGGCATTCTTTTTAAAATGACCTCGATGCAACCAGCTGGGTGTCTGATCCTTACCAATGAGTTTAACAGATAAAGGTATTCCAACTGGAATCATTTGAAATTGGTGAAATCTTCTCAGTATTCTGGTTATAGCACCAATACTGTGATGAATGACAATGGCCACTGTTTCATGAACATAAGCCCCTTAGAAAATGAGGCTGGGGAGATAAGAGAACTATGAAATGGTAGAGGAATTGAATAAATGCTTTGCACCAGTCTTCATGGTAGAAAATACGAAATATTCAAAAAGGGTAAAGGGGTCAGAAGAAAGAAACGCAATGACTATTAGTGGACAAATATAGTAGAGATGTAGTGGGGCTTAAAGCTGATAAACCTTCTGGATTTGATCCAGTAGAATTGGGATCTTCAGCAACAAACATCATCTCCATGCTTTTCATAGTCAAATGGAAAGGCAATGGAAATTACCAAAGGAATCATAAAAAAGAATTGATCAATTATAGCATAAATACATATTAGGCAAACGAAGGCTGAGAAAGTAATCATATACAAAGACTCACCACATCTAGACTACTCTTTCAAAAGCAAAGATAAACTTCTGAAGTCAGAAGTAACAATCAGTATGAGTGGCACACTGAAGGAGACAACAGACAGCCAAATTTCAGTTTGATAAGACTACCTAACTATTGTCAGAGTTTAGCATTGGGGAGCCAGTCAAGGTACAAACCTTCAAAGTTCTCAGCAAGAGACTGCCCAAATAGGACCTGCGTAAAGCAGTGGTCATTTCAATCATACACAGTGGAAGTGAGCGATGAGATTGTAAACACAGGCAGACAAAACCGAACTTCAAAAGCTTTGCCTTTACTGCAGGCATCCACTCAGGGAGATGTGCGCTCCCCATTTATAAATATTATGGAACCAACAGCAGGATCAAGAGCATCGCAAAGCAGCAATGGAATAACAGGCACTGTGTGTTAATAATTGCTGTGCAATTGACACACACAGGAAAAAGAACATTATCAAGATGAACAGTCAATGACAATGCTCGCTTATACCACTGAGGGACCAAAGTGATATAGAGCATGTGGGCAGTATAGGTGCAGACACTGATGACTGTAACAACCTGCTAATACATGAAAACAGTTATATGCAAAGGAAGCAAATTGGATGACTCAATATAAGTTAAAATGCTTGCAACTGTTTTGATTTTCTGTGCAACAGGTTGAATGTTTGGGACAGAAATAGTCAACCATACTAATGTGCCACCTGGTTTGCCGTTGTCATGTCATATCGCAGATATCCAGTTCAATAAAAACATTACAGACAAGATTGGTGAGCTCATAATAGAAGGCACTTAGAGTATAAATTAACCTTAATTGCCATCTATGGTAAAAATATATGGAAAATATCACTTGCGATCCTTTTTTCAATTACTCAAAAATTTAATACATGGTCTTTTGTTCAGTTGATGTTCACATACACATTGTAAATGTATTGCTTATGAAAAATATTGAGGGCACATATTAATAAGATCATGGTATATGCAAAATGTAGATAGTAATTTGTCCAATTTTAGCTCTACTATCCATAAAACCATAGGATGATAAGATCTAAAAGCAGAATTAGGTCAATTGAGTCTGCTCTGCCATTCAATTATGGCTGATATGTTTCTCAGCCCCATTTTCCTGCTTTCTCCCCATAACCTTTGATTCCCTTACTATTCAAGAATCTAGCGCTGCCTTATATATACACAATGATGTGGCCTCCATTGCTTTCTGCAGCAATGATTTCCACAGATTTACTATCATCTGTTTGAATAAATTCCTCTTCACCTCAGTTTTGAGGGCTGTCCTTTAGTCTGAGGCTGTGCTGTCTCTCCTGTTAGTGGAAACATTGTCTCCATGTTCACTTTATCTTGGTCCCTCAGTGTTCTGTAAGTTTTATTCAGATTCCCCTCATCCTTCCAAACACCATCAAGTACAGACACAGAGTGCTCAACTGCACCTCATATAATAAGCCCTTCATCCCCGGGATAATTCTCGTAAACCTCCTCTGGACTACCTCCAATGTTAGCACATCCTTCCTTAGATAGAGGGACTAAAATTGCTCACAATATTCCAAATGCGGTCTGACCAGAACCTTATATAGCTTTAGCAGTACATCTCTGCTTTTGTATTCTAGCCCTGCTGAAAAGAATGCTAAAATGGCATTTATCTTCCTACCAGCTGATCCTGCATGTTAACCTTAAGATAATCCTGATGAAGGATTTCCAAGTCCTTTGTGCTTCAGATTTCCAAAGCTTTTTTACATTTAGAAAATAACTTACACCGCTATTCTTCCGACTAAAGTGCAGAACTTCAAACTTTCTCACATTGTATTCCATCTGCCATCTTTGCCAACTCTTCTAATCTGCCCAAGTCCTTCTGCAGCCTTCCCACTTCCTCAATACTACCTTTCCCTCCACCTATCATCTGCATACTTAGCAAGGATATCCTCAGTTTTTTTTCATCCAGATTGTCAACATACAGTCCTGCACTATGATAAATGTCTTATTGTTATATTTTCCATCATGACCTTTCGTGATTTCTGTATCTTTTCCTGTTTATCCACCAGTTGATATATTTGAAATCCTTTTATTTTGGGTTTTTGAAACTTTCCAAAAATCGCAGTGTTTAATTTCCTTTATTCGTTCACTTGTTATTTTTGTTATAACTTGGCGCTTCCTATTTAGTGATACTTTTCTCTTCATGTCGAGTAGCATGTCGGTCAGGTTTGCTACAATAGGCACCCAATCGGCTATATCTTTTGATGATGAATTTCTTCAAGGAGGATTGTCTGAATTGATAAAACGAAAGGCATCCTATTTGCCCATGTGACATGTCCCGCTGCTTTGTTTGCCAGCATTTCCAGATGTTCCTCTAGTAATTATTCATGCAATGCTCAGTTTTGATAAAAAGTGATGATGAAACATGCAGGGAAATTAGCCGAGTGTCAATTCGGTGAGTTAAACTCATTTCTTGCCTCTCTGTTTTCCAGACTGTAATTGCAAAGTTGAGTCAGAACCTTTGTATTTAGCCTGCAGTCTAATAACCACATTCTCGAAGCTGAATTGGATTTACGCCGATCAAAATAAACGAAATATACAAGATTAGATTAGATTACATTACAGTGTGGAAACAGGCCCTTCAGCCCAACAAGTCCCCACCGACCCGCAACCCACCCAACCCCTACATTTACCCCTATACCGAACACTATGGGCAATTTAGAATGGCCAATTCACCTGACCTGCACATCTTTGGAATGTGGGAGGAAACCGGAGCACCCGGAGGAAACCCACGCAGACACGGGGAGAACATGCAAACTCCACACAGTCAGTTGCCTGAAGCGGGAATTGAACCCAGGTCTCTGGCGCTGTGAGGCAACACTGCTAACCACTGCCACCCAAATAGGGGAGGAAATTTATATGCAAAATCCCCTGCAGAACACCAGTGGGCACACATCTCTTTCTGTTGTCATGAAAATTGCACACTCTCTGCATGGCCAACCATCCCCCTTTTGTGTAGCAAATCTTAAATTGGAGCAAAATGGTAGACTTTATGGAATGATGGGCAACACGGTGGCTCAGTGGTTAGCACTGCTGCCTCAAAGGGATCCGAGTTCGATTCCAGCCTCAGGCGACTGTCTGTGTGGAGTTTGTAAATTCTCCCTGTGTCTGCATGCTCTGGATTTCCTCTGGGTGCTCAGGTTTCCTCCCACAATCCAAAGATGTACAGGTCAGGTGATATGGCCATTCTAAATTGCCCAGAGTGTTAGGTGCATTAGGTAAAAGCAGGGACTGCAGATGCTGGAAACCAGATTCTGGATTAGAGTGGTGCTGGAAAAGCACAGCAGTTCAGACAGCATCCGAGGAACAGGAAAATCGACGTTTCGGGCAAAAGCCCTTCATCAGGAATACCGAAGTTAGGTGCATTAGTCAGGGGTAAATACAAGGCAGGGGAATGGATCTGGGTGGGTTACTGTTCGAAGGGTTGGTGTGGACTTCTTGGGCCAAAGAGCCTGTTTCCATACTGTAGGAAATCTAATCTAATCTGTTCAGTCAACAAAACTAGACCTTCTTTAGATTAGCACAGCCCATTTCCTGAGCACTTGACTGGTTTTTCCTTGATGTTGCTCAATGTTGAGAAGCTGAAGCATCTGCCTCAAACATTTTTGCAGTGTCACAAAATACACTTGAGAAGAATTGGACTAATTAGTTCCTGAATCTGAGCCAGGACAGAACTTTCCAATCCAAAGTTTGGCCCTTGTCTACAGTGTCTCAACTGGAAAGATTGTCATTAGATCAATTGGTTTATGCTGGATCAGTGCACACCTCTACTTGAAGAACAAGTTTATAAATTGAATTGCTCTTAATTGTGTCATTATCAGCATGATGCTAATGGATTTCTCTAATTGAATTTCCGTTAACTATAATTAGAGATCATTATGATTTTGACATTCAGTTGGATATGCAGGTTAAATGGCCGAAAAATAGGAAGCAAAGGTTGGTTCAGGTACACAATACAAGGTGAATATACAAACGAGGGTACTTCTGAGACAATTTAACTGTAATAAATAGTATGAAGATACATATCAGACGAGGATATTTCACATTTATGTCGTGGTATCAATGGGAAGATCGTCAACTTGGATCATTGAGCTGGTTGCAAGATTACTTTATCTTGGGGAATCAATCTGCGTACCAGTCCAAACAGAATTGGTGCATTATTGTTGTATTAGCCCTGATGAATGTTTTGCAAAATGTTAATAAATACCTGCTTTTAGATATTAACCTGAAAAATAAATGATTTAATTTGAGTACCACATTTCCTTTATGCTCTTGAAGCACCAGGATACTCCAGAGCAGAAAACATCCGTCCTGTTAATATTCAATATGATTCAATGACAAATGAATTTGTTGCTCCAGAGAGTGTATTCTTAGTTTCACTTAAAAAAAAAGTTTCCTTTTGTATTGTAACACGAATTATAATATAAAAGTAATGTTACTCAACTTGTAATCCGAATGCACAGGTAGATTCTCTGAGACCTGCGTTCAAGTTTCTCTACAGCAGCTAATGGAATTTACTTTTAGTTAATAAGTCTAGAATTAAAAATTGGCAATGGTGACCATAAAACCATCAGATTATTGTAAAAGCTCTTTGACTAATGAACTTTAAGGAAGAAATCTGCCCATACTAGGTCAGGCATAAAAATTACCCCAGACCTACATGGTATCTTCACTGTTAGAAAATAGAAACTGGAGTCAGCCAGTCTGTCTGTCGAGCCCTTTCCACCATTCATCATAATCATAGCTGAACCTGTATCTCAATGTTATATTCCTGCACCCTCCATACCCCTTGACACCTTTCACTCCTAACAGTCTATTTCTTTTTCAAAAATACATTCAGTGACTTCACATCCATAGCTTCTGTGGTCAAGAATTCCACAGATTCGTCACTTTGTGAGTGAAGAAATTTGGCCTCAGTTCAGTCTGAAATGGCCTACAACATATTGTGAGCATATGATCTCTTAGTTTTAACCCCCTAGACAGGGGCATTTCATCTTTGCATCCAGTAGTTCCTTGTCAGAATTTAAAAGATTTCAATGAAAGCCCCCATCATTCTTCTATACTCTTGTGAACACAGGACTGGTTGACCTTAACTCTCTTCACATGACAAACCTGCCATCCCAGGAATCAGTATGGTGAACCTTGGCTGCACTCCCTTCATAGCAAGTACATACTTTCTTAGATAAGAAAACCAAAACTGCACACAATATTCCAGATGTTGACACACCAAGTCCTTGTACAATAAGATTTTTCTTTTCCTCTACTTAAATCCTTTTGCAATCAAGGCTGTAGCATTCCATTGGCCTTCCTATTTGCTTGGTGTATCTGCTTGTTTCCGATGACCATTGTCAAGGACACCCAGATCTTTTGTATATCAAGTCACAAATCTATCACCATTTAGTGCATTCTCTGCCATACTGTTATAAAAGTGGTCAACTTCACATTTAATTATTTTACACCACATCTGCTATGAATTTGCCCACTCACTAGTTCTCCCTCATGTGTTTGACTAATTATTTCCTCAAAAGAAAATCCAATAGGTTTATCAAACACTATTTCTCTTTCATGAATCCATATTGAATTGTGCAATACCACTAGTACTTTTTAAGTGTCTTGTTGGCATAGTCTTTGTAATAAACCTTTGCCTGCTATTGATGTTAGGCTAACTAATCAGCAGTTCCTGGTTTTTTGCCTCCCTCCATGATTAGACAGCTTTGTTATATTTGCAACTCTTCAACCTGCCAGCAATGTTCCAGACTCAGCAGAGTTTTGGAAGATGACAACAGAGGCATCACGAGTAGGAAGGCAAGTATGAACCTAAGTAGGCCATTCAGCCCCTTCAGCCTGCTCTACTGTTCAATAAGAACATGGCCAATCTGTGGCCTAATGTTTACCCCATTTTCTATAGTAAAAGAAGTAAGTTTTAAAATATATTCTAAAATTCATAGAATTGTATCGTTAAAAGTATGTGATGTATAAATTTTATAAAGTAGCTGATTGGCTATCTCGCAGCGTATTTGATTTTTATGTTATTTTCAGAACGGTGTTCTTTTTCATTCATTCCATCACACATTTAATTCTGTATGGTTGCAACAGAAAGTGAGGTGGGATTCAGGATTATCTAGTGCAGCCTGATAATGTTATCTTCTGTTCATCATAAAGTGAACCCACATTCGGTTGTTTTATTGCTTCAGAGTAGATTTGGTATGGGTCATCCCGAATTAGTTTCAATGCTCATTTATGAATGCTTTTGAGCTTGACCACATTCTTTTTGGTAAATCGCGAATTCCTAGCTGCCACTACATATTCAGTGATTGCTCATACTGTGACTAGACTGCTGTCAATAGTTTGTGATATTGTATGACTTGATAATGCAATATGTCTTTCATTTTCTCTCTTACTCATTGAATGTAGTTGGTAAATCTATTTATGATCACTTTCAATATTGATTCCAAATAGTTCAAGTCACACTTGTTGTGTAATTTCAGCATTATCTAAGCTGAAGAGAGAGGGATCAAGAGGATTGCAAATGAAACACAATTCCATAGTGTTAAACATTTCTTGGGCTTCACCCTCATGGGATTTTCTGTTGACCATTCACTCAATGAAGTAAATGTCCTAGTTTGTGACATATTGTGCCTTGTATATGACACTCATTGGTATCAAGTCGACCACGTATTCAGAGTGGTGAATTGGCATGGTGATATCAATACAGATGTTATTTATGAACACTAAAAATGTAAAAGGACTGAATTTAGTTCCTTATAAGACCCTGACATATAGTGTTGGTGAAGCTGGTTAAGTAGAGGCATAGAGTAAAAGAAATCAAGAAATTATACTGAGGCTTTATAAAACACTGTTTAGTTCCACTTTCAGTATTGTGGTCAATCCCAGACAACACCTTTAGGATTCCAAGGCTTTTGAGGGGATTCAATGTAAATTAGAGAGTATGGGACTAAGAATGAAGCACTTAGTTAGATTGAAAAGTTAAAAATGGCTGAGACTATTCTTCTGAAATCAAAATAGTTTAGGAGGATATGTGACACAAGAACAAAAATCACAAAGGATTTAGAAGAAGTAAATTTCAAGCACAAATTGTTTCCAGAGGGATCAATAATGAAAGGGTATACATTTAAGATAATTGGCAAAGGAACAAGAAACAACATCAAACACTTCTTGTTCACATAGCAAATTGTTATGATCTGGAATGCATTGTCAATCAACAGAGAATTAATTCACTAGTGACTTTCAAAAGGACATTTTGATAATTACTTGAAAGGAAACATTGACAAACCTATGAAGGACAAGCAGGGAGTGGAACTAATTGGATAACTCTTTCAAAGAGTCAGGACACATGCTAAGGGAGGAATGGTCTCTTATTCTGCACCACTCTTATTAGTTTAGATGTATTGCCTCACCAATTCAGATAAATCTCTATCTAACATAAATTGTACATTAATAAACAAAAATTCACAACTTGATTTGCTGGTGATTTCCCATTGGTGATTTGCATGGCTGTAAGTGGCACCCACACTCAGCTTTGGTCACTTGAGAGGTTGACTATTGGATCCTCTATGTTGGAGGAGTCAGTGGTCCACTGAATCGATTAGGTGAATCATCAGGAAATTTGCTAGAAAATTTTTTGAATGTGGAAAAGCCTGTTTCACAAAGGAACGACACTTCTGTACATCATAGTCATTCCAAAATGAAAACTCATTAGCCTGCAAATTACACCATTCAGACTTATTGTTCGAAAGCTTAATATGTTCATTTCAAATCCCTTGACCTTGTTCTTTAAATTGGGCCTCTGCTGGCCTTTTATTCCCATATTTCTGAGTTCAAAGAAAAGAGTTTGTCCGGGCTCTGTTGAACGAATGGCAGAGAAATTAATTGCAATCACCAAAATAATTGTGACAATTGAGGTGACTTGATCACATAAATCAGATGAAAGAGAAATGTGATTCAGCACACTGATGTGAAACCATTTCTTTCTTGACAGTTTTATTGCACATCAAATGTTTGATGTACCATATTCTGCTGCAAATGATGCATAGTCATAATCACTGGTAATGTCTACATTGAGCTCCCTGGTTAATAAATGGTTCAGTGCAGATCAGTTTTTATGAAATCCTCCAGGAACTTTGCATCATTTGAAAACTGATTAACATCTGCTGCTGCCATAAAGGATAAAATTATTTTACCAATTTTTTTGTCAAACACAAAATATTATATTACTTTTTTTGAATTGAATCTGCATCTTAAAACAGGACAGGGTGTCTTATAAAGAGGTCTCCAGTTCATGAACTGAGCTCATGCTGATGTGAGTCATGTACAAGCATAATCCCATATTCATTACCTCATACTATCTTATCTGCGATTGACATTTATGAAATGCTTCTGTAATATTTCGGCTAAACTACATAAAGGATTGGTGTTTGTCAGAATTGTGATTGAATTATAATTGATTTCTCTGATCAAAAATGCATTCAAATGCTAAGAGTTCCAGGCAATTAAAGCATTTGAAGCAATTTAATAGAATGAAGTTCATTCTTTTAATATTTAAATTCCTATCTGCTTGGCCTGGAAGACATTTTGTTTCAATTGAAATGTTATGTTTTGGGATTATTTTGAAATTTTTATAAGAATGACTTGGAAGAAATTGCTACTTTCAAATGTATTTACACAAAGTTAGGAAAGGGGTCTCGCGTGACATGTAATTTAAATAATAATGAGCCACTTTTTGATGTTGTTTCTCCATAGTTCTAAAATATAAACATTCCCATCAGCTCCTTGACATTCAATAAGTACTTTTCAAATATTGCATAGCAAAGCCTTTGTTCATTTTTGTCTATGAATGGAAGGAACCAAAAATATAGACAAAGGAAATGACAGTCTAGAAGGGTTGAAGTCAAACAAAGTCAAACTCAGTCATTCTGAGTATTTCATGATAGAATGATTTCCATTCACTTAACTTAACAGGAGGCTGGGTTGAACATGACATAAGTATATCTTGAGTTTCCACATTAAGTATGGGTGAAATTAATTTAACAGCGTAATTTTGGTTGGCAGTTTTACAGGCCAATCTTCATTTTGCAGACTTGGAATAAGTCAGATGATGATCATTGTTTTTCTCTCTGAATTTTTGCCTATTTATTTTCTCTTCCTTATTTTCTCAGATTAGTGGCAGCAAGGGAGGCTATTGATATTCCCAGATATAAATAACCTATCACAAAATAATAGTAAAGATAGTTTAAAATGAAGAAAACTTTTCATTTTTATAGCAATGTTCACCACCTCAGGATATTCTAAAGTGTTTTATAGCCAATGAACCCAACTGTTAATAGAGGAATAAATATTGACCAAGAAATTGTTATTCTGCCAATAGTGCCATGAATGATTTTATGTTAACTTGAGGTGGCAAATGAAGTTTTGATTTAATGTCATATCCAAAAGACAGTGCAGAACTTCATTGGTATCATGTTTAAGTATCAAGCTGGGTTATCAACTCAAGTTTTGAGACTGCGACTTGAACATACATCATACCGACTCAAAGGTGAAAGTGTTGCCATTAAGCGTGGATTGCCACAGTGTCCAGACACATATTTTATTATATTTGAGGTACAAGTAGAAATTAGAATTAGGTTGTTTCACAGTGAAACCATTATTCCATTCATTCATGTAATATATTTAAAATAAACCAATTCATTAATTTGCTTTTGTGCTTGGTCGTATGAAAATGCTCTTAAGTCTGCTTTTGTGTAATAAGAGGAGAACATGACAGGCTGCGTGTATTAAATCCACAAAACAAGAGTATGTATTGAAAGTGTTGAGTCATACCATCATTTAACTAGATGTTGCAAAATAAGAAATGGCCCTGCTACAAGAGAACAATGACCCAATTACAGACTTGGCCTGCTAATGCTGAGCTCAAAGGAATATATGCCGTGCGCAGATGAAACCTATAGCAATGCCACTAATTCATTCATAGAATTTCATTCTTTTTTTTAATCATGGTGTTTATATTCAGGTTAGAGCTGGAATTCAAGTGTACATTTAACAAAATCACTGAATTCTTACAGTACAGCAGAAAGCCTGTTGTGTCTGCAACAGTTCTCTGAATGAGGATTATGGCATGGTGTCACTCTCCTGCTGTTTCTCCAAACCAATATTCTCTGAATATTGTTTCTATTTAAATAAGCATCACAACCTTCTTGAATACCTCAGTTGACTCTGCCTCCACCACATTATCAGCCAGTGCATTCCCAGACTCTAAGTGCTGATATTGTAGAGGAGAGTTGCCACACATCAGCTTTATATTTCCTTTTGCAAATCACTTTGTATCTGTGACATCTCATTTTTGATTCATGGTTTTGAAAACTTCTATCAAATCTTCTCTTAGCCATGAATTCTCCAAGGAAAAAGTCGTAAACTAATTCAAAACTGAAGTTTCTCCTCCACTTTTGCACTGTTTCTAATGCATTCACGTCATTTCCGAAGTGTAGCACCCAAATCTGGACACAACACTTTAGCTGAGGTCGAACTAGCATCTTATGCAAGTTCATTATAATCCCATTTCTACTGAACTCTATACCACCTCTTACTAAAGCTCAGAATAATGCAATGTTTATTAATTCACAATAGTACATGTGTCATGGTTTTCAAACTGTGATAGTTGTTTTAAAAAGAACACATTTCCTTAGAAGGCATTAAGGAAGAAATGCCTCTGGCCAGCAAGAAAATTCTTCTTTGAATATTAATAAAAAGAATCAGACCACTCAAGGTTCTGAGCATTTTACCTCAAAGGAAAGGAATTCCTTCATACTTCAGATCAAAGAGGTAAACTTGTAACTTGAAAAGGCTCTTACAGACTCGAAAATCAAGATATTTGAACAGGCCAGGGAAATGTCTTTGGCTATTCATAATAAGTTATATCTATGAAACACCATCCTTATAGACTCAATCCAAGTAAACTAGCTGAAGTAAAATAAGCAACTAAGATCATGACAGATTAAGGGTAAAATACTACAGACGTTAGAAATCTGAAATAAACAGATAATGTTGAAGAAATTCAGCAGGACTGGAAGCATCTGTGGAGAGAGAATCAGTGCTAAAATTTCAAGTCCAGATTGTCAGTTCTGAACTAAAAGCTGTCAGAAAATGTTTTTTTTAATACCTTTTCTAGAGGCAGAGACCCAGTGCTAAAGGCAAAGGGGTTATTCATGGTGGAGAAAGAGAAAAATAAATTTAAAATGGCTGTAAATTATGGTGTGAAAGAGAGAATGGTTTCTCTCTACTATGAACAAAATAAACCAGATGCAAACAAGTTTATGAAGGACCATGACATTATTGAACCAAGTCATAGTAGTTGGAACTCAGTTAATATAATAGAGATTAAAATAGATATGTTGCAAAGATTTTGCGTTGATTCTTGTAAAGTCAGTGCAACACTGGATTCACATTCTATTCCAAGATTGGAAGACAACATTTAATCAAAAAGTAGACATTGTTTGGAAGAGGTGTCTCCAGTCCTATGTCCAGTAGCACAAGTCGACCTACATTCAGAGCTCTTTAAACACATGTGTGGGAGAGGCCAGAGACCATTCTGCATCTGGGCTTTCATCTGGGGCCCAGGCCCCTCTCAGTTATAATTCAGATCTGAGGCGAGGTCAATGACACTCTGGCCTCTCCAGGTGAATATTTTTATAAATTTTGCATTAAAATAATTACATGCAGTATTGATGTAATTGTTCCATCCTGCTAATCTTTACATCCAATCCTGTAAAACACCTGATCAATGATGGACACTCCTGTGGACAGCCTTAAGTTCTTTATGATTTCTTATTATTTATCAGACGTCAATATCATCAGTCCTTGGGATCTTATAATACATCTCATTAACTTACATCCCAATGTTAATGATTACACTCTTTCTAGACACTTGCCAGACTTACCTATAGAATCATAGAATCCCTACAGTGTGGAAGCAGACTATTCAACCCATTGAGTCCACATTGATCCCCAGAAGACCATTCTACCCAGACCTATCCCCAATCCTATCCTTGTAACCCTGCACTTCCCATGGCTAATCCACCTAGCCTGCACATCTTTGGGCATGATGGGCAATTTAGCATGGTCAATCTATCTATTCTGCACATCTTTGCATCTCTAAGGACTGTTCAAATTTTGTTATTCATTGTATCCCTTGTTATCCTAATTACAGGAAATGCAAAAAGATGTAAATTCCTCCTAATTGCCATATAATTCATAATTTCAGGTCTCGTATAAATGTTAGTTATATATAAAGTTATATGGTTAGACCTAATGTTAGAATTCTTCGGCCAACGAGTTGCGAGCAGTTTTTTCCTATCTGATCTTGAAGGTTAGGTAAACCCTCTCCCTCTTTCTTGCAGGTGCAACTATAATTCCTTCTACTCAACAGCTGTCTGTAAGTGTGTTTTAAACAGAAGATTGCTTCTAAAATGAAGTTTACTGACCCTACTCTAAATATTTCTACCTTAGCTCTTTTACTTAAAAAGACAGAATCTATTCAATTTCCATTAATATGACTGAAACACAATCACGCTCACAGCTCAATAAGCTTATCTGAACTCCCAAGATTTTACAAGATACAGTCTTGCTTCCCTTTTACCTTATCACTTGTCTCTGTTATCGTGGGATCATACTTTTCTTTTAGTTCTTGCTAAACTGCAAATTTCAGAATGTCTAGTCCTAGACCTCCTTTATCATATTGCATCTTACAGACATCTGCAGTTGTTGGTTTGTACAGGACTCCCCATACATTAATTTGTAATATTCTTTGTTCTGCCTGGACCCTGTTGCCTTGGAATTACCTGACTCTCAAAGCCAACATTGCCCTATCTTATGATCTCACCTTTAGTCTGAACTAAACAAGGTAACTCAGTTATTGCAGCTAAAAAATCTTCTCCATCACATTTATGTCAACTAAAAATCCATGGGCAGCCATTTTGTGTCACCTCTAGCCATGAGCTGCCCCAAGGACACTTGCAATTTCCAATGACTGATTGAAATATCAGCTTTTATAATATTAGATTGACTTAATCAATGCAAAGTTATGTCTTTTGGAATAAAACAAAGCAACGTTCTAATGATTAACTAATAAAATTGAGGGATTATGTAACTACATAGTTTCTATCAATGACATTCTTGTGTTCTGCCAAATCTAGGAAGACCTTATCCAGATTGTTCAATTGGTTACAAAGAGTGAGGCTGTTTATAAATTTGGCTAAAAGTGAAGTTGCCAAAACAAAAGTGATATATTTGGGCCTCACAGTGGGATTATGTTAAATAGCACCGAGAGATAAATTCTATTTTGGAATTGTTCCATACTCAGAACATTTGCGTTTGTGATAATATTGGAATGAGTGGATTTTATCAGAAATTTATTGTGAACATCAGGAGTAACTTGGCTCCTTTGACAAATTTGTTAAAGAAATGCAGGAAATTTGAATGGATACAAGAATATCAGAATGTATTTTGCACACTAAAAGCTGTGCTAACAACTGCACTAATGTTAGCATTATGAGATGCCAGTGGCATTGGCCTAGGTAATTGTAGTGATTAGAATGAAGGCCAGGTAGATCTCATTGACTATGAGATCCCTGATTAGAGTTGCTAACCTGCCCCAATCAGGGAGCCCTGCCTGACAGATATAAACAGGAGAGTCAGAGAGTCTCCTCATTCCAGGTACTAGCTGTGACAAACTGGTCTGAGTCCATGTACTGTGCACATTTAAATACAGGGTGACTTGGTGACGGGTTACTGGCTGCCTTGGAGCTTTTTTAGTATTATTTTACCACAAAATGATGAAATGAAGATTGAATGAACTGTCTGTTAATTTTTGAAAAAGGTTGATTACATATCAACAGAAATATTCAGTAGTAGAGGAAGAGACATTAGATGGAATCTAATTGGGACTGAACAATGTGGGCTACGGTGAGAAATCTGAGTGAATTGTATGGGGATTCAGGTGAGTATTAATATCGAGAGTGTTACTACTGCTTTTGTAACACAGAAATGAGGTTAATAGGAATTTTTGATGAAAAGTGAAGTTGTCTGTCATTTTAATTCTCCTTTAGCAATGAATGTGAGATGAAAGTCAAATGATTTACAGATAAAATATGAATCTCAGTTTAATTATGAAATCTGACTTGTCTAGTGGTAATGTCAGCTGTGATCATTACACCATTTTGAATCAAATTCCCTAAGTATTCATTCTGCGTTGTCTCACTCTGGTGTAGTTTGACCATGCATCCCTTTATAATTGGTTTGTTTCTTTGGATGAGAGAGTTGCCCTATAATGAGAGCTAAGTAAACTGTGTCTCTGTTTTCTGGGGTCCAGAGGAATAAAAGGTGACCTTGCTGAAATACACAAGTTCTAAAGGGGCTTAACAGAATGTGTTTGATATAATGTGTTTAATGACGACCACAAAACATAGTTTTCAAACATGACTATTGCAACGCAGTCCGAAAACATTGTACAAGTGCATTTTTCCAAATATCCCTATAGTGATTGGAAGAAGGGTCAGATGGATCTCACTGAATGAGTTCCCTGATTGGGGATGTTAACCTGGGCCAATCACTGAGTCACGGCTGATTGGTATAAACAGGCGTCGCAGGGAGTCTCCTTACTCTAGAGCTTGGCTTTGAGCTAACTTGTCAGAGTCCATGTACAGTGCATGTGTAAATGAAGGTTGACTTGGTGATAGAATACTGGATTAGTGGTACTAGAAGAGCACAGCAGTTCAGGCAGCATCCAACGAGCAGCGAAATCAACGTTTCGGGCAAAAGCCCTTCATCAGGAATAAAGGCAGTGAGCCTGAAGCATGGAGAGATAAGCTAGAGGAGGGTGGGGGTGGGGAGAGAGTAGCATAGAGTACAATGGGTGAGTGGGGGAGGGGATGAAGGTGATAGGTCAAGGAGGAGATGAAGGTGATAGGTCAAGGAGGAGAGGGTGGAGTGGATAAGTGGAAAAGAAGATAGGCAGGTCGGACAAGTCAAGGAGACAGTAACTGAGCTGGAAGTTTGAAACTAGGATGAGGTGGGGGAAGGGGAAATGAGGAAGCTGTTGAAGACCACACTGATGCCCTGGGGTTGAAGTGTTCCGAGGCGGAAGATGAGGCGTTCTTCCTCCAGGCGTCTGGTGGTGAGGGAGCGGCGGTGAAGGAGGCCCAGGACCTCCATGTCCTCGGCAGAGTGGGAGGGGGAGTTGAAATGTTGGGCCACGGGGCGGTTATCCAGTATTTGATTTTCAGCATCTGCAGTTATTGTTTTTACCTTGGTGATAGAATGTAGACCTCAGTGGAGTTATTTTAATCTATCTTTCCAAAGAAGACTAAAAAGTAAATTTGCATGTTTTATTGCCTAGTTACAAGTTACTCAGCTTAACAAATATATATAATGTAGAAATTCCGGTATTGAATTGGAGTGGGCAACGTTAGAAGTCACACGACACCAAGTTCACCAGGTTTATTTAAAATCACAAGCTTTCAGAGCACTGATCCTTTGTTAGGTAAATCTTGTGATGTTAAATAAACCTGTTGGACTATAGCTTGGTGTTGTGTGACAAATATACCTAGTCAACAAAGAAAAAGTATAATCCATAATCCATAAACAAAACTGGTAATTCTAGTCTGTCCCATTTTCATCAGTCTGTGCACATTTTGTGCTTTATTTCTAAAGTATTTTAATGAGATATATTTGCATGTTCTGTTCATATTTTTTGTGTTTTTTTCTTCTGCTGTTCAGTGATGTCTGCAGCTCTTCTATTTTGTCTGCCAGGCTAGAGTTGAGTACAGCTGAAACTATCTTCAGATGCTGAGCTTGTCTCACACTTTTATCTACCTTGAGATGATTTTCAGCAGGAAGACATTCACAACCTGCAAAAATATCTTTATAATCTCTGAGGATCTGTTAGACAGTCAATGGTTTCATGGTCTGCAAATTGCTGAAAATATCTTCTTGCATTTAGTGATTCCCAAGTCCAAACTTTCAACTTGCTCAGCTGAGATGAGTCAATTTTACTTCATGTGTACTATCCTCCCATTCCATTGGGTTCTCAGCTTCATTTGTCATTTAAGATAGATGTTGGTTGATCATACAGCTTTAACTCTAAATTTTGAGGGCTCCATTTCTCTGATGTCAGCTTGAATCATTTTGCAAAGGACGGCAAAGCTCATGATGTTGCACAAAATGCTGGCATCAGTCTAGCACTTCATATTCACTTGATGCACAAACTCTGCAGTCTTCATTCCAACAGTAGCAAACTACTTAACACCTTCAGACCTGACAATGCCAAGGTCAAGATAGCTCAGGGCTGTAATCAAAATCTTTTTGATTATGTTTATATGAGCCACGTTGATCTTTGAAACTGTCCAGGTTGCCATTTGAAAATAAAGTGCAAAAATGAGAAGAAATAGACAATGCGGTGCATTTTTCTGAGAAACAAGAAGCAAAATCACCTTTACGTGATTGATCAAAAGAAGAATCTGCATTGGCTTTGGAGAGGAGATGACCCAGTTTGGAGGCGTAAGCAGTACAGACCTGACACCTTTGGATTGATTCTGCCTGACAGTGCAGGGAGGGCAGTAATGAGCTGGAGGATATTTTTTAAGGAGTGCATGAGAAATCTGGCAGTCACACAGTTGAAGTAGGAAGTTGCCCATGGTGAGAAATAAGAAGTTTTGAATATTTGTTTCTCATATGCGAATGAAAACAAAGGTGCAAGGTCTTTACACAGTAGTTCTGATTAACTAGGAGAAAGTGAGGACTGCAAATGCTGGAGATCAGAGTTGAGAGTGTGGTGCTGGAAAAGCACAGCAGGTCAGGCAGCATCTGAGGAACAGGAGAATCAACATTTCCGACATAAGTCCTTCGTTCCTGTATGGGCCTGCAGGGAGGCTACACAGATATTACATTGCTCAGCTTTTCTGTTTACTTTCTTTAAGTTTTTCATTGGTTTTAATGTTTCTTCTGTGAAGATCTGAAAGAGAATTTTACATTGATGTAATTTTTCTTTTTCATTTGTTAATTATTCATGTATATGGCCTTTTAATGAGCAAGCAATATACCTCCGATGAATTTCTGAATGGACAATTAAATTTGAATTGAATTGATTGAACTGAAATTGCATTGAATGTTAATGGTGTAATACATTTTTAACATTACTGTGCTACGCTTCTCCAATCATGATCTACGACACAGAAAGGGAGCTTGCACTTTAAGATGAATGGATACCTGCATATCCAGGCTAGCTACACAGAGTCAAAAAACCTTTCTCTTCCTCTCACTAAGTTAAAACTTCCTTCAGTGAAATTATTACCATGCCAGTGTGCTTATGATCATGAAGCATTCTATTTAATTTTGTTTTCTATAGTCGCTTCCATGTCATTGATTTGTTTGATTGTTTTGTTTCAGTTCCAAATCATCTTGGACATTTGCTCACATTTTTGTTATTACTGTCTTTGCATTAGTCATTAGAGGCATAAAGAATGATCCTGAGAAAGCTTCCTTTTTCGAAATGTTAAACAACAATTAAACAATCCTAAACTATACAAGACGGGGTCACTTTTTTTCTTCATTATGTGCCATTTCCATCATTGCCAGCAATGCTCAGTGCTGTATTCAGTGGCATCTGTTCGCAAACATTATTTTATTTTCATTCAAAAACCAGATTGCTTCTTTAGTAATTTCCTGCAAGTGAGCATACTTCATTTGTGAACATCAATTGGCAATGCTATCAGGTTATCCAGCATTGGAGCACCATAACACACAGACTGAAGTAAATTTTTCTGTTCATCAAAACAAGCCCTCTATGGCTCAGAGGCCAGCCTTGCATAGTATAGACACTCGATAAATGTTTGCATTGATATGGAAGATTAAATGTTATTTTAGAGAAATTGCTGCCTCGCTCCAAATTCAGCTAAATCAAAGGTTAAAAAAAAACACAGGTTTTAATATCTCAAAAGATTTCGAATAACTTCCTCCTAATCCCTGAAGAGCACAGTGTGATTGTCTTCACCCGACGTCCAACAGGAATGAATGAACAACAAAGGAAGCATTGTATTAATTCTATCAGCGAACATAAACAAAGCTATTAAAGATGAAGCTGTCCTTAAAAAGCTGGATAAGACCTTCTCCTGAACTGCTCCACTCCTTTGAATGATTGTGCTGCCTGTTGAGTAGTAATGAACTCTGATTGATTTGTCAATGGCCTAACCCAGGAACACTGAGTCCAATCACAGACCACTGTTTGTCAGCTCGAGATAGAAGTACAAAGAAATTTGGTTGACTGGCCAGTGCTAATGTTGGTGCTCCACATGAGGCTGCTCCCACAATATTGCACCAGAGCTTATCCTAGTGGTGGCCATTGCTGAGACTGAATAGAACAAAGAACAACACAACACAGGCCCTCCAAGCCTGTGTCGATAGATCTTGCTCTTCCATTCTAAAACAGTCTTCACTTACAGGATCTGTACCTCTATTCTCTTTTACTCATCCAGATGCTTAGTGAATGGTGCCATTGTGTCTGCTTCCACCACCTCCTCTGACAGCGCATTCCAGGCGCTCACCACACTTTGAGTGAAAAACTTGCCTCGCACATCTCTTTTAAACATTACCCCTGCCACATCTTTAACCTATGTCTCCTGGTAATTAACCCCTCCACCATGAGAAAAAGGTTCATATTTCCTTCTCTATCCATACCATTCACATTCTTGTAAACTTCTATTAGAATGTGTCAGTGGGAATGAGGCCTCATGGGGTAGCAGGTATTTTGGTAGGAAGCTGCAGCCAGGCCAGTAGGCCTTGGTAAAAAGGAAATGTTGGATTGAGGGTTATTTTGTGTGAAGGCAGCATAAGGTTAGGCATAGGGACTGCCATTTGCTGTATCACACCAAGCAGATGTGCACCACCCCCACCAACCCAACCACCAGCTCCCCTCATAGTGCTGGTTGGAAGGTCAGACGTTACCCAGCAGTCTCTCCCTGACACGAGCAGACTGCCAGCAGAGGCAGGTAGTGACCCTTCATTGACCACTTAAATGGTTCCATTGGGATCGTGGTGGGTGGTCGATATGCTAATTTTCCAAACTCTGGTAAAATGGCACGGCAGCAAGTAGACATCGTGCAAGCTCACCATCCCAATACCTGTATCTTTTTGCATTCTTTCCACCCTCAGTGCTTCTTCTAAGTGCTGTTCAGGTGGAGGAGTATCGATTCACCAGCCAAGAGAGGATGCTACATGATAACTCACAGGTTTCCTTGCCTATGTTTAACATGAAGACATGACACTTCTTGGCGTCCGGAGTAAATGTTGAGGATTCCCATGGCAACTCCCTCCTGACTGTAAACTGTTGTGCCATCATCACTGGGACAGGACATATCCAGGGATGGTGATGGTAGTGTCTGGGATATTATCTATCTGTAAGGTATGAATCCATGAGAATGACAATGTCAAACTGTTGCTTGACTAGTCTGTGAGACATCTCTCAACTCAGAGATTAGTAAAGAGGACTTTGCAGCGTCGACAGGTCTATTTCTGCTGTTCTGGTCCTTAGACCGATGCCAGGTGGTCCATCTGGTTACATTTCTTTGACATTATAAGAATTATAGGAGAGACGTGAAAGCATTGGAAAGAGTGCAGAGGAAATTTACCAGAATGTTGCCTGGTATGGAGGAAAGGTCTTATGAGGAAAGGCTGAGGGACTTGAGGCTATTTTCGTTAGAGAGAAGGTTAAGAGGTGACTGAATACCGACATACAAGATGATCAGTGGATTAAATAGGGTGGACAGTGAGAGCCTTTTTCCTAGGATGATGATGGCTAGCACAAGGGAACATAGCTTTAAGCTGAGGGGTGATAGATATAGGACAGATGTCAGAGGTAGTTTCGTTGCTCAGAGTAGTAAGGGTGTGGAATACAACAGTAGTAGACTTGCCAACTTTAAGGGCATTTAAATAGTCATTGGATAAATATATGGATGATAATGAAATAGTGTAGTTGGATGGGCTTCAGATTGGTTTCACAGGTCAGCACAACATCGAAGACCGAAGGGCCTGTACTGCACTGCATTGTTCTGTGTTCTATGAGACTTTGTAATGATTGATACAACTGAGTGGCTTGCTAGGCCATTTCAGAGGGCAGTTGATAGTCAACCACATTGCTGTGGGTCTGGAGAGACATGTAGGCTGGGCCAGATTAGAGTGGAGGATTTCCTTCCCTGAAAGACATTAGTAAACCAGATGACTTTTTCTGACATTTGGCAATACTTTCACAATCATCAGTAGATTCTTAATTCGATTTTTATATTGAATTCAAATTCCAACATTTGCCATGGTGGGATTTGAACCCAAGTCCTCAGACATTAGTTGAATCTTTGGGTTAATAGTCCAGGCATTGCCTCCTTCTGTGGAGGTGGAGATACAGTCCTAACAAATGGTGAAAACACAGGACACTGCAGCTGCAGAATCCACAGTAGAGCCCAGACTCACTTACCTCCAGTTTATTGCAGAGCAGTGCACAAGGAAAAACTGTTACAGACCAACATGGTATATAAGAACAACAGGCCTGCAGTTGAATTCTGGGTAATCCAAGATGGAGGATGGGAAAAATTTCTGGCTGTCAGAGCTGATCCTTTTTTTTTTGAGGTAATTTCCTCTAATTCCAGGAGCAGCAAATACTGTTTTATATGCTGTTGCATTGTTTTGGAACTTTGGTTTGGAAAAAAAAAGTCAAAGCAACAGCAGTTTTAAAGGGAGAAGAGCAGACAAAGGAAGCACATGGTGAGGACAATGCAGGAGAGAGAGAGAGAGAGAGAAAGGGAACCTGCACAATTACTGCCTTTGCTGTTTTTGAATTCATGTGTCACTGGACATTGGAGTGCATCTGGGAAAATTAACAAACTGAATTTCACAGCTAATCTTGGAGGAACTGGTTTGGGTGAAGTTCACAACACAGAATCAGATAAGTTAATTGTTATTTTAAGTCTGTCCAAAGAGAAAGGCTGTATTAGTGTGTACAGTGGGTTCTTTCTTGATTATATGTTTTTGGAGATGCGTCTCTTGATTAAACTTAAAATACAAGCCATAGCTCTTAATTTAACCTGGTGCAGTGATTTGTAGAGGAATAAGACGGTGTTATTTTCTGGGTCTGTAGATTGTGAAGGAGCAAAAATGGCCTTTGCAGTAATATGTACTTCTTGTCAGATGTGGGAGTTTAAAGAGAGTTTAAGGGTTACTGTGGATTATATCTGCCATAAATGCTGTTGGATGCAAATCTTATCAGATCGAGTGGATCAGTTGGAGAGACAGTTAGAAGCAATGAGGAATTTGCAACAGCAACAATATGTGATGGATGGCAGTTATAGGGAGGCGGGGAAGTCTCAGATACAGTCACATAGATGGGTTAACTCCAGGAACGGTAAGAGAGGTCGGCACCGAGGGCAGGAGTCTTTTGTGGATATACCCATTTCAAACAGGTATGCTGTTTTGGAAAATGTAAGGGGTGATGGATTCTCAGGGGAATGTAGCACGAACAGCCAAGTTTCTGGTATTGAGACTGGCTCCAGTGCAACGAGGGGTACGTTGGCTTCCAAGAGATCAATTGTGTTAGGGGATTCTGTAGTCCGAGGTACAGACAGATGTTTCTGTCTGAAGAAACAGACAGAGAAAAAGCAGAATGGTGTGTTGTTTCCCTGGTGTCAGGATCAAGGATGTCTCAGAGAAGGTGCAGAATATTCTCATGGGGGAGAGGGGCCAGCAGGAGGTCATTGTCCCCATTGGAACCAGCGATATAGGAAGGGAAAAGGTTTGGATTCTGAAGGGAGATTACAGAGAGTTAGGCAGAAATTTAAAAAGGAGGTCCTCAAGGGTAGTAATATCTGGATTACTCCCAGTGCTACGAGCTAGTGAGGGCAGGAATAGGAAGATAGAGCAGATGAATGCATGGCTGAGGAGCTGGTGTATGGGAGAAGGATTCACATTTATGGATCATTTGAATCTGTTTTGGGGTAGAAGTAACCTGTAAAAGAAGGACAGATTGCAACTGAATTGGAAGGGGAGTAATATACTGGCAGGGAAATTTGCTTGGGAGGATTTAAACAAGTAAGGTTGCGGGGGTTAGGACCCAGGGAGATAGTGAGGAAAGAGATCAATCTGAGACTGGTACAGTTGAGAACAGAAGTGAATCAAACAGACAGGGCAGGTAGGGACAAGGTAGGACTAATAAATTAAACTGCCTTTATTTCAATCCAAGGGGCCTAACAGGGAAGGCAGATAAACTCAGGGCATGGTTTGGAACATGGGACTGGGATATCATAGCAATTACAGAAACATGGCTCAGGAATGGGCAGGACTGGCAGCTTAATGTTCCAGGATATAAATGCTACAGGAAGGATAGAAAGGGAGGCAAAAGAATCGGGGAAAGGCATTTTTGATAAGGGATAGCATTACAGCTGTGCTGAGGGAGGATATTCCACAAATACCTCCAGGGAAGTTATTTGGGTGTAACTGAGAAATAAAAAGGGATGATCACTTTATTGGGATTGTATTATAGACCCCCTAATAGTCAGAGGGAAATTGAGAAACAAACTTGTAAGGAGATCTCAGCTATCTGTACGAATACTAGGATAGTTATGGCCAGGGATTTTAACTTTCCAAACATAGACTGGGGCTGCCGTGGTGTTAAAGGTTTAGATGGAGAGGAATTTCTTACGTGCATATAAGACAATTTTCTGATTCAGTATGTGGATGTACCTACTAGAGAAGGTGCAAAACTTGACCTACTCTTGGGAAATAAGGCAGGGCAGGTGACTTAGGTGTCAATGGGGGAGCACTTTGGGGCCAGCGACCATAATTCTATTTGTTTTAAAATAGTGATGGAAAAGGATAGACCAGATCTAATTGTTGAAGTTCTAAATTGGAGAAAGGCCAATTTTGATGGTATAAGGCAAGAACTTTCGAAAGCTGATTGGAGGCAGTTGTTCGCAGGTAAAGGGACAGCTGGAAAATGGGAAGTCTTCATAAATGAGATAACAAGAATCCAGTTAAAGTATATTCCTGTCAGGGTGAAAGGGAAGGCTGGTAGGTATAGGGAATGCTGGATGACTAAAGAAATTGAGGGTTTGGTTAAGGAAAAGAAGGAAGCATATGTAAGGTATAGACAGGATAGATCGAGTAAATCCTTAGAAGAGTATAAAGAAAGTAGGAGTATACTTAAGAGGGAAATCAGGAGGGCAAAACAGGGACATGAGGTAGCTTTGCCAAATAGAAGTAAGGAGAATCCAAAGGGTTTTTACAAATATATTAAGGACAAAAGGGTAACTAGGGAGAGAATAGGGTCCCTCAAAGGTCAGCAAAGCGGCCTTTGTGTGGAGCCACAGAAAATGGGGGAGATACTAAATGATTATTTTGCATCAGTATTTACTGTGAAAAAGGATATGGAAGATATAGACTGTAGGGAAATAGATTAGGAGATAGTGAGGACTCCAAGGAGCAGGAGAATTGACATTTCGGGCATAAGCCCTTCTTCAGGAAACGTCCGAAACGTCGATTCTCCTGTTCCTTTGATGCTACTTGACCTGCTGCGCTTTTCCAGCAACATATTTTTAAGCTATAGGGAAATAGATGGTGACATCTTGCAAAATGTCCAGATTGCAGAGGAGGAAGTGCTGGATGCCTTGAAACGGGTAAAGGTGGATAAATCCCCAGGACCTGATCAGGTGTACCTGAGATCTCTGTGGGAAGCTAGAGAAGTGATTGCTGTGCCTCTTGCTGAGATATTTGTATCATCAATAGTCACAGGTAAGGTGCCAGAAGACTGGAAGTTGGCAAAAGTGGTGCCACGGTTTAAGAAGGGCGGTAAAGACAAGCCAGGGAACTATAGACTGGTGAGCCTGACCTCAGTGATGGGCAAGTTGTTGGAGGGAATCCTGAGGGACAGGATGTACATATATATGGGCAGGCAAGGACTGGTTCGGGATAGTCAACATGGCTTTGTGTGTGGGAAATCAAGTCTCACAAATTTGATTGGGTTTTTTGAAGAAGTAACAAAGAGGATTGATGAGGGAAGAGCAGTAGATGTGACCTACATGGACATCAGTAAGACGTTCAACAAGGTTCCCCATGGGGGACTGATTAGCAAGGTTAGATCTCATGGAATAAAGGGAGAACTAGCCATTTGGATACAGAACTGGCTCAAAGGTAGAAGACAAAGGGTGGTGGTAGAGGGTTGTTTTTCAGACTGGAGGCCTGTGACCAATGGAGTGCCACAAGGATCGGTGCTGGGCCCTCTACTTTTTGTCATTTACATAAATGATTTGGATGCGGGCATAAGAGATACAGTTAGTAAGTTTGCAGATGACACCAAAATTGGAGGTGTAGTGGACAGCGAAGAGGGTTACCTCAGATTACAACAGGATTTGGACCAGATGGGCCAATGGGCTGAGAAGTGGCAGATGGAGTTTAATTCAGATAAATGCAAGATGCTATATTTTGGGAAAGCAAATCTTAGCAGGACTTATATACTGAAAGGTAAGGTCCTAGGGAGTGTTGTTGAACATAGAGACCTTGTAGTGCAGGTTCATAGCTCCTTGAAAGTGGAGTCGCAGGTAGATAGGATAGTGAAGAAGGCATTTGGTATGCTTTCCTTTATTGGTCAGAGTATTGAGTACAGGAGTACAGGCAGAGTCAGCGGGGTTGCCTTGTTAGTTAAGAACAAAATTAAATCTATGGCACTGAATGACATAGCGTCGGATGATGTGGAGTCTATGTGGGTGGAAATGAGGAACCACAAAGGCAAAACAACCATAGTGGGAGTTATGTACAGACCACCTAACAGTGGTCAGGACCAGGGGCGCAACATGTACCGGGAAATAGAGAAGGCATGTCAGGAAGGCAAGGTCACGGTGATCATGGGAGACTTCAATATTCAGGTGGACTGGGTAAATAATGTTGCCAGTGGATCCAAAGAAATGGAATTCATGGAATGCTTACAGGATAGCTTTTTGGAACAGCTTGTCATGGAGCCCACAAGGGAGCAGGCTATTCTGGACCTAGTGCTATGTAATGAACCAGACTTTATAAAAAAGCTTAAAGTAAGGGAACACTTAGGAAGCAGCGATCATAATATGGTAGAGTTCAGTCTGCAGTTTGAAAGAGAGAAGGCAAAATCGGATGTAATGGTGTTACAGTTAAATAAAGGTAATTATGAGGCCATGAAAGAGGAACTGACGAAAATAGATTGGAAGCAGAGCCTAGCAGGGAAGACAGTAGAGCAAAAATGGCAGGAGTTTGTGGGTAAAATTGAGGACACTGTACAGAGGTTCATCCCCAAGAAGAGAAAGGTTATCTGGGGAGGGATTAGATAGCCATGGCTGACAAAGGAAGTCAGGAAATCTATCAAAGAAAAAGAGAGATCCTATAAAGTGGCCAAGAGCACTGGGAAATCAGAAGATTGGGGAGGCTACAAAAACAAACAGAGGATAACAAAGAGAGAAATAAGGAAGGAAAGGATCAAATATGAAGGTAGGCCAGCCAGTAATATTAGAAATGATAGTCAAAGTTTCTTTCAATACATAAGAAACAAACGACAGGCAAAAGTAGACATTGGGCCACTTCAAACTGATGCTGGAAGCCTAGTGATGGGAGATAAGGAAATAAGCAGGAGAACTTAATAAGTACTTTGCATCAGTCTTCACAGTGGAAGACATGAGTAATATTCCAACAATTAAAGGGAGTCAGGGGGCTGAGTTGAGTATGGTTGCCATTACAAAAGAGAAAGTGCTAGAAAAACTAAAAGGTCTTAAAATTGATAAATCGCCTGGCCCCGATGGGCTACATCCTGGAGTTCTGAGGGAGGTGGCTGAGGAAATAGCGGCGGCGTTGTTTGAGATCTTTCAAAAGTCACTGGAGTCAGGGAAAGTCCTGGATGATTGGAAGTTCGCTGTTGTAACCCCCTTGTTCAAGAAAGGATCAAGGCAAAAGATGGAAAATTATAGGCCAATTCGCCTAACCTCGGTTATTGGTAAAATTCTAGAATCCATCATTAAGGATGAGGTTTCTAAATTCTTGGAAGAGCAGGGTCAGATTAGAACAAGTCAGCATGGATTTAGTAAGGGGAGGTCGTGCCTGACAAACCTGTTGGAGTTCTTTGAAGAGGTGTCAAGTAGGTTAGACCAGGGAAACCCAGTGGATGTTATCTACCTAGACTTCCAAAAGGCCTTTGATAAGGTGCCACACGGGAGGCTGCTGAGTAAGGTGAGGGCCCATGGTGTTCGAGGTGAGCTACTGGTATGGATTGAGGATTGGCTGTCTGACAGAAGGCAGAGAGTTGGGATAAAAGGTTCTTTTTCGGAATGGCAGCCGGTGACAAGTGGTGTTCTGCAGGGTTCAGTGTTGGGGCCGCAGCTGTTCACATTATATATTAATGATCTGGATGAAGGGACTGGGGGCATTCTAGCGAAGTTTGCCGATGATACGAAGTTAGGTGGACAGGCAGGTAGTACTGAGGAAGTGGGGAGGCTGCAGAAGGATCTAAACAGTTTGGAAGAGTGGTCCAGGAAATGGCTGATGGAAGTCAATGTGAGCAAATGCGAGGTCTTGCAGTTTGGAAAAAAGAATACAAGCATGGACTACTTTCTAAACGGTGAGAAAATTCGTAAAGCCAAAGTACAAAGGGATCTGGGAGTGCTAGTTGAGGATTCTCTAAAGGTCAACATGCAGGTTGAGTCCGTGATTATGAAAGCGAATGCAATGTTGTCAATTATCTCAAGACGGTTGGAATATAAAAGCACCGTTGTGCTACTGAGACTTTATAAAGCTCTGGTTAGGCCCCATTTGGAGTACTGTGTCCATTTTTGGTCCCCACACCTCAGGAAGGACTTACTGGCACTGGAGCGTGTCCAGCGGAGATTCACATGGATGATCCCTGGAATGATAGGTCTAACATATGAGGAACGGCTGAGGATCCTGGGATTGTATTCATTGGAGTTTAGAAGATTAAGGGGAGATCTAATAGAAACTTACAAGATAATACATGGCTTGGAGAGGGTGGACGCTAGGAAATTGTTTCCGTTAGGCATGGAGACTAGGATCCGTGGACATAGCCTTAGATTTAGAGGGGGTAAATTCAGAACAGAAATGAGGAGACATTTCTTCAGCCAGAGAGTGGTGGGCCTGTGGAATTCATTGCCACAGAGTGCAATGGAGGCTGAGACGCTAAATGTCTTCCAGGCAGAAATTGATAAATTCTTGATGTCACAAGGAATTAAGGGCTATGGGGAGAATGCGGATAAGTGGAGTTGAAATGCCCATCAGCCATGATTGAATGGCGGAGTGGACTCGATGGGCCGAATGGCCTTACTTCCGCTCCTATGTCTTATGGTCTTATGGTCTTATGGTCTTATTGGGTTGGGAGGTCATGTTGCAGCTGTACAGAACATTGGTTAGGCCACTGTTGGAATGTTGCATGCAGTTCTGATCTCCTTCCTATCGGAAACATGTTGTGAAAATTGAAAGGGTTCAGAAAAGATTTACAAGGATATTGCCAGGGTTGGAGGATTTGAGCTATAGGGAGAGGCTGAACAGGCTGGGGTTGTTTTTCCTGGAGCGTCGGAGGCTGAGGGGTGACCTTATAGAGGTTTACAAAATTATGAGGGGCATGAATAAGATAAATAGACAAAGTCTTTTCCCTGGGATCGGGGTGTCCAGAACTAGAGGGCATAGGTTTAGGGTGAGAGGGGAAAGATATAAAAGAGACCTAAGGGGCAACCTTTTCACACAGAGGGTGGTACGTGTATGGAATGAGCTGCCAGAGGATGTGGTGGAGGCTGGTACAATTGCAACATTTAAGAGGCATTTGGAAGGGATATATGAATAAGAAGGGTTTGGAGGGATATGTGCCAGGTGCTGGCAGGCGGGACTAGATTGGGTTGGGATATCTTGTCGGTGTGGACAGGTTGGACCGAAGGGTCTGTTTCCATGCTGTACATCTCTCTGACTCTATGACTCTAATCGTAAATAGCCACAGTATTTTTGCCTTGAGTTCTTTCCAGTCTCCAGGAGATGGCAGTAATATTGATCAATCTGCAGTCCATACCAACAACAGGAAAGTAACTGATACCACATGAACACCTTGGACCAGTAGGTTAGGACCAACATTGTAGATTACCTCAATAGCAACAATTATAACTTGCATAAAAGCAACACGCTATGAATGCTGGACATCTCAGACAAAACCAGGAGAAACTCAACAGGTTTGGCAGCATATGTGGAGAGAGAAACTGAGTTAACAGTTCAAGTCCAGTATTACTCCTCTTTGGAACTGAATGGGTCTGGAAGATGATCATCGATATGTCGGTGATAAAGAGTCAGGAGGAGCCAGTGGAACAGATGGTGAGGTTGCCCAGAGCAAAAGTCAAAGAGAGTGCAAATAATAGTGAAGGGAAATATAAATGAAGAACAGTTAATGTAGAAAATTGGTCACATCTGCTGACAGCAAATTCATGAAAACAGAGCAAGAGAATATGAATAGAGGAAGGAAGAGAATGTAATAATTAGTTTAGATTAGATTCCCTACAGTATGGAAACAGGCCATTTGACCCTCCGAAGAGTAACCCATCCAGACCCATTTCCCACTGACTAATGCACCTAACATTATGGGCAATTTAGCATGGCCAATTCACCTGACCTGCACATCTTTGGAGTGTGGAAGGAAAGCAAGCACCCAGAGGAAACCCACGCAGACACGGGGAGAACATGCAAACTCCACACAGTCAGTTTCCTGAGGTGGGAATTGAACCCGGGTCTCTGGCGCTGTGAACCAGCAGTGTTAACCACTGTGCCACTGTGCCACTCACCAACTCTAAGAAAAAACATTAAACAAAAACGATCAACGCTATAAATCTCCTTTGTCTGATCAATTTATCTACCTCCCACTCTACTACACTCTACTGATCCAACTAACACTCCCCATTAAGATTTAGAAAAAAAATTCACATTTCAAAACCAGTTAGCTGTGTCGATTTTTTTTTAATCTTCCTCTGTAGATTCTTCTGGGTCTTTTCTTCAGTCTTCTGCTGCACAGATTTCATGTGAAGAGGTACCTTTCAGAGAGCGATTCAGCTGACAGTATGGTGCTTTTTGCCGTTCTATCTAACTGTTCAAAATATCCCATTTTTATACCCTGAAACATCGGATTATCTCATTGGTTTGATGGCGTCCAAAATAATAAAATTCAAATTCAATTTGTTTCGGTATCTTGGGGCATAATTTAAACTGATTGGCCAAATTCAAACTTGTTGTGTACCATGGCAACTCAGCTCCAGCTATTTGTTTCTCAGCCAAATGTTATGTTTTTAATTTTTTTCAGCACACTCTGTGCTTGTTAAGTCCTTGCCAGCTTTCACTCTCTTTGAAAGGTACAGTACACACCTACAACTTCATAACACTGCAAAAGGAGATATCAGAATAGATCATGAAAAATCTAGTCAAAGTGGTAGGTTTCGAGAGCATTTGATCGGAGAGAGAGGCAAACATATTTTGGGTAGTGGTGTAGTTCCATGACTTAGAACGAGGTAGCTTATGGCATGGTCATCAATAGTAGACTAATTAAAATTGGGACTGCATAAGAATATAGAATTGGAAGAGTGTAGAGTTCTTAAAGGATTGCAGAGTTAAAACAAAAATGGATAGAGTTCTGAAAAAATGAAATCCTGGAAGGATTTGAAAGCAAGGACAAGAATTATTAAATATTTAACTTAGTGAGTCTATTCTTCATTGTCACTGTATATGTTCCTTCATTGTGAAATAAACAACTTGATGTTCCATGTTTGATCTCATACCTTCGCATTTTGTTTATAAAAATATCAAAGAAGTGTAAAAGGGGTGGAAGAATTGATGAAATGTGTGTCATGAGAGTCTGTCCCAATGTTACACACTGAGTTACGTGGTCATTTACTTAGAAGTTGTGTTTTATACGTTTAAAGATAAGATACTCAAGTCACTTACAAGATTGAGTTGTGCCACTGTACACAAGAGAATATTTTATGCAAGATGGTGTAAAATGCTGTTCAGAGGACTTCTATCTCCAAATTTGCCATGCACAATTCCAAGGGTGTCCGTGTATGCAGCACTTGGCACAGGCTGTTCAGAGGTCAAGGGATATCTGGCAAGTGAGAGACTTTCAAAAGTGAGATCATGAGAGTCAGGGCTTTGTTACTTCGAATACTTAAGGACATGACACTATTGGAAAGATTATAAATGCATAAAACACACTACAACTGGAGAGACATTCTGTTCACAAGCTGTGACCACTGTGAGTTTACTTAATCAAGATAATTGCTGACTTGTTCAGACACTCAAGTGACCTTGTCTATCATGTCACTTGAACACTACAACTATCGGCATAGCTGGCAGGATAATCTGCTAGTAGCTGAGATTTCAGATGATCAGACGCAACTATTGGTTAAGGACATTAAATGCTGGGATAGACAGGGATCAAGAGTTATGGGAACAAAGCAAGAATGTGCAGTTGAGGATAAGTTGATCAACTGTGATCTCATTGAATGACAGAATAATCGTAATGGGCCAAATGGCCTACTTCTCCTCCTATGTTATATGGTCTTAAGTTTATTTACTCATCACAGGTAAAATCTAGTCTGGAAACTGATGAATGAACAGATGGTTTTGAATTTAGGGGCAGAGTAGTGGAATATGACAAAGGGTACCCATGCAGAGTTGAGAGCTGCCAGGTAGAATAATCCTCACATGACCAGTAGGCCAAAGTCACCTGGGGATTAGATAAGAACCATTGTGTATATAAATGTGTAAAACAAATTACCATCAGGGAGACAGTCTTTTCACGAGCTGTGTTCCCTATACTTACTGAGTACTGGGTATTGAGTATAAGAGCTGGCAGGTCATGTTAAAATTGTACATTTCATTGGTTCAGCCACATTTAAAATATTGTGTACAGTTCTGGTTACCACATTACCAAAAAGATGTGGACGCTTTGGAGAGGGTGCAGAGAAGGTTTACAAGGATGTTGCCTGTTATGGAAGGTGCTAGCTATGAAGAGAGGTTGAGTAGGTTAGATTTATTTTCATTAGAAAAAAGGAGGTTGGGGGGGGGACCTGATTGAGGTCTACAAAATCATGAAGGATATAGACAGGGTAGATAGAGATATGCTTTTTCCCAGGGTGAAGGATTCATAACGAGAGGTCACGCTTTCAAGGTGAGAGGTGAAAAGTTTAAGGGGGTTACACATGGCAAGTACTTTACACAGAGGGTGGTGGGCGTCTGGAACGCATTGCTAACAGAGCTATAGAGGCAGGCACGGTAGATTCATTTAAGATGCATGAGTAAGTGGGGAGCAGAGGGATACAGATGCTTAGGAATTGAGCAACTGTTTGAGACAGTAGATTTGGATTAGCCCAGGCTTGGAGGGCCGAAGGTCCTGTTCCTGGGCTGTAAATTTTCTTTGTTCTTTGTTCTTTGTATGTACACTTGCATAATCGTATTTGAGCCCTCAACCATCTTTATCTCGAATATGACTTAAATACCATAAGACAAAAGCATATACCACTGAATTATAATTGTTTTAATACTCTGATTTGTATTGCCTTTGCTTCCATAATATATCAGTCACAGCAGTCAAATATATTCAAGTAGGGGAACTAATATCCATCTCATTAGAATCTTCTTCATATTTATTGACACGAGACACAGGATACAAGGGAAGAATCCATTGTGTTACATTATAAGGATATCCATTTTGTATCTTTTAAATTGTCTTTCATGTCATGCTAACAGCTCAACAGATTAACTGGGGAAATGTGCATATGCTTAAGTGAACTACCAGTTATTGCTTTCAGTTTGCTTGTATAATAGACAAACAGGGCCAGATTTTATTAAGTAACTTAAAAAAACTAACATTTCCATTAGTGTTATTTGCCTAATTCCTCTCATGGTACAAAGCTTGACTTGACTGGATGTAGCATTTTTTTAACTAATCTGCTTGAAAAAATAATCTCTGCATATGAATTGTATCTATCAACTGTAGGACACACCTCTATCTCTGACAGGTTCCTTTCCTGTTTGGACAAATATGAGAAATAATGAGTCAATCTCAAAGCTAAAATTAATGACTACCTTTGAACAGTACAATACACTCATTACGGTAACAGCACATCCAATTGTCACGAGGTCTTATACGTACACTCCATTCAGTGAGCTGTCAATCTCCTGCTGACTGTTCTCCAGAGCAATTGAAAATCTCCTCAGCTAAAACATTGAATTAGTCGTTGCAATCATTTTTATCCTTTTCTTTCCAAGGTCAATAGAC
This sequence comes from Chiloscyllium punctatum, assembly GCF_047496795.1. NCBI lineage: Eukaryota > Metazoa > Chordata > Chondrichthyes > Orectolobiformes > Hemiscylliidae > Chiloscyllium > Chiloscyllium punctatum. The sequence goes on along the minus strand of NC_092750.1, from coordinate 56,670,080 downwards.
TAGATGTGAATTTTCAGACGGCAGGTTTCACATCATGCAATACAGTGTCAATAAAGAACCCATCCAACCACCGATACCAGCTTCCCTCCTGTCAGCTAATACACTGTTCTATAGATTGCTATGTGTTGTCTGAGTCTTTCTGTATTCTCTCCTCCAATATAATCACGAGTACTCTCAATTCAGAATATTATATTTCAACACACTTTGATCTCATTTGTAGAATTAACATTCTGTTCTGCTAAATTAATTTTTGAGTGGATTTACTGATAGTCTATTAGATTGGCTGTCAGAACTGTATTCATTCCTGAAGAAGGGCTCATGCCTGAAACGTCGATTCTCCTGCTCCTTGGATGCTCCCTGACCTGCTGCGCTTTCCCAGCAACACATTTTCAGCTCTGATCTCCAGCATCTGCAGTCCTCACTTTCTCCTGTCAGAACTGTACTCAAGCACTAGACACCGCTGGGACAACTGATAATCCCTGAAGAGGAGGAGCTATTGGAAGCAGAGTTTCAACCAAGTCTGAGGTAATGGTGGGGCCTGAGGTTGGAGTGTGATATTTACATGGCTATTAATTGACTGCTTAAGACCTCAATAGGTCCAACCAGTGAGCTGCTAAATGTTTCTCCCATTTCCAATGACTTGAGAGATAGGCTGGATGGTCAAAAAAAACGCATTGTATTAGTTGAAGACCTCCACCTTTAAGGAACCATAAAAGTTCACCAAAGGTTTCATCAACAGCTTTATACTGTCCTAATAAAATGTACCTTAAGTTAAATTGTTCCAAAAGATGATTTCTTTCTCTGTTTAGGTTCTGAACATACTACTACGTTTCTGATCTCATCAGTCCAAGCATAGACAAAAGTGTTGCACTCTGGAAATGAAGTCAGAGTGTCTGCCCTTGACATTGAGACTGCATTTGATTCAGAATGGCACAAGCAAAGCTGGAGTCAACGGGAAACAGGGGGATTACACTGTGTTGGTTGAAGCCACCCCTTGCACAAAGGAAGATGCTTGCATTTGTTGAAGGTCACTTCTCTTAGTTCAAGGACATCACTGCAGAAATTCATCAGGTAGAGTGGGGATGTTCGCTGATGATTACAAAATCTTCAGCACCAGATGTGATTTCTTAGATACTGAACCTGTCCATATCCATACACAGCAAGACATGGTCAACATCAAGGCTTGGACTGATAAGTGGTAAGCAGCATCTGTGCCACTCAAGTGCCAGGGAATGGCCATCTCCATAAGGAATGAATCTATTGATCTTCACTAGATGCTCAATAGAATTGCTATCACTTAATCACCTGCTACCAACCTTCTGAAAATTATCCTTGTCTAGTGGGGGGGGGGGGGGGGGGAGGCGGGGGCGTGGTGGTGGGACCCTCAGCTGTAATGAGACAAGAGAGAAGGTTGAGTCCGAGTCTGGTAAAGAAGTTAGACAGAGCAAGTTAAATAAACAAGACAGGCAAGAGTATGGACAGATTGAGGGAAGACCCATGAATTAAATTGCAGCGTAAGAAGCTTGACAGGTAAGGCGGATAAACTCAGGGCATAGATAAGAACATGGGTCTGGAATATCATAGCTGTTACAGAAACATGCCTGAAGCAGGGACAGAACCAGCAACTCAATGTTCCAGGGTACAGATGCTAAAGGAAGGACAGAAGGGGAGGCTAGAGAGGAGGGGAGTGGCATTTTTGATTAGGGAAAACATTGTGGCAGTACTTAGAGAGGATATTCCTGGGGAATCATCCAATTATGTTAACTGGGTAGGATGGAGAAATAAGAAACGATGATCACTTTGATGGGATTGTCCTTTGGACCCCCAATAGTCAGCAGGAAATTGAGGAGTAAATACATAAGTCATCTCGGACAGCTGCAAGAATAATAGGGTTGTAATAGCAGGGGAATTTAACATTCCAAACATAAACTAAATTAGAATGGGGATGAATTTGTTAAATATGCTGAAGAAAACTTGCTCAATCTGTAGAATTCCCTGCGAGAGAAGTGACAAAACTCTTCTTGAGAAATAAAGCAGACCAAGTGATTAGTCTGTTTGTAGAGGGGTGGGGACACTTTGGGACTATAATTCTATTATCTTTAAATAGTTACAGAAAAAAGATAGGCCTGATCCACAAATTAAAGTTCTAAGTTGTGTTATGAAGTTGAAGGTGTGCACTGTACCTTTGAAGAGAGTGATTGCTATTCTAAACTGACAGATTATAAGCATCTGTGTATATGACTATATGGCAGTCCCAGAATGTACTGTAAAATTGAAAATATGCAACATTTGGCGATGAAATGGATACCTGAGTTTTGGTTGCTGTTTTGACAACATTTTGAATTTAACTGATCAGTTTAAATTATGCCCCAGGATACGAAAACAAATCGAGTTTATATTTATTGTTTTTGTCAACATGGAACCAATGAGATGATCTGATGTTAGGGGGTATAAAATGCAGACTTTTTGAAAATTGATCAGAGAGCAACTGCTGTCAAGACAAGAAATTAGGAAAAACTCTCTATAAATGTTACCTTTTCATGTGAAACATGCTCACAGTAAATAGAAAGAAGATGACTCAGGGTGATCTTCAGCCCGAAGAAGACAGACACAGAAGATGACAGCGCTGTATGGTTTTGAAATTAAGTTGATCTAATTTTAATAAGTGTCTCATTGGAACAGCATATTTTAATAGAGTTGGAGGCGGATAATAAGCAGTTTAGAGAAAGGGGGGCTTAGAGTTGTGAATAGTTGTTGTTTAATGTTCGCTTTTAGAGTTAAAAATAAACTGATGCTATTTTCTTTAATTAGTGGAATTTGGGGCTTCTCTGTCACTCATGTTTTAACAGATTACAGGGTTTGTGGATGACACCAAAATAGGTGTATGTTGGATAGTGAAGAAGATAATCTTGATCAACTGGGCCAGGGGGCCAAGGAATGGCAGATCGAGCTTAATTTAGATAAATGCAAGGTGTTGCATTTTGGTAAGACAAACCAGGGCATGTTTACACAGATAATAATCAGCCCTAGGGAGTGGTGTTGAACAGAAAGACCTAAAGGTGCAGGTACATAGTTCCTTGAAAGTGGCATCACAGGGGTGGTAAAGAAAGAATTTGACTCGCTTGCCTTCATCGGTCAGAGCATTGAGTATAGGAGTTGAGACATCATGTTAAGGTTGTATAAGACATTAGTAAGGTCACATTTGGAGAACCGCATACAATTCTGGTTGCCCTGTTATAGGAAAGATATTATTAAACTGCAAAATAGATTCACAAGGATGTTACTGAGACTGAAGGTTTCAGCTGTAATGAGAGACTGGATGGGCTGGTACTTTTTTTATCTGAAGCGTAGGAGGCTGAGGGGTGGCCTTTTAGAGATTTAGAAAACCATGAAGGGCATGGATAGGGTAAATAGCTAAGGCCTTTTCACCATGGTAGAGGAGTCATAAACTAGAGGGCAAAGGTTTAAAGGTGGGAAGGGAAAGATTTAAAAAGGATCTCAGGGGCAACTATTTCACCCAGAGGGTGGCACATTTATGGAATGAGCTGCCAGAGTAAGTGGTAGACATGAATTTAATTACAACATTTAAAATACATCTGGGCAGGGACATGGATAGGAAAGATTTTGAGGGATATAGGCCAATTGCAGGCAAATGGGGCTAGCTCAGTTTAGAAAACTTAGTTAGCACGGACAAGTTGGACTGAAAGGTATGTGGTTTCTGTACTGTATGACTATGACCAGAAACTGATCTGAGCCAGTTATACAAAAATGTAATTGAAAAGCAGATCATAGGCTAGGAATTTTGTGGTAACTCACCTCCTAACTCCTCAAAGCCTATCCATCACCTATATGATGGAATACTCCCCACTTGCCTGGGTGAATGCAGCTCCAACAACACACAAGAAGCTTGGCATCATTCAGGACAAAACAGCCCATTTGATTTTCATCCCACGTTCATCACTTTCAACATTAACTCTCTTCACCACAGACTCAGTGTGCACGGTGTGAACTATCTACAAGATGGACTGCAGTGACTCATCCAGGGTCACTCACAGCACCTTTCTAACCTGCAAAATCCACCATTTAAATGGACAAGTGCAGCAGATACATGGGAACGCCACCAAAAGCAAGATCCCTCCAAGCCATTCACCATCCTGATTTGGAAATATATTGTTGTTCCTTTGATGGCACTGAGTATAAATCCAGCTACTCCCTTTCCAACAATGCTGTGTATGACCCTAAACTCCAAGGACCACACACGTTCAAGAAGGTCACTTATCATCACTCTATCCAAATCAATTAGGGACAGGCAATAAATGCACCCGATGTCCACCTGTGAGTAAAGAAAAAATGCCTATGATATTAGAAACTGTCTCAATGATGCACACCCATTTGAAACCGTCAAACATAATTCTCTATTCCATATGGATGCTGCAGATACTTTCAAAATCATTATTAGAGAATAAAGCATCAACTTCCCTTCTTAATCATGAAATTATCAAACTTCCTCATACTACGGAATTCTTAGAAGTTGTGTGAAGAAACTGATGATGCATTTATAGAAAAAAAAAAGCCTTCTTGTTTATTTAGGCTCTGCATTTCAAGGGACTTTATCATCTTCAGCTTTCAAATCTTTTGGAACTTATAAGGAAGGAGTTTTTGCAAACATTTTCAATCACAACAATCACTTATCTACATGGCTGCAGACACCACAGAGCCATTCTTTTTTGTTCATTCATTGCTGTTTAATGATTGGGATTTACCTTCTTTTAGCACCAAATATAGTAAAGACATCTTTCCAGGTGACTAACCCTCCCTGCACCCAACCTGTGAGAATGCTTGCCAGATCAATCACCAGAGAGTTCACTGTTAACTGGTGGGTTTCTGCACCCATTGGGTGTCTCACCAGTGACATTCTGCCCTGCCTAAAACTGCTGACCAATCAGACAATGACAACTAATGGGAACAGGATAGAGTTATCTGAGGTCCGTCAAGAAGGCATTTATTTTTTGGTACGGGGCATTGCAGGGTCTTCAGGTCTGAGTCTTGAGGAAGGAATGTGTTCCAGGCAATGGGCAGGGTGACTTTTATCAGTGACTCCATTAGACTCCTCTTCTTGAACTCAATTACCCACAGATTCAGCCAACTGGAGTCCCTCCGTTCCCCAACCCATGAAGCAGACTGCAATGGTTTTCACGTGAGGAAAACAGTCACTCTCCTCCACGACCAGAAAGGCAGATAAACAGGCCAATGGCAGATTGAGGCTGGTAAGTGGTTACTGATTGACAATTTAAGGGCCTTAATTGCCCAGGGATAGTGAATCGAGAATCACCTTGCAAACTAGGACTTTATTGTTGAGGTGGCAAGAAGCAGCTAGGTATCTATTTGGTGCCAGTCTGGTCTATTAATGCTCTTCCCACCATTTGCCCTGCCACTTCTCAGAAAAGGAAAATCCTGCCTTATGACCTCCACATCTCTTACTGAACATTACATGTACTGAAAATTACATGTTCCTTTCCTTACACAGACTAACACTTTTTAAATTCATTTATAAAATGACAGTCTACATACTGATAACAGATTTTCTTTGTTCAAAAAGCCTTTGCTATGCTTGTAAGATTCATTCAGTTTCTGTACACCTGAGTACGTCAAATAGCATTCCATATTTTGGTTAAATCTGGGTTCAATAAATTTCACAAATTTCGACCACGTAATTCACTTAAAGAATGATGAAGTGGGTCAAACTTATTTCAGCTTCTCACACAACCTGAAAAAAAAGTATTCATGGTCAATGTCCTTTATGATATCATTTTGCAACCCTTGCTGCTCTGCCACAATCGAATGTTTTTGACAGCTTGATGACATGAGCAAATACTAACATTTTTGGCAAACCAGCCATTTCTTACACATAACATTCAAATTTCCCTCAGAGGAAAATAATATGTTTTGATAATTTAATAACATTTTAAGATTGATCCTAAAGGGAAGAGGTGTCACTAGTTCAGGTGACATCAACAATGACAAAATTTGAACTATTCAAATGATCAACAAGATATTTTATTGCCAATGTTTGACACATACTCAATATCATTGTGTGTTAATTTTACATAGCAGGCAAAGATTTATATCAATTATTGAGTGATAGCAACACAAGAAAGAACACTTCAGTTCCCAGAAAAACTGTAATTGTAAAGAAATCTGTACAGATACAAAATCTGTATCTTTTGTAGGCTAAAACATCAGTCCAAATAGAATATTAATTTAGCTTTGTCTTCTCTCATTGTTATAAATTCCAGTGTAATGCATCTGTGGTTTGTATTTTCAATGAGGTGGAGTAAGAACTTGGCAGACAGCACAAAGTCTGTCAAATTGTTGACATGAATTGGTGATGTGTATGACAATTAACATGAATGCATATGGACTCCTTTGTCAATATAAAGAAACAATTTCATTCATATATTGTCAGGCTAGTCCATCAATAAGAGAGGAACTGGTTCTGCCATATATTTCTAAAATCACATGAGGCTAAAGGAAGGCAAATTTCATTTTATAAATTGGATCAATGACCTATGTGAGGAGTTATCTGATAAAAAGATTGATGCCCTCATCATCAATCACACAACTATGAGATGAATTGATGTTATTTGACTGCTGTTCCACCATTTGATGACCTGGAGTCATTAGCATATAATGACAGGAGCAAGACGAATACACACACACAAATCCATTGTCAAAAATAAATCAAGAACAGCAATGGAAGCAGAATGAGTCCTGAAATCAGTGGAGCGGAGCCAAAGTGTTAGAATACTCTGGTGAATGTATCAAGTTTTCAGTTTCACCTGATTTAATTTTTATTAATGATGGTAGTAGATTAGTTATAAAAATTGTATTTGTCAAAATTTGCGCATGGTTCCACAAGCTTTGTAAATGTGGGAGTATCTTTGTGCTGAAATAGAGGATGGAATCAGGTTGAGACACTTGGGGCCCTGCTGGCTGGGGGTCCTGCAAGCAACCTGCAATACTGTCAAATCCTCTCTTGGAATCAGGACCCTTGGGGGAAACATCCTGCCCAGGGAGTGGTGCTAACAGCAGGGTCACCATAACTTGGCTAAGTGGAGAAGTTCACAAGGAGAAACCTTCATGGTAATCTCCACAAAATGCAGAAATTGTGTTCCATTGCATCACAAACCACCATCCAGCCAACCCCACCACAGATATATTGTGACTGGGGAGTACCCAGGACAGAGATAAATGATGTGAGGGCCATTCCTTGCTGCGGTGATAGGAGGTGAGAGATTGGAAGCAACAGCATGAGTATATGTCCCCGCCCCATGGTCAGTCCTTCAATCAGATACTGACTGAGCTCTCTTCTGCCCCCACTCCACCACTTGCCTCCCATTCACAACCACGACTGAGGCACCAAGTGCCTACAGTGTAACAATTAATGAAAATACTGCAAAGCAATAGACCTATCTGCAGGAGGGATAATCCCAGCAGGTGACAGTTTGATGCTTTAAGATACAAGCTAGCTTTATGTGAAGATAATGGCATACAATCTTGGGCCTATGAGGAGAGCTGGCTATACTCCACTGTCATTTACATTAGCAAGCAGCACAAGATGATGGTGATGCTTTAAATACGCCTGGACACATCACAACTTCCATGACTATTTTGGGTGGATTATTGAATATCCTTTATTATCACGTGTACTCCATTGTAGGAGTACAGTGCATAGCTTTACAATGTCTGTCTCCTATGGCAACATCATAGGTACAAGTACCTATATACAAATCTTGGATAGAACAGGGGAATAAAAGTTGTTGTATTAATTTATTTTTCAACTCTGTAAAGTAAAATTAGGACATCATTAAAGGTTTGACAATTACAGTAAAGTCAGAAATTTCAAATAAACATTAGATTGCAGTATGGAGCAGAGCAGGGATGGTTGTTAGACGGATGTCTGGCGTGGGTGGTCATTGTAGCATAGTTTAATAAAGTCAATAAATCAGAATGAAAATAAAGCAGATGCTTGAGTTGATCTGCAAGTGATTCTTTTGCTTTGACTAGTCGAGAGAGGGATTTTAGCTTTTAATGAACACTGCCATCATAGTTGACTTTGAGATTATAAGAGACTGAGAACAAATATTATATTTAAGGTTAATATTGACTCTACAAAATTAGAGATTATTTAAAAAGTTGTAAAGTTCTATGGGTTGTGTCAAATACAACATTTCTCAAAAAGTTAAATAGCCAATTTATCATATGTCCAGATAGTCAGACTCCAGAATTCTGATTGAAGATGCATACTGAGACACTGTGGAAATTGTTATCTTTCACACCTAAATGGGAACTCCCCAGGGAGTTTAAACTTCCAATGGGCATTTTCCTGCTCCTCACATGGTTCTGAATTAAAGCCAGAAACTTCAGACAGTTCAGTGGTACTTACCTGGATAGTTTAACCTGGGAAGTTATAACCTAATCTAAAACCTAAGTAAATTCAAAACTATCATCCCAATCATGTTCCGGACCTTCAGCAATGTTGTCAAATACCAAACTACCCTCCCTGAACTCCCCATCCCTAACTACTGCTCCAACCACCCAACTGCACAACGACCTTGCTACCTACCTAACCACCCTGACAAACCACCCCATGAACTTACCCACTCACCCACCATATTTATTACTTGACAGTCTACCCAAGCCAACCCATTCACTCACCCATTTACTCACACATGAAATCATTTGTTTATTAACCTAGCAATCCGACAGCTAGTGCCATTTAAAGGATACATAACCTGTCTTCCCCAACTGAGATCCTCAATAGATACTGCACAGTGCATGTTTATGGAAGCCAAGCTCAGGAACCTGTAGAAAAAAATACACAGCAAAGCCAAGTTGAGGGAATGTTTGAGGATAGCAATCTAATAGTTTGTGGTACTGTCCTTCAAAAGATCAGGACCAATGGACTATGACTTCAGAAATTATAGTTAGTACCTCATTCAAAAGATAAATTCCTCATTCCCTGATAAACATTAACTGCTATTGGTAATGTGAAGTGCTCTAGTAAAATTGAAATGCTAATGCTCTCTCACTGCAAAAGGTAAGAATGGATGGCTGTGAGGTGGAAAAATTGCTAAAGTTTTGCAATCCAATAATACCCCCATTTATGGTTTAACTGCAGTAGCTAAAGTGAACCTTCTGGAGATATAGGTTCATGGTTTTAATGAAACTTTGATCCTCAGACTTGGGAAATGTCTGTCTCCTATGGCAACATCTTAGGTACAAGTACCTACGTACAAATCTTGATAGAAATCTTGGGAACCTTGCAGGCTAGGTTTCTGAGGAATCTGTAACGTAACACTGAGAGGACACAAGAACCACTGGGATAAAAATATGTTAGTGCTAGTGTGAGAGTATGCTGGTCAGCTCAGTTGGCTGGATGGCTGGTTTGCAATATGGAGTGATGCCAATAACATGGGTTTAATTTCCATCTTGGCTCAGGTTACCATGAAGGACTCTGCTTCTCAACCTCTCTCCTCATCTAAGGCACGGTGACCCTCAGGTTAAACCACCACCCGTCTGTGTCTGTCTGTCTGTCTGTCTCTCTCTCTCTCTCTCTCTCTAATGAGAGCTGCCTCTAGGATTTTACCTTTTAATGGCAGCCCATAGTCATCTGACCTCTATTGCAGGGCACTGATGAGAGATCTCCATCTCACACCCACTTCAATGAATGCATTTTAGAAGCCAGATTGTTTGTACTGTGAGCACATAAGATGATGCCAAAATGGATCTGAGGTTAAGTGTCGAAGAGCATAGCTATTTTAAAAGAAGAATACAGGACTGTTCAGAACTTGTTATAGCTGCTTACAGCCACTGAAAGCCATTGGAAGAGTACAAAGAGATGCGCCGCAGCTGAAACATAAGGGAAGGTACAAACCCTACAACCTTTCTTCTTCTCCTATCCATCAAAATGTAATATGGCATGAAACAAAGCTGGTAGTTTTTCCATGTGCAATAGCAAAACTATGAAATTGCAACAGGTTTAATTAACAGCTACAAATGGCAACACTTTTGTCACTATTGTGGAGAGAGTACTTTAATTTGTATCCCACACTAAATATCTCCAAGGAACGGAAGATATATTGCAGAATTTCTGATGCATTGGAGAAACACTTTGAACCCAAGGGAATGTTATGTATGAACAGCATGAAAGAGGCCCTTCAAGCACTGTGTCTGCACAGTCTTCGAACATTCATCTATTATAAATCCAATTTTCCATCACTTGCCCCATAGCCTTGTATGTTGTGGCATTTCAATTGCTCATCTAAATAGTTCTTAAATGTCTCTAGATTTCCTGCCTCAAACTCACCGTGGTCAGATAGCCCAGGGTCCAAATGGCTAGGCCTGAAACCAATGGGAAACCTTTGAGCTGCCTGGCCCAATGATATATCCAGGACAGGTCAAGCATAAAGCATCCACACAAGACAAAGTCAGGCAAGGATAAGCTCGGACATGCTCCAGAAAACAAGGTTGGTTTTTATATTGGAGTACAGTGAGCACTGGTGCCCCAGGTTCCTATCATGACCATATATGGCGAGCAGTACATAGCCCTAGACACCTTAGGGATCCAATTAGATGCCGTGCCTTGCCCTGGAAGATCGATCAGCTGAGGTCCAGAGAATGTCCTAGAATGATGCAGCGAGGAAGGGTAAGTGGCTACACCATTCCCTCAGTGATGACTCGACCTGGCCCAGCAACAGAGTTCCAACCATCCGGAAAGAGATTGAAGATGACCATGTGTGAGACCAACCTTCACCATGTTCATCAGAGTTTGCTACACAACCTGGCCAGGTTTAACTATATGGATAATATCTGATCATCGTTTGATAGCCAGTACTAGCTTAAATAAGGATTGCAACAAAACATTAACGTTGCAATTTGTAAAACAATTAATGGAGAATCAGGAGGGTTTTTTTTCCACTAAATAGATAATATTTATCCTTTTGTATCTTTGGTATACTTTGGGAATAATTGCAAGCTGACCCTGATCTTTTTGTTCACAAGTATAGTAGCTGAGTAAAACAAGTTTATGTAGAAACATGTCAAAGTGTGCAAAGCACAATCAATAATTTTCATGCAAAGAGTTCCAAATAGCCACAGTCCTCTCAGTGAAAAACAAGCTCAAGCTCTCTAGTGCATTCACATCATTTACATAGTGTGGTGGCCACTGTTGTGACCTAATTAATATTGTATATATCTCCATCATAATCCATGCATTGTTTTTTATTCAATGCCTTGATATTAGACAATGTGTCCAATATTAGGTTGCACTGATAATTAAATAACTGTATTGTTACAACATGGGGTAGACCCTCCTGCTAAATTTAAAACCAGCAACACAGAAAACATTTATCCTGTCCAGTAATCTGTAAAAATTCGAGTGGCCAAGAACTATTTAATGTAAAAATTAACAACTTTATTTCTTAAAGTATAACAGAGAATAATTAACTAACCAATATTTATGATTTCTTCCTCTAACCTATCTGTTACCTTCCCTTCTATAATACTAGTCCGATAAAACTCCCAATTAAGATTTACAAAACTACCCTTCTTATCTCAAACCCAGGCAGCTGTTGTTCTTTTATTCAGATCTTCCTGTCTCTTCTTCTTCTTCTTAGGAATTTCTGCACCACAGGTTATTGATCAAAAAGGTACTTCTAAGAGAGCTATTTTTCAAGCAGTCAGTTTACATGCTGAGCTTGTCAGTTCTCCTCTCAACTGTTCAATTTTCCCGGTCTTACACCCCAAAGTATCAGATTGTGTCATTGGCTTTTAAGATTGTCAATATACTCAATTGAAACTGGATTGGAGTTTGATTTTTTGTTGGGGTATAATTTAAACAATTGCCCGAATTCAAATCTGTATTTGTCTCACATAGCAACTCAGCGAGTGCTGTTTGTTCTGAATCAAATGTTACTTTGTAAATTCTCCAGTACTCAGTGTACTTGCCAAGTCTTTCACTCTCTTAAAGGTACATCTTCATAACAGTATTAACAGCCTGCAGAATCATGTGAAATAATGACGACTGAAAAAAATTAAAATCAGGATTGTATTAGACATAAGTGGTTGTGTCGTGAGTATACTGCACTGAGAAAGTCAAAATATATTCTCAAGAAAATAATTGACATTTGCAGAAGTACTGGAGTTATAAGAATACTCCACTGAGAACGAAAACTTTATTCTCAGGAAAGCAATTGGCATGTGCAGAATTGCTGGTGTTGCAAACCTGGGAATACTCATGATGGACAGACCAAGCCTTGCATTATCTTGAGTGACATTCCAGGCTGAAAGGACAGAATGTTCAAGGGCAAAGGCCAGGATGTAAATATTGCAGAGGACAATGCACAAAGGAAATCAAAAGAAGTTCAAGATTACATCAGATTAAAAAGGCCAGAAATAGCAATAATTCTGAGGATTAGGATGATTATAGAATATGATATAGGAGGAACATGAAACTGATAAGGAAAGAAAGAATATAATAGGAATGCACGGTAACAAAAAAACATAATTAAACAGATTGTAAAAGCTTCCATACGTATGTTAAGAAGGAGCCATTGAAGGCAAAGTTACAAGAAATCACAAAGGGGAATAAAGAAATGGCAAAGAACCAAAACTATTATTTTGTATGTGTTTTCATTGATAACGACACCTCCTAGAAATAAAGATCTAAGTGGCTAGGGAGAATGAGGAGTTAAAAGGAAACTAGTATTATGAGGGGCATGGATTGGATAAATGGACAATGTCTTTTTCCTTGGTGCGGGAGTCCAGAACTAGAGGGCATAGGTTTAGGGTGAGAGGGGAAAGATGTCAAAGAGACCTAAGGAGCAACTTTTTCACACAGAGGGTGGTACGTGTATGGAATGAGCTGCCAGAGGAAGTGGTGGAGTCTGGTACAATTGCAACATTTAAAAGGCACCTGGATAGGCATATGAATAGGAAGGGTTTGGAGGGATATGAGCTGAGGGATATGAGCTGGGTGCTGGCAGGTTGGACTAAATTGGGTTGAGATATCTAGTCAGCATGGACAAGTTGGACCGAAGGTCTGTTTCTGTGCTGTACATCTCTATGACTCTATGACTCTATTAGTAAGAAGATAGCTTTGGAGCCATTAATGGTGCTGAAAGTTGATAAAACCACAGGACCTGATTCTTTATCCCAAAGGGTGGAAGGAAGTGGCTATGGAAATAATCAATTTATTGGTGATTATCTTTCAAAATTATACAGGTTTCGGAATGAATCCTGTGGCTTGGTAGCTAGCAAATGCCACCCGGTTATTTAAGAAGGAGCCTATTAATGTTATATCTGTGGTGGGGGAAATGCTAGGGGCAATTAAACGAGTTGGGATAAATAGGTATCTGTTTGATCTTGATCAGATTGAGGCATAGTCAGCATGGATTTGCGAATGAGAAATCGTGTTAAATAAACTTGTTCAACTAGTTTTTTGAAGATGCTGTGAATAAATTGATAAAGAAGAGTCAATGGAAGTAATATATTCAGTCTGTCCGACAGATTGGGAATGTACCTCGCAGGAGGTTGCTCAGAAAGGTTAAAGCATATGAGATAGGAGATAATATGCTGGTGTGGATTAATGATTGGCAAACAGCTAGAAAACAGAGTTGAAATGAATGGATCATTCTCACATTGGCAGTCTGTGACTAGTCGAATACCTCAAAGATGAATTCTTTGGCCCCTCCTGTTCACTATATACCAATAATTTGCAAACTGTACCAAGTTATGTGGAATGTCTGTTTTCTTTGGAGTTTCAAAGAATAAGAGGCCATCTCATTGAAACTGACAAATCACTAAAAGAGACAAACATTGTAGATGCAATCAGTTGATTCTCCTGGTTGAGGTGTCTGGAACTAAGACTCACAGTTCCAAGGTCAGGAAGATGCCATTAAGATGAGGAGAGATTTTCTTTAACTCAGAGGTCTGTGCGTCTTTGGAAGTCTCTATCCCAACAGCTGAGGATATTTATCATAGAGATTGACAGATTTCTGATTACCAGTGCCATAAAAGGTTATGAAGATCATATGGGCAAAAGTGTTTGATTAGACAGGAATGTATTAAATGATGGAGCAGGCACAACAGGCTAAATAACCAATTCCTGTTCCTATGTTAATTCTAAAATGTGTTTCTATAAACGACCACTGCTGCAGAGACAAGATAACCGCTAGTGTAGAAAATTTTATTGTGGGAATGTTGGGACCTAAATGCTTCAAAAGAATCTTGGACGGTGATCTATTGTGACTATAGAGGTAAAAATAACCTGAGGATATCCGCTGAACAGCAAGCCACACCCTGCAGATTATGTTTCAAACTAATTACACATTTTGTGTTTTTTCCCATTGAAACATACACAAGGACAGGTATTAAAATCTCAACTTCAACTCCACTAGAAGTAACTAGTTGCACTGAATGTTCTCATGCATACCCACTCAAGTTCAAATGAAGCATGTTCTGAAGGTAACAGATAAAGAACTGTCTCTACTTAACCCTGTGTCGCAGTTAAAGATTATCTCTCTTTCCAAGGACTGCAAACCAGTTAAAAGGGAAAAGGGAATCTGGACAAAAGAACAAGCTACATAATTAAAAATCTCAAAAACCAATGGCACAACAGCAATATAAGTGTTGCCAGTAACCTCCACAAAATTCAATGATACAAGGATTCAAGGATTTAGAGTCCGATCGAATTATTTATTTCTCAAAAATGTTATCTTTTTGAAATCACCTGTTATATCTAGTCTGCGTATATACATGTTGCATTATGAATCCTTCCCATATGAAGTAATTTTAAAAATCTTTTTTAAAAATCTCTAGAAAGCCGGTTAAATTGGCTCCTTTTAAAGCACAGGATCATTTGGATCTAGGAAAAGGTATCCACAGGGAAAGAATCCTTTTTATGCATTGACGTTGTTGCACCCAACCAAGATATTGAATTAATAAAAAAAGGGGGAGCCAATTCATTGCTCCTCACCTGGGAACTTAACATTTCTGGGTGTCCTGCCTGGAATTGGAATGAATTGGCAAACCTCATGCTGGAACCTGGTCATAACCGTTGTTGCTAGCATTATGTTCTCCAGTCTAGGTCTGAGTGGTAATTTGGTTTTCCATTGCACAGCCCTACATGCCACACTATCCCTCATAAGATCACAATCTTTCTGTCACGATGAAAGTTAAATATGATGATAAGGCTCTGGCCATCAGTAACAATTGAACTGTAGAAAACCGAGATAGAAAACAGACACCATAGAAATCAATTGTGGATCAGTAAAATGAGTCCAGATAAACGGAAACAGAGAATATGTAATTAAAACATGCAGGAAGGCTCAAATTAAGAAATGTCTTGAAATGTCATGTTTCTTGACTAAAGGTCGGTCAGAGATTGAAATTAATTTTAGCTGTCAAAGTGATTAAGTAAATGCTTGTTGAGTTTGTCATAAATTCCCAATTGGGGTTCACTTTCAAACATAAAGGCTATTTATCAGCTACCTTCAGTTCTGTAAAATATCTTTCAGGTAGAACACAGAATCCTCTAAATACAAATCAAGGCCCAGAGTTTCTGCTGCATTTGTGCTCAGATAATAATCTTGTTGCAAACCAATTAGATACACAGGGGATTTTCATTTACCTGATTTATACATATGACAGCTATGTACTCAAGTATCCTCAATCTTTAATATCCATCCACAAATTCTTCATTCAAATGAATTTTCTCTGGAAAATAGCCAATCATCCAACTTTAATGTGAATAACATCTGATCATGGTTGTTCTGAAAGTTGTGTAATGCCATGATTCTGTCATGGTTAATGTTGAAAATTGCACAAACTGTTGACATTGCACAATTGAGAATCCTCAGTTGAGAATCATGGAGCCCAGTTCTAGATCCTGGTGAAGTTGAATGTGTCACCCTTACCTTTTGGTAGCCTTTGTAATTACTTCTGGTCAACAATGTAACTTGCGCCAATTGCTAATACAAATCAGCTACACTTTGTTTTTAAGTCAAGATGCTCCTCATGTCAAATCTCACTAGAGTTCGCCCTCTAGCAGTGTTAACTAAACTGGCCTTAGATCCAGGTAAAAAGGAAGATTGATGGCAACATGTGACCACAACCGTTGCTTAATTATCATTGATTCCAGAAATATATTACATGGTGATCATTCATGGACCCATTTCTTAAATCTGGATTAGTGGTGCTGGAAGAGCACAGCAGTTCAGGCAGCATCCAAGGAGCTTCGAAATCGACATTTCGGGCATACTTCAAGACAAGCATTGTGAAAAAAATCTATTTTACTCAAGAGAAAATATTTTCAAAAGAAAATAAGATACTGTATTATTAAAAGGAGACTACTAACAGCATTGAGATGCTACAAATGTGAAATAATTTTTATCATACTAGGAGCAGATAATTAACTTAAGAAGCAATGGCAGGAGAAATATTACCTCAATATTTTAATGTCAGTGAAGGACGAAACCTAATATAAGATTGAACATCTTGGAGAAAACAGTTCTGAAGGTACAGAATTTCTTTGAAATGAATTGCTAAATCTCAATGTGAACAAATAAATGCATTATTGTATTTAATAAGACTTACTGTTGATGATGGTTTGAATTGCCAAAACATAAAAGAAGGCAGAGAGATATTTTTGAAGATCTCTTATAGCTTTTGGTAATTACCTTTTTTTAAAGAGAAAATGAAGTTCTAGAAAAAGCAAATTTAAACAGAAAAATTCAATATCTAGGGAAATTGGTAGATGGTTTTATTAATGGCCTCTATCGATTAAGAGAAATGTTTGACTATGGAGCTTTAAAACCAGAATTATTGATAGAATTATCGATGAGTATTTGTTAGATCTGTTGTAATCCACAGAAGATTTCACTTTGGATAAAGTTAATCAAATTGTGCTTGAAGCGGAATCAGACAGATTTATAGTCAAATTTTGAGAGGGGAAGAGTTGGTTCAAAGAGAATGGTTCATGTAAGAACTGTGAAACCTTCAGATCACCTGAATTTGTGAATTCAGAGAATTAGAAAGAAATCCAGTCGTGTAAAAGTGGTAATATATTGTTAATGATAGGGGATAAACCTTGGGGGGGGGATACATAGTAGAAGGTAATTGAAAGGGTTGATATTGGAGATTTTATTAGGCTCAACCTGATAATGTCAAACAGACTCAAGGATTCTGGGTGATATCCAGCAATCAATATAAAGCCTTTTGAAGCCTCATGGCACCCAGACTGGTGGTGCCAATCTGAAGCGATCTTGCACAGTTGCTGACATTTGCCCTGGACACGACAGACAGGGGACAAAGGGGTACCTTTCTTCATGAGCTGACCAATTCCTAGAGGTCTTGCAGGTCAGGACAGTACTAAAGCAGGACTTCTTCCTCCCATGGGCAAAGTTGTAGATGCCATGATGCCAGACCATGTCAGCCTAGTCTAAGATTGCCACCTAGAGTCTGGAGACATCACCAGCAGTTTAGGAAGAAGGTCAATGTTCTTCACAATCCTGTCAGGGTAAGTGCATGCTGTCTATACTGCCCACTCATACACTCATGAAACCTCCTAATCTGCACCAAAAGTTACAGTTGTGCCAACAACTTTGATACCCATAACACCTACTTTCTCTCATTCCAGGAAGATGATAGCCCACAATACAGCAGAAAGAACTAGATGGCAGTGGGCTGCCTGACACAGGGCTGTTCTCCCTTTTATGGAGAACATTCTGACTAACTTGGGTGCAGACTATTATTAAAGGCTGCCCTGACAGACAATGCCAGTGTCCCTTGAGCAAAGGCTGAGCAAAGGCTCCCTTGACATGCTGGTAACCATGACTAGCTTCCTGGCTTTGCACTAAATGGCACAGCAAGGTAGCAGTAATATTTGCCTGGTACCTACAACCTCTACCATCAGGGTGAAGGTACAGAAGCCTGAAGACACGCACCAGACAGTTTCGTAACAGTTTCTATCTTACTGTTGTTAAAATACTGAATGGACTCAAAAACTCTTAACATTCGCTTGTACCTGTGTTTTTGTTTTTGCTGCTGTTTACCTATTACTTACCTATCTATGCGACTCAACTCTGTAATCTGCCTGTATTGCTCACAAGACAAAGGGTTTTTCTGTGCCTCGGTACATGTGACAATAAATTCAATTCAATTCACTGGCTTGGAGGACAAAGCATAAAATGTTAATACAAGGAAATGCGAGACTGGGATACTGTGAACATTGAGATAGGATCAGAGTGAATGACAATGAGCAAAAGGCCCAGAGGTGCAGCCTGATCCAATCCATGAGCTGGGTGCATATCTCCAAGTGTAATGTTCCCTTGTTTTACAATGAGTGTTGCCATTGCAGCATGAAGTGCAGAGGAATCCTCTAGGTGGATTGGAGATACGCTTTGAAGCTGGCATGTGAGTGATGCCAATGTCCAAAAGACCTGGGGTACAGGTGGCTGATGCCCATGAGAAGTTGGGACCTGGTTCCCACACATGAAGCTCATTTGGAGTAAGTGCAAGCTGAAAATGCCAGTTGTTTGCTGTGGTTTCCTTGTCAAATTTTCCCAGAGCGAGTTTGCTTGCAGAATATTAGTTGGGCCACTGACGAGCAAGAATAACTGTTAACTGCCAACTTGCCACTACCTGGTGAGAATCTCACCATGCCATCTATAAAGCAGAAACAATGACACAAGTTGTACCCAACATTGAAATGAGCCTCGCCACTCTGATTGCCGGATTCTTTCACGCACACTCCTTGCCAAAGCGCTTGCTGCTCAGAACTCGATGAAATTTTCCCCAAACCCTTATCATTAAGATAATTCACTTGACAAGATTGACTTGGCTGTCTGACAGAAGGCAGAAAGTTGGGATAAAAGGTTCTTTTTCAGAATGGCAGCTGGTGACGAGCGGTATCGCGCAGGGTTCAGTGTTGGGGCCACAGCTGTTCACATTATGTATTAATGATCTGGATGAAGGGACTGGGGGCATTCTAGCGAAGTTTGCCGATGATACGAAGATAGGTGGACAGGCAGGTAGTACTGAGGAAGTGGGGAGGCTGCAGATGGATCTAGACAGTTTGGGAGAGTGGTCCAGGAAATGGCTGATGGAATTCAACATGAACAAATGCGAGGTCTTGCACTTTGGCAAAAAGAATAAAAGCACAGACTACTTTCTAAACGGTGAGAAAATTCGGAAAGCCAAAGTACAAAGGGATCTGGGAGTGCTAGTCGAGGATTCTCTAAAGGTCAACATGCAGGTTGAGTCTGTGATTAAGAAAGTGAATGTGATGTTGTCACTTATCTCAAGAGGGTTGGAATATAAAAGCACTTTGTGCTACTGAGACTTTATAAAGCTCTGGTTAGGCCCCATTTGGAGTACTGTGTCCAGTTTTGGTCCCCACATCTCAGGAAGGACATACTGGCACTGGAATGTGTCCAGCGGAGATTCACACGGATGATCCCTGGTCTAACATATGAGGAACGGCTGAGGATCTTGGGATTGTATTCATTGGAGTTTAGAAGATTAAGGGGAGACTTAATAGAGACGTACAAGATAATACATGGCTTGGAAAGGGTGGATGCTAGGAAATTGTTTCCGTTAGGTGAGGACACTAGGACCCGTGGACACAGCCTTAGAATTAGAGGGGGTAAATTCAGAACAGAAATGAGGAGACATTTCTTCAGCCAGAGAGTGGTGGGCCTGTGGAATTCATTGCCGCAGAGTGCAGTGGAGGCCAGGACACTAAACGTCTTCAAGGCAGAGATTGATAGATTCTTGTTGTCTCGGGGAATTAAGGGCTACGGGGAGAATGCGGGTAAGTGGAGTTGAAGTGCCCAGCAGCCATGATTGAATGGCGGAGTGGACTCGATGGGCTGAATGGCCTTACTTCCACTCCTATGTCTTATGGTCTTATGGTCTTAAGATTCACAAGTGGACTATTTTCACTCAATGTTTAACAAACAAACCCTGAAACAGTGTATAGAGAAAGCATTGGTGGCAGCACCATTACTTGGTATATGTTGATCCATAAACTTATGATCCTGAAGTCTCTCAATATTGTGCCACGTTTTCAGTTGTAACAGAAGTCATCTTGAATTAGGGCTAACAAAGTCAAAACATCGAGAAGCTATGTACTGGGCAGTCGAAGTACCTTCAATCCAGCTTCATTATTCACTGAACTCACAAGCTAGTAACTTGAACATCTCAGAGATTGTTGGACGATTAGTAATTCTCTGCAAAGTAAGAGACCCTTTCCATCAGAACAATACAATAAGCAAATTTCTTTATCACAGTTTCCAAGTGGACAGAATAGCCAATGAAAAAAAAATTCTTGAAAGGTATGAGACTTTAAACAGGAGGATTGCAGTGGTTGTGGATGGCAGATCACCACCACATTTTCCAGGGCTATTAGGAGTGGGTAATAAATGCTGGTGCAGCCAAAAATGCCCACGTCCCATTAATGGATAATAACTGAAAGGAACAGCCCACCACATGTCTAAATTTTCAGATTTTCATGTCATAAATAGTCTGCGCAGTGAGCCTGAGATTCCTCTGTGCAGACACATCTGTTTTATCTGCAAAAACAGCCCTTCCCTTATCTTCTTGAAAACAGCTTGTTACACAGAGGCTGAAAATTGGAATGAATGAAACGGGCTTACCTAACTGTAAAGCTCACTAGGCAGATTCAAAGAATAGCGCTGGGCATTTTGTAAATCACAAAGTTATTACATAGCAATTCTCTTTATGTACGGTCACACACCAGCTGTACATTGATGAAGTGGAGCCACTTGTGAAATGGTTGAAGGATAGAATTGACCAGCAGAGGCTGAAGACTAGGGTCATAGGCATGATCATCAGCTGCTTGGGGTTGTCAGGGGTCAGAATCCTCACCTCATGGGGACTAAGGAGCCAAATTTTGGGCACGCTACCAGCCATCTCTACACTTTCAGCCCTGTTTTCCTCCTGGAATGAGAGCAAAGTAACTATTAAGGGTTGCGCTGTTGGTGTAGGTGGGGAGGTGGCCCAAGTTAGTGAGTAGTCAGCACAGAGGGATTGTATGGTTATTTGTGTCAGATGTTGTGGTGGGGAACAGTGAGCCAGGGAAGATGTTGCAGGCAATCATGATTGCGATTGACATGAGCCTTGGTGGAAGCAGAGAGTCTGGTAGTAATGGTGTGTGAAATGGAGTGTGCGCAAGTGAGTCGATAGCAGCATGTATGCTAGCGGAGTGAGTAAGGTCATTCTTCCCAGGTTGCTGTGCATTTCTCCAGATATCTGTGTCAGTACTGACCTGGATCAGTCTCAGACCAGTCTGGAATGGTCTGGTTTCACAACTTCCACTAGCAGTGGCAGTTGAAGAACTTCATGGCTAGCACTCACATCATTCCGCACAATCCCCTATAACAATGAAACAAAGGAGGAAAGTCATTGACTCGGAGATTTTGATGTAGTTCTTTAAATAAATATTACACCTGGTTCCTAAAAATGGAAAAATCACATCCCTCTTGAATTATGCTTTGCAGGTTTCTCATACTTTTCTGTCAGATCAGAGTTGACAAAGAGCATCAACGTGAAGAAATTAAACATCCTGGTGTTTTGTATTCACTGAAAAAGACATTGCTTGTATGCATGCCAATTAGTCCATGCTAGACATTGTCAAAGATAAAATGTCATTTATTTATCTGAAATACTGGTGTAAGCTATTAGCAAACTGCAAAGTGTCCTGCTATTAACTAATTTACAGAAAACGACTTGCAAAGACTTATCTCTCTGAATTGTTTCGATCAACGTGATAAACAGAAAGACTTGCAATTCTGGAAGAAGTCCTAAAATATAAAGTTAAGGATCACACAACACCAGGTTACAGTCCAACAGGTCTATTTGGAAGCACTAGCTTTCGGAGCGCTGCTCCTTTATCAGGTGGTTGTGGAGAATAAGATCGTAGGACACAGAATTTACAGCAAAAGTTTACAGTGTGATGCAACTAAAATTATATACTGAAAAAGACTTGGATTGTCTGTTAAGTCTCTCATCTTTTAGAATGGACATGTTGGTTTCAGTTCTTTCATATATAAATTCCAGAACTTTCTTAAAGTTACATTCTCAAGTGAACTTTAACAATAGGTGCCATGTTGGCCCAGATAATGCACTGAAGGTGTGAGGTGTCCCATGTGATACTGTCTGTGTCCCAATGTTCAGACTGATTTTAATCTAAAAAGGGGATTTACAGAATCTTGCATGGATTTGAACAGTTTTTGAGTAAGATAACATGTAATTCTGCAAGTACAAATTCACCCCATAAACTTGTGTGTGTGTGTGTGCATGTGTATGAGAGAGTATGTGCATGTGTATGTGTGTGAGTGTGAGTGTGAGTATAAAGAGGTATACGTCTGTGAGAGGGTGTGTGCTAGCAAGTGAATGTAGGAGTGTATGTGTGAGCGTATGACAGAGAGCTTGTGTGTGGGAGGAAGGGTCTGCTTGAGTGTATGGGTCAGCGCGTGTTAAGTGCCACTGCACCTCTTATAAACTTCTCAATTGTCTTGTGCACCAACTCTACAGCAGGCGCCACATCCTTGAAATTAAGATGAAGTCCATACTCTCAGCCTGCACTCAGGATTCGGCAGCACAGTTACGGGACATTGCCAAGCAGGCAAGGCAACAAAACTACACGACATACATGCACACCAAGAACAAGAAACTGGAGAAACTTGGCATCACCACCAAGCCTGCCCTGCCACCACTGTGAAAAGCTTTATCGCCACAGGGAATTCAATCATCAACTTAACAGACCACATCCTTCAACCAGAAGAGATTGAAGTTCTTAGCAAAGGTCTCAATTTCTGCCCCACCACCAAAATGGATCCCATGGGTCTTGCAGCAGACATGGAGGAATTCATCAGACGAACAAGACTCCGGGAATTCTTTCAAGGTGCCAGCAGTGATCCCAATGAGCCCGCTGAGAAACCGGAATAATCATCCCTGGGATCTGTAGAGGGGCGACCAAAGAAGAAGTCAACTTGGACCCCAGGGCTTCACCTGTATGTTCAAACCGTCAGGAAATATGTAAATGCTAGGTTCATCACTGCAC
Source organism: Chiloscyllium punctatum (assembly GCF_047496795.1). NCBI lineage: Eukaryota > Metazoa > Chordata > Chondrichthyes > Orectolobiformes > Hemiscylliidae > Chiloscyllium > Chiloscyllium punctatum. Next base: position 56,646,934 of record NC_092750.1, on the reverse strand, counting down.
CCATAAGGTTGAGCAAAACATCACCTGATCACAATGCAATGCCATCTGTGCTCTCAAAACCAATCACAACATTATCATCAAACCAGCAGATAAGGATGAGCCATCGTCATTCAGAATAGAACAGATTACTGCAAGGAAGTGTACTGACAACTGAACAAACAGGAACACTACAGGCAACTACCGGCCGATCCGACCAAACAGCACATCTGTGAACTAAATATATTGATCAGGACTTTGGATCCAGTCCTTTGGAGTTGCCTACATGCCCGCATCCCACATACCTCTCATGCAGGGGACTTCTACTGCCTTCCGAAGGTACACAAAGCCAACACACCAGGTCATTCCATCATATCAGGCATTGGGACCCTTTGTGAGAACCTCTCTGACTATGTCGAAGGCACCTTGAAACCTATTGTACAGGGGACCCCCAACTTCTGTCGTGTCACTATAGATTTCTCACAGAAATTCAGCACCTATGGACTAGTCGAATCGGGAACATTTCTCTTCACAATGGATGTATCAGCACTCGACATCAGCATCCCCCACAATTATGGCATTGTATCAGTATGCAACACCAACAACTGCCAATCTCCAAGCACCGTCCTACCACTCTTCTGCTTTATCCTTGACTATAATGTTTTCACCTTTGACAGCCAGTTCTTCATCCAGACACAGAACAGCCATGGGGACAAAATTTGCACCCCAATATGCCAACATTTTCAAACAAGATTTCTTCTCTACACAGGACCTCCAACCAACACTATCCATCAGGTATATTGATGACATTTTCTTCCTCTGGACCCATGGCGAGGAGTCACTGAAACAACGACACAGTGACACCAACGAGTTTCATACCACCATCAAACTCAATATGGACTATTCTCTAGTATCTGTCTCGTTCTTGGACACATGCATCTCTATCAAGGATGGGCACCTCAACACCTCACTCTACCGTAAAAGCCACGAATAACCTCACGATGCTGCACTTTTCCAGGTTCCACTTGAAACATATTAGAACAGCCACTTCCTGTGGACAAGCCCCATGCATACCCAGAATCTGTTCAGATGAGGAGGAACATGACGGGCACTTGGAAGTACTCAGGGATGCCCTCATAAGAACGGGGTGCAATGCTCAACTCATCGGCCACCAGTTCCAACATACCACAGCGAGAAACTGTAATGACCTCCTCAGGAAATAGACATGATCTGCAACCGACAGGGTACTCTTCATTGTCCAATATTCCCCAGGAGCTGTAAAAACGATGCCATGTTCTTCACAGCCTTCAACACATTATCGATGAGGATGAGCACCTCGCCAAGACTTTCCCCACACCACCACGTCTTACCTTTAAACAACCGCCAAACCTCAAACAGATCATTTTTGCAGCAAACTGCCCGGCTTTCATGACAGCACCATACAACCTTGTCATGGTAGTCACTGCAAGACGTGTCAGAGTATCGACACGGATACCATCATTACGTGTGGGGACACCTCCCACCATGTACATGGCAGGTACTCATGTGACTCAGCCAATGTTGTCTACTCATGCACTTCAGGCAAGGACGCTCTGAGGCATGGTGCATTGGTGAGACCGAGCAGAGTCTATGGCAATGGATGAATGGACACCACAAAACAATCAACAGACAGGACTGTTCCCTCCCAGTTGAAGAACACTTCAGCGGTCCAGTACATTCGACCTCGGACTTTTGGGTGACCATCCTCCAAGGCAGACTTTAGGACAGGCAACAACATAAAGTGGCTGAGCAGAGGCTGATAGCCAAGTTCGCTACCCAAGGGGATGACCTCAACCGACACACACACACACACACACACACACACACCCTCACTCATACACAAGCTCTCTCTCGTACACTGCCACACTCATACAAGCACCCTCTCACAGACTTATAAGCCTTTACACTCATACTCACAAGCATACACACACACACACACTCTCTCACAGACAACCGTATCCCTCTGCAGACCCACATACACATATAAGTTTATGGTGTGAATTTGTACTTGCAGAATTACATGTTATTTTGCTCAAAAACTGTTCAAATCCATGTAAGATCCTGTAAATCCCCTTTTTTAGATTAGAACCAGTCTGAACATTGGGGCACAGACAGTATCACACGGGGTACCTCACACCTTCAGTGCATTATCTAGGCCAACATGGCATCTATTGTTAAAGTTCATTAGAGAATGTAACTTCAAGAAAGTTCTGGAATTTACATATAAAAGAACTGAAACCAACATGCCCATTCTAAAAGATGAGAGACTTAACAAGCAATTCAAGTCTTTTTCAATATGTAAATTCAGTTACATCACACTGTAAACGTTTGCTATAAATTCTGTGTCCTACGATCTTATTCTCCACAACCACCTGATTGAAGGAGCAGAGCTCCGAAAGCTAGTGCTTCCAAATAGACCTAATTGACTGCAACCTGGTTTTGTGTGATTTTTAACTTTGTACACCCCAATCCAACATCGGCACCTCCAAATCCCAAAATATACAATGGTTTTCTATGAAGGAGATGTATGGAGTCAGTGATCTAAAGTGAAAATATTTCCATTTTCCATGTTTCTTTCTGTCAAGAATCAACCATGCAACAGTAGACAGAAGCAGAACGCTTGCTCTCAAGATGTTTTTAACAATAAACTTACTATGTCCTTCTAAGAGGATATCAGCATTTTTCCATTTCATTTCATTGCAACCAGATTACTGTCCCTATTCTATCTCTGTTACCTTTGACAGTGAATTTTTCAACCTCATTTTTTCTCTCCCAATACCCATTAGATGGCAATGGTTTCTTATGATGAACCTGGCAAGTTATAGATCATCCCTGCAGCTGCTTATTCTGTGCACACGCACTCATCTGTGTCATAATCAAGGTTGCATCTTGTCTCAGAGTGACTGTCTCATTAAAAAGAATGCCGCTACAAGCTAGTTACATGGTTCAGCTCACCTTGTCCTTTGTGGGATTCACTTGCACCCTTCAAGAAGCTAATAAGTTGCTTCTCCCTCAGTGAACCAGCCTCAAACCTTATGCAGGTCTCCATGAGTCAACAGAATGAGAAGTCCTATCATTGAATAATTGCAAACTTTGGTCATGCTCTCACTTCTAAAATTTTGTCAATGCTGGCTAACCCACTGTGGAGCATGTAGGCAAAAGTGAGGACTGCAAATGCTGGAAACCAGAGTCTAGATTAGAGTGGTGCTGGAAAAGCACAGCAGATCAGGCAGCATCCGAGGAGCAGGAAAATCAACATTTCGAGCAAACACCCTTCATCAGGAATGGACATCAGGTGTGCACTCTAATCTACACTGTGGAGCATGTGGTAACTCAAGGTAGATCAGCAGTGAAATCCCCAGTAATAAATGGAAATGTCTCTCATGACAGCTGAAGTCTGAGTAAGATATCAGTAGAATGAGAAGACCCATTTAACATGAAAATTAATCCTTTCATTGCCATTTCATAACCAAATGGGCCAAATGGCCTAATTCTGCTTCTATATATTTTCTATCCTTATGGTCTTATTACCTTGTACAAAATTTCCCCTGCTCAAGCCCCTTTGCCACTATTTAAACCGTTATACAATATTATATTCACCGCTATGCCATCTGTCCTTGGGTGTCCAACTTTACAAATACATGGAATCTAAACATTTCGCTTTTTTCAGAATTCTATTCAGGTTTCAATAGCAGGTCTCTTGATGAGGACTGTTGACTCTGGTTCTGATATATGGATCCTTTCTTTCCTGGAGGACCATTTATCTATCAGATATCCTGCGCAGACATTGTTGTTGGTCTATTACCTTATCTGCAAGACCTTTATTCTCCTGAATTTTCTATGCAAAGGAGCCCTTCTCTCCTATGTAGCACATTGTTCCATGAATTATTTTGTTGGATCTTTAATCTTGAGAATGTCCATTCTGGAAGTCCACTGCTCTGTTGAAACAAATATTTTCACCTTTGTATTTCCTGAATTTCTGAAGGGGATGTTTCTTTTTTGCAGTGTCCTGTCTATATCAGACAATTTCTTCCTTCTTCTCTGTGGATGCTGGTCTCGTTCCCATGGAGACATATGCAGCTTATCTCTCTTGAGTTCTTGATTTATTCTGAACAAGAGTCATACTGGACCTGAAATGGTAACATGGTTTCTCTCTCCACTGATATTGGCAGACTTGCTGAATTTCCCCAATATTTTCTGTGTTTGTTTCACATTTCTAGCTTTCACCGTATTTTGCTTTTAGTGTTCAGTAGACTGTTGTACTGTCTGGATACCTTCAGTTAAAGATTGTTAATGAACTGAGGTGGGTTGCACAGCTCATTCTTGTTCTCAGCACTTGTTTATTGTGGCAAAAGGTGTTGTGTTTTATCTTCTGATCTGTCGAGAATTCCACCAGCAATTTTATTTCCCACAAAATCTAATTTCAAAGCTCCATATTCACAGTTTTCCGCTAATCTGCAGAGATCACTAATTAAATTGCCTACAGATTCTACTAGGAGCTCAGTCATTTTTAAATCTCGCTCCTTTAAGAATTTTGCTTGTTTGTCAAAGTAATTACAAAAACCTTTTAGGAAATCTTCAAAAGTCAGTACGCTGAGATTTTGAAGTGTTAATAACACAATCTAAATCAAACATATTGAATAGAATAGTGTACTCACTTGCTCAGTGTCAGTCTTCATGTTGAATTTTGAGGCAATGTCATATATTAAGAATGGTCACCTTCATGGAAATCAAATCTTGTGTTCTGTATGGTCCTTCACTAACTGTATGGTCTTTCAATAGACTAGAAGGTTTTATGTATATACATTCCTATTTCTCATGGACTGATTAATCTTTCAATTGGAAAGATATTTTGAAACTGTCTTTTTAACATAGAACATAGAACATAGAACATTACAGCGCAGTACAAGCCCTTCGGCCCTCGATGTTGCGCCGATCAAAGCCCACCTAACCTACACTAACCCACTATCCTCCATACACCTATCCAATGCCCGCTTAAATACCCATAAAGAGGGAGAGTCCACTACTGCTACTGGCAGGGCATTCCATGAACTTACGACTCGCTGAGTGAAGAACCTACCCCTAACATCAGTCCTATATCTACCCCCCCTTAATTTAAAGCTATGCCCCCTTGTAATAGCTGACTCCATACGTGGAAAAAGGTTCTCACTGTCAACCCTATCTAACCCCCTAATCATCTTGTACACCTCTATCAAGTCACCCCTAAACCTTCTTTTCTCCAATGAAAACAACCCCAAGTGCCTCAGCCTTTCCTCATAGGATCTTCCTACCATACCAGGCAACATCCTGGTAAACTTCCTCTGCACCCGTTCCAGTGCCTCCACATCCTTCCTATAGTATGGCGACCAAAACTGCACACAATATTCCAAATGCGGCCGCACCAGAGTCTTATACAACTGCAGCATGACCTCAGGACTCCGGAACTCAATTCCTCTACCAATAAAAGCCAGTACGCCATATGCCTTCTTCACTGCACTATTTACCTGGGTGGCAACTTTCAGAGATCTGTGTACATGGAACCAAGATCCCTCTGCTCTTCCACACTACCAAGTATCCGACCATTAGCCCAGTACCCCATCTTTTTATTATTCTTACCAAAGTGAATCACCTCACACTTAGCTACATTGAACTCCATTTGCCACCTTTCTGCCCAGCTCTGTAGCTTCTCTATATCCCGCTGTAACCTGCCACATCCTTCCTCACTGTCAACAACTCCTCCGACTTTCGTATCATCCGCAAACTTGCTCACCCAACCTTCTAACCCTTCCTCCAGGTCATTTATAAAAATGACAAACAGCAATGGTCCCAAAACAGATCCTTGCGGAACACCGCTAGAGACGGCACTCCAAGATGAACCTTTGCCATCAACTATTACCCTCTGTCTTCTTCCAGCCAGCCAATTCCTAATTCAAACCTCCAACTCACCCTCAATGCCATATCTCTGTATTTTCTGCAGTAGCCTACCATGGGGGACCTTATCAAACGCCTTACTAAAATCCATATATACCATATCTACCGCTTTCCCCTCATCTACCTCCTTAGTCACCTTCCCAAAGAATTCAATAAGGTTTGTGAGGCACGACCTGCCCTTCACAAAACCATGCTGACTATCCTTGATCACATTATTCTTATCCAGATGTGCATAAATCCTATCCCTTACAATTCTCTCTAAGACTTTGCCCACAACAGAAGTGAGACTCACTGGCCTATAGTTACTAGGATTATCCTTACTCCCCTTCTTGAACAAGGGAACCACGTTTGCTAGCCTCCAGTCCTCTGGCACTACTCCTGTAGACAAAGAGGACACAAAAATCAAGGCCAATGGCTCTGCAATCTCCTCCCTTGCTTCCCAGAGAATCCTAGGATAAATGCCATCAGGCCCAGGGGACTTATCTATTTTCACTCTTGCCAGAATTTCCAACACCTCTTCTCTACATATCTCAAAGCCATCCACTCTACTTATTCGTGCCTCAGTATTCATATCGACAACAATGTCCTGTTCCTGAGTGAATACTGACGAAAAGTATTCATTCAGTGCCTCCCCAATCTCTTCAGCCTCCACACGCAACTTCCCATTACTATCCTTGATTGGACCTATTCCTACCCTAGTCATTCTTTTATACCTAACATACCTATAGAAAGCCTTAGGGTTTTCCCTAATCCTACCAACTAAGGACCTTTCATGTCCCCTCCTTGCTGCTCTTAGCTCTCTCTTCAGGTCCTTCCGGGCTACCTTATAACTCTCAATCGCCCCTATTGAACCTTCACACCTCATCTTTACAAAGGCCGCCCTCTTCCATTTAACAAGGGATTCCAATTCCTTATTAAACCACGGCTCCCTCACACGACCCTTTCCTCCCTGCCTGATAGGTACGCACTTATCAAGGACACTCAATAGTTGCTCCTTGAACAAGTTCCACATATCAATTACGCTCTTGCCTTGGAATCTACTTTTCCAATCCACACATTCTAAGTCATGCCTCAACGCATCATAATTTCCCTGCCCCCAGCTATAACTCTTGCCCTGTAGTACACACTTATCCCTCTCCATCACTAGAGTAAAAATCACCGAATTGTGGTCACTGTCCCCAAAGTGCTCACCTACCTCTAGTTCTAATACCTGGCCTGGTTCGTTACCCAGAACCAAATCCAGTATGGCCTCACCTCTTGTTGGCTTATCTACATATTGTGTCAGGAAACTCTCCTGCACACATTGCACAAACACTGACCCATCTAACGAACTTGAGCTATAGCTTTCCCAATCAATGGTGATTATTTTCCAGAGTTCAATAGAATCGGGGTCAGTTCCTGAGGATTGGAGGGCGGCTAATGTTGTGCCACTTTTTAAGAAGGGTGGGCGGGAGAAAGCAGGAAATTATAGACCAGTTAGTCTGACCTCAGTGGTGGGAAAGATGCTGGAGTCTATTATAAAGGATGAAATTACGGCACATCTGGATAATAGTAACAGGATAGGACAGAGTCAGCATGGATTTATGAAGGGGAAATCATGCTTGACTAATCTTCTTGAATTTTTTGAGGATGTAACTTGGAAGATGGACGAGGGAGATCCAGTGGATGTAGTGTACCTGGACTTTCAGAAAGCTTTTGATAAAGTCCCACACAAGAGGTTAGTGAGTAAAATTAGGGCGCACGGGATTGGGGGCAAAGTACTAGATTGGATAGAGAATTGGTTGGCTAATAGGAAACAAAGGGTAGTGATTAACGGCTCCATTTCGGAATGGCAGGCAGTGACCAGTGGGGTACCGCAGGGATCCGTGCTGGGACCGCAGCTTTTTACAATATATGTAAATGATATAGAAGATGGTATCAGCAATAACATTAGCAAATTTGCTGATGACACAAAGCTAGGTGGTAGGGTGAAATGTGATGAGGATGTTAGGGGATTACAGGGTGACCTGGACAAGTTAGGTGAGTGGGCAGATGCATGGCAGATGCAGTTTAATGTGGATAAATGTCTGGTTATCCACTTTGGTGGCAAGAACAGGAAGGCAGATTACTACCTCAATGGTATCAAATTAGGTAAAGGGGCTGTTCAGAGAGATCTGGGTGTTCTTGTCCACCAGTCAATGAAGGCAAGCATGCAGGTACAGCAGGTCGTGAAGAAGGCTAATAGCATGCTGGCCTTCAATACAAGAGGAATTGAGTATAGAAGCAAAGAGGTGCTTCTGCAGCTGTACAGGGCCCTGGTGAGACCACACCTGGAGTACTGTGTACAGTTCTGGTCTCCAAATTTGAGGAAAGACATTCTGGCTATTGAGGGAGTGCAGCGTAGGTTCACGAGGTCAATTTCTGGAATGGCAGGATTGCCTTACACGGAAAGACTGAAGCGACTGGGCTTGTATACCCTTGAGTTTAGAAGACTGAGAGGGGATCCGATTGAAACGTATAGGATTATGAAAGGACTGGACACTCTGGCAGGAGGGAACATATTTCCGTTGATGGGGGAATGCCGAACCAGAGGACACAACTTAAAAATACGGGGTAGACCATTTAGGACAGAGATGAGGAGAAACTACTTCACCCAGAGAGTGGTGGCTGTGTGGAATGCTCTGCCCCAGAGGGCAGTGGAGGCCCAGTCTCTGGATTCATTTAAGAAAGAATTGGATAGAGCTCTTAAAGATAGTGGAGTCAAGGGGTATGGAGATAAGGCTGGAACAGGATACTGATTAGGAATGATCAGCCATGATCATATTGAATGGCGGTGCAGGCTCGAAGGGCAGAATGGCCTGCTCCTGCATCTATTGTCTATTGTCTATTGTCTATAATATCAGGAAAGTTAAAGTCTCCCATAACAATCACCCTATTACTGTCACTCTTCTCCTGAATCATCTTCGCAATCCTTTCTTCAATGATTCTAGGACTATTAGGAGGCCTGTAAAAGACTCCTAACAGGGTGACCTCACCTCTCCTATTCCTAACCTCAACCCAAACTACCTCAGATGGCAAATCTTCGTCCATCTTCCTTTCCACCGCTGTAATACTATCTTTGACAAGCAAAGTCACACACACCCCTCTTTTACCCCCACCTCTGACCCTACTAAAACATTTAAACCCTGGAACCTGCAACAGCCAATCCTATCCCTGATCTAGCCATGTCTCTGTAATAGCCACAACATCGAAGTCCCAGGTACCAACCCACGCTGCAAGTTAACATTGATTTAAAGTTGCTGATCCTTGAGATCTAACTCCTGTTATCACCAAATGCTGTTTTAAGGTGAATAACTAGAAGGTTTAGTATAACAGAACTGTTGCAGTATTTCCAATGGTTTTAATTCTGTATTTCTGTGACACAGGGTAAGGAGATTTTTGTGAAAGCTTTAAGTTGTAATAATAGCTGTGCAGTCGCAATTTACTCCTTTCAAGGCCTTTAAATATGTTATATTTCTGTACGGCTTAGTGGCTTTCCACTTTATTCAGCTTTGTTTTAACAATCCAATGGTAGCTATGCACTTCCTTTAAAGGTGGTTCTGCCTCTGAAGCCCAGATGGAGTTTTCTTTCTTTTCCCCAAGTTAAATGAACATTTTCTCATCCTTCACAATTTAAAACACAAACTCTTGATGCCACTCAAGTTTTTAAATAATGGTGTGAAGGAAAGAAGAAAAGAAAAACCAAGAGAGAGAAATAAAGAAGAAAAAAGAAACAGAAAGAACAACAAAGAAGCAGACGGAATAGATGAGCTCTGGCTGAAATATCCTACTCTGCCGCCATCTTGATCCTTTTCAATCTTTATTTTATTTCCTGATTTTTCTTCTTCTCTTTGCCTCTTTCAATGTATTTCTTCAAATATGTTCATTTTTAGCTTAAATTCTAAGGCTTTATCAATTCTGTATTCTAAATCTATTTACTGGCTATTTCACTCTCCTTTGGGGCTGTGCCTTATGAAGCTGAATGTCACCTCGGCACTGTGTTTTTCATAAAGCTTAATGTCCTTATGGATGTCTAACAAGTCTCATAATGCCTTCAGTTGTTCCTTACAGAGCCCCTTTTGAAAGGTCTCTGTATTTTCCAAATAGGACTACCTTTTTACTGTTTACTAACCACACTCTTCTGCCTATGCTTCTTATGTGCTGCTAAATAAAGTATTTCCTTTGGAGTATTGAGCATGACTTCCATACTTTCTCACTTTATTGTAACTGTGTTTCATCAGCTGGCTAACCATTTGTGTCCTTTCAAATCAGTAGCGCTCTTAAAATGGTAACTCATTTTCTTGAAATGTTTTCTTTCCTTCTGGGTCTTTTGCTGTTGTTCTCCTTGGAATAGGGGTCAGATCTGCACCGCTGAAACCATTTGATATTTTCCCAAATGACCACTTCTGGTACTTTGGGGTGTCTGCTTTGTCATGCTTCAGTCTTAGCCCGACCGTATAATTAATGGTCGAGGATATACTGCTTCATATTATCTGCATTCTTCTTAGAAAACAAGGAGGCTTAGTGCATGATGGCAATCAGTGCAACCAAATTTGACAAGCATAATGAGTGGGACCTCAGGGAACTGCTACAAATGCATCTGCTTTCTCGAAAAGCCACAGTGAAACTCCATGTCTCCACACTGTATGAAATCAGTAAGATCTGTCTAACCAATACAGAATGAAAATTAGCCTTTTCAAACCCATTACCTCATACACCTTGGACTCCTAGAATCTCTCTTCTTCAATCTCAATGTGTTGAGGATCAGATGCTGGAATGTATTACACTTTACACTCTTCTGCTGACCAGATAATCTGGTCACATACAGAATATTCCAGGACTCTGTCCATTATTTAGACAACATATTCTTGAACACCAGAACACCATCCTCCGATTTGAAACTTCAAAAATAGCATATCCTCAGCCAAAAGGCAGAACTGAATATTATATTACAAGCTTTCCATAACTGGTGATTGGTAGAAAGACAGGTACAAATAAGATGGCTTTTATTTATGGTCAACTGTATTTCAGATGAAGCTGTACCATTTCAAATAATTCTTAAAGCGGAATAAATTGCAAACTTTAGAAACTAACAACATGTTATTTATAATCTAAACACTGAAAACTCTTTATGTTCAATTGGACTATGCACCATATAGATATTTTTTAATGGATTATGCTGTCAGACTGAGTTTTTCATGCTTGAAGCAGCTGACAAAATGTCAGTAAACTAAACCAACAGCACAACCTTTGGGAGATAGAAAAAAAATGAACAGAAAAAAAATCATGTCCATTAATTTTTTAAGTTGTTCTCATGTTATTGTTGGTTGTTTTTGTTTTGTAATCAACTTTGGAAGTGTGCTAGTCATGTTGCAAAACGCACAGAAATAAGAATTTTAAGCTTAATGTCTTTATGTCTGTATTTAATGATTACCTGACCTCTCTGCAGGAAACTGGGATTCTCTTGATTAAAGAGCTCCGATGGCATAATATCCAGTGTGATAATCTGTTTCTATGAGGTAGTACAGTAATGCAGTTTACTTAAAGATCTTAATAGCCGCACTCTTCAAGGAGATAATCAAACACTTAATGCAAGTGATACTTTCTTCCTCTGAGCCAAAAGGTCCTGGCTCCAGAATTTTGTTGGTTATTAAAGAACCCAGCAATTTGTACAGACAAACCATTGTTAAGTATTTTTGATCCTGCTGTATATGGTAATGGTTCTAAAAATGTTAATGTTGAAGCTGCCTGAACCTGGACCTGATTTGATGATGTTCTGGTCTTTGGATGGAGAATAGGCAGTCTAGCATAATGGAAACAGACAAAAATCATACCTGGCTCCTGGTAGTCTTTGTAATTATGCCTAAATAGTCCATGTAGCTTGTACCTTTTGGTTGATGTACACCATCATTCTTCAAATTGATGTTTTAATTTTAATTTGTTAGATTCCTTCAAAATTTAATTTTCATTATCATGTGCTTAGAGGCTATCCACACTCTACTTTTTTCAAAAATTGGTCAATCAGTTATATGGAAGATGGACTAACATCCACAGATTCAGAACATAGTCAAATAGAAGAAATTATTTGGCTCAGAAATCCAAGACACCACAGCAAAGAATATAATTGTTTTCACCAAGCAACTGGAATTGCACAAGATGACAGGATCACCCCCGTTCCCCAGATGTTGTTATGAAGCCTAATCACTTGGGTTAGCAGAGAAGAGTTCCTGCACAGAAAGGATTAAGGGTCTTCCAAATAAGGTAATGAACCAACCCATCCTGGGATATCACTAATGATGTCCTCAATGAAGGACATCTAGGAGACAAAAGGTCCTCCAACATAGAGAGAGTTTATAGACCATGGAACACTAGCATCAAAATTAAGGCCCTCAAGCCAAAAGATTTACATAGAACATAGAACAGTATACCACATTACAGACCCTTCAGCCCTCTATGTTGTGCCAAGCTTTTATCCTACTCTAAAATCAAACTAACCTACATATCCTACATTTTACTATCATCCATGTGCCTCTCCAAATGACCCAAATGTCCCTAATGTATCTGACTCTACTACCACTGCTGGAAATGCATTCCACACACCCAGCACTCTCTGTTTAAAAAAAAATACCTCTGACATCTCCCCTAAACCTTCCTCCAAATCAGCTTAAAAGTATGTCCCCTAATGATTGCCATTTCAGCTCTTGTTGTGAAGATGTGAGTGTACTGTACCTTTAAGTGAGTTAAAACCTAGCAGAACTACCTGACACAGCACTAAGTGTTCCGAACAAGATATAATGTAACATTTGGTCAAACAACTTGATTAACTGGTTGCCTGGAGATGACAAAACAAGTTTGAATTAGGCCAATCAGTTTAAATTATACCCCAAAAAATACCAAACTCCAATCAAGTTTGAATTTAATATATTGACAACCTTAAAAGCCAATGACACAATCCAATGCTTTGGGAGTATAAGACCGGGGAAAATTGAACAGTTGGAAGAACTGCCAAGCCACCAGCATCTGCAAGGGTGCCCGGAAAGATAACTCTGTTAAAGGTACCTTTATTGATCAGTTACCTGTGAAACAGAAATCCCTAAGAAGAAGAAAGACAGAGAAGACATAACGAGAAGATTCGACATCTGGCTGGTTTTGAAAACTTGAATTTTGGTAAATCTTAATCAGAGGTTTTATCAGACTAGTATTATAGAAGGGAAAGTAAAAGATGGGTTAGAGAAAGGAGTTGTAAATAGATGTTTGTTAATTAATCTCTGTTATACTTTCAGCAATAAAGTTGTTAATTTTTACTTTAAATAATTCTTGGCCTCTCGAATTTTCACAGATTACTGCATGGGCAAAATCTTTTCTGTGTTGCTGGTTTAAATTAAGCAGGAGGGTCTACCCCATGTCATAACAGTTATCCTGGATAAGCCGCCAAACTGTTATGACACGGGGTAAACACCCTTGCTTGTCCTTTTAATTCTTAAATTTTACCTGATCTTTTATTCTGCTGCGAGAGCCTATCACTACATTTTTCATTTTCAGTTTCTATAAATTCCAAGGCCTTCTCAATTCTGGCTTCTTTTATGACCCTTCCACTGATCCTTACATCTGAAGACGAATGTTGATGCTGGCAGTGCACATTGTGAGAGGTAAGAACTCTCTTTGTCACTATCTTTCCTTTCCTTTCTAGTTTCCGTGCTGCTTTTCAGTTATTCCCTTTACTTCCTTTGACCTAGGTACCAAAAAAAAAATAAAAGTACAGCCTTTCCAGTCCACCCTACAAAGTCTTCCTGAGGAACATAAAAGGGATCGACCTACAAAAATCCAACACATTCACAATTGATCATTTTGGTATGAAGGAAGAGAGAGTCGTGGATGATACTGAGAAGAAGGAAGGATGCATTTTAACCATGGATTGCTAACAAAAACCCTTTCAACAAAATGGCTACTGCAGCCAATTTTAAATAACAGTCGCTGGTAGAAATCACAGGAAGGAGCAGGGAATCCTTACAAACCAGTGATTGTTAGATATATATTCCTCAAGTAAGCTGTCAGAACTGGTATTTCTGAAATAATCCAGGAAAAGTGGGTCATCAATAAACTTAGCATTGCTTATTTTCTAAAATGTTTTGAGTGGTTGAGTTACTCAAATCTATTTGTGTGCTGTTTCTATCTGGAGGAGCAACACTTAAAGTTGGTAAGTTCGGGAACTTGCATCAAGATAGCAGTTAGTTAGGCATGAATTTTAGATCAGTTATGTAAAAACAAAAACTCTTCATTGAAAAAAAAAGCAACTGCAGTCAGATTTGTTAAAGAAGGAATAATTTGTGTCAAGTTAACATCTTTCTGAAGTTTTGGGTTTTTAGTTCTCAATATAAAATAGTAATGTGTAACTTATCAGGGCTCCCTCTTTGACTAGAATTTATGACTGCAATGTACTTGCCATTTGGTGAACATATGGAAAATCCATGTTGCTTCAAAGAAGGATTAAATGGCCTGCATTGGGCCTCTGCTAGAATTTAGGGCCCCTATATTAGAAATCCCATCTGGCAGGCTTTCAGGAGCCAGCAGCTCTCCACTGCTGACAGAATCCACCAGGACTGGAGTTTGCTACCATAAAAAAAAGTCACCATAATCTTGCCAGACCATAGTCATTAGCAAGAGACAACTGTTGGTTGTTGAAACTGAGGGTCAGCATGACTCAGGTGAGGGGGAAGACAGACTTCTTCGTGATAACCTCAGTGTGGGAACTGAACGCGTGCAGTTGGCTTCACTCTGCATTGGAAACCAGCCTTCCAGCCAACTGACCTCCTGCTGCCATTAATCCAATGAGGCTTTCACCAGACATTATCATGGGTGCCTCGAGAAAGGTAAGTGTGGTGGACCAAGGGCTACAGAGCAGTTCCCATGGAAGTCAATGAGAGGAGTGGCTCTCAGAGAGTTCCTTCATAACCTGCCAAGTGCTTGTGATAAAAATATGAAGCCACTGGCAAACTGGACAGTGTCTGCTGAATGGCCTTCAAAAAGCATGGGAAACCCTTGAGGGTTCTGGAGAATACTTGAGACACTGCTAAACTATGGTGTGCTCAGCGATAATGACCTTTACGTGGCACGATAATGAGTGTAATTAGTCATCCAGAAGCTTCCCCATGACAGCCCATTCTTGTTACTGACTTCATGAGGTTTTCCCTCCAGCAGGAATGGGATGCTTAGCCTGGCCTGTGCTTCTGGAGGCCCATCCACAATCAATGACTTCAGCAAGTCACACTAGACCAACAATTTTATTCAGGAATTGCAAGTGGGAACTGAATTAATTCCTCAAAGATATTACAATTTTTATTGGTTTTCTTTCTAACTTTATTTGTTTTGGCTTGCCTTGCATAGAATGGTCTCAGTCATAAAGTTAAATAATAAAGGCTACTAGAAATATATTAAGTGTGAACAAACAGTTGGTGGAAGGTTAATACAAGTTTGGGATGAAGGGCAATTCTCCTTAGTTAGAGATATTAATATTTTGAATCAATTTTATTGGGTGCTAAACTGACTTGCAGAAAGATACAGTGAACGAGAGCAGGTTAATAGTTCTGGCATGAATTCAAAGCGAGAACGAAATGGGAAAATATGGAGAATGTTAAGTTTTCTTACAGATAAGAATCTAATACTTACAAGAAGGTGCAAAGGGTGGGAGGGTTGTGCAGGGAACATCTGGCAAGCCTGGGGGATGCAGATGTCTTGCCAATTTAAAACAAATCATTTGTAGAATAAATGAAGTTTTATTCTACCATTTCTGTCAAGTGTCGGAAAATCAATATCATGCCATGTGCCAAAAGCCTGGAAGTCATAATTGATCAATATGTTCTTGTCTGCTTCTTAAAAGAAACTAGTTCATTAAAGAAGTTCGTAAAATTGTTAAAAGATTTTTATTCTGACATATCACCAAGCTGCATTAACCACATCTACCGAGCTGGTGGTTCAGGCTTGCTTTCTTTCTGATCTGCACTCCTCAATCACTGGGTCAGAATTATCTCCATGACACTCAGAAGCTCAGTGTAAAACACATTTGATAATATTCAAAGCTTTTTGATAGCTTAACCTCAGAAACCACTGACTTTTTTCTCATAATGGATTTTCTGAAGGAAAACGAAATCACTTTTCATAGATTGTTCAGGTGCCTTACTTGTTCTGTTATTATTTAAAATACGTTTATTTATTTGAATTATGCATTTCACATCTATAGCTAGGTAGAATATTTGTGTGTAACTACAGCAAATCAATTTCCCTCTGACATTTAGACAGTCGAGGGTGTGTCCAGGAGATCACTGTGCTAGTATTCTTTGATATTCTTATAGATTTCATAAGATGGATACAATCGACGATAGACAATAGACAATAGGTGCAGGAGTAGGCCATTCTGCCCTTCGAGCCTGCACCACCATTCAATATGATCATGGCTGATCATCCTTAACCAGTATCCTGTTCCTGCCTTATCTCCATAACCCTTGATTCCACAATCCTTGAGAGCTCTATCCAACTCTTTCTTAAATTAATCCAGAGACTGGGCCTCCACTGCCCTCTGGGGCAGAGCATTCCACACAGCCACCACTGTCTGGGTGAAGAAGTTTCTCCTCATCTCTGTCCTAAATGGTCTACCCCGTATTTTTAAGCTGTGTCCTCTGGTTCGGCACTCACCCATACTGGGTGCCCAAAGATCAAGAACGTGGACTGAAGTGCAACCAAAAGCAGAGGAGGAGGTTTTATCTCCTGTTTATTTTTTTTCTCTTTTTCAAAAGGGAAAAACACCCAAGTGGCCAGTGACAAGCAGTGCCCTTCACAAAAGGGCAATGCTGTGTGATCAATCCCATTTTAAATTTTTTTAAACCCCCCCACACTACCGCCTAACTGCAGTAGTGGTTATTTTTTCCCTCAGCACCCATGGTGTGCGTGTGCAGGTGTGAGATACAATGAGAGACACAAAGTACATGAATCTTTATTCAATTTCCACCACCAGGAAGATAGAAAAACACCCGAGTGGCCAGTGACAAGCACTGCCCTTCACATCAAAAGGCAGTGCTTTGTGATCAAAAACAGTGAAGGGGAGGGTAGAGACTAAATCAAAATAGAGTTGGAGGGGAACACTTCCTTTTTTTTAAAACAGTGAAGGGGCGGGTAGGGACTAAATCAAAATAGAGTTGGAGGGGGAAATAATACACTCCCTGCGGCACCCACCTCTCCCTGAACAACTCCAGGGTGTTGGTGGACACCGCATGCTCCTTCTCCAAGGACACCCGGGCTCTAACGTAACCGCAGAAGAGGGGCAGGCAGTCGGCCCTAACGACCCCCTCCACGGCCCGCTGCCTGGACCTGTTGATGGCCAGTTTGGCCAGGCCCAGGAGCAGACCCACGAGGAGGTCTTCAAACCTGCCCTCCCTCCTCCGTACTGGGTGCCCAAAGATCAGGAGCGTGGGACTGAAGTGCAACCAAAAGCAGAGGAGGAGGTTTTATCTCCTGTTTTTTTTTCTTCTTTTATTTTTTCTTTTCTTTTTTTAACCCCCACACTACCGCCTAACTGCGGTAGTGCTTATTTTTTCCCCAGCACCCATGGTGTGTGTGTGCAGGTGTGAGACACAGTGAAAGACACAAAGTGCACGAATCTTTATTCAGTTTCCACCACCAGGAAGATATGAAAAACACCCGAGTGGCCAGTGACAAGCACTGCCCTTCAAACCACAGGGCAATGCTGTGTGAGCAAAACAGTGAAGGGGAGGGTAGGGACTAAATCAAAATAGAGTTGGAGGGAGAAATGATACAATCCACTCCCTGCGGCGCCCACCTCTCCCTGAACGACTCCAGGGTGTTGGTGGACACCGCGTGCTCCTTCTCCAAGGACACCCGGGTTCTAACGTAACCCCGGAAGAGGGGCAGGCAGTCGGCCCTAACGACCCCCTCCACAGCCCGCTGCCTGGACCTGTTGATGGCCAGTTTGGCCAGGCCCAGGAGCAGACCCACGAGGAGGTCTTCAAACCTGCCCTCCCTCCTCCGTACCGGGTGCCCGAAGATCAGGAGCGTGGGACTGAAGTGCAGCCAAAAGCAGAGGAGGAGGTTTTATCTCCTGTTTATTTTTTTTTTCTTTTTTTTTCTTTTTTTTTCTTTTTTTACAGTGAGACTCCCCTGTTTCATTTTTTTTTTCCTTTTTTTTCTTTTCTTTTCTTTTTTTTTTCTTTTTTCTTTCCTTTTTTTTTGTTTATTTTTTTCTTTTTTCTTCTTTTTTTAAATTTAACCCCCACACTACCGCCTAACTGCGGTAATGCTTATTTTTATTCCCCAGCACCCATGGTGTGTGTGTGCAGGTGTAAAACACAGTGAAAGACACAAAGTGCGCGAATCTTTATTCAATTTCCACCACCAGGAAGATATGAATAACACCCGCGTGGCCAGTGACAACCACTGCCCTTCAAACCACAGGGCAATGCTGTGTGAGCAAAACAGTGAAGGGGAGGGTAGGGATCAAATCAAAATAGAGTTGGAGGGAGAAATGATGCACTCCACTCCCTGCGGCGCCCACCTCTCCCTGAACGACTCCAGGGTGTCGGTGGACACCGCGTGCTCCTTCTCCAAGGACACCCGGGCTCTAACGTAACCCCGGAAGAGGGGCAGGCAGTCGGCCCTAACGACCCCCTCCACGGCCCGCTGCCTGGACCTGTTGATGGCCAGTTTGGCCAGGCCCAGGAGCAGACCCACGAGGAGGTCCTCGGACCTGCCCTCCCTCCTCCGTACCGGGTGCCCGAAGATCAGGAGCGTGGGACTGAAGTGCAGCCAGAAACAGAGGAGGAGGTTTTATCTCCTGTTTATATCTGTCAGGTAGGACTCCCTGATTGGTCCTCATTAATAACCCCGATCAAGGATATCATAGTCATTTAGATCCACCAGGCCTTCATTCCAATCACTATAATATGGTGATCAGAACTGCATGCAGTCCTCCAGTTGTGGCCTAACCAACATTTTGTACAGATCAAGCATAACCTTCTAGCTCTTGCATTCTATGCCTCAGCTAATGAAGACATAAAGGCAAGTATCCAAATGCTTTCTTAATTACCTTATTGAGCTGCTCTGTTATCTATCAACCAGGGCCCCTCCAATCTTCAATACTTTCCAGGCTCCTACTATTCATAGTATATTCTCTTGCCTTGTTAGCTCTCCCCAAAATCACATATTTCTGGTTTGAATTCTGCTCACCACTGCCCACCTGACCAGTCTTTTGATAAACTCCAGTTGGTTATGACTATCTTTCTCACAATTTATTACCCGACCGATTTTGGTGTCATTTGCAAACTTCTTGATCACATTCCCTTCAGTTGAGACCCAATGATTATTGTACTGCAAGTGCCCCAGCACTAAGCTCTGTGGAATTCCACTGGAAACAGACCCAGTTACAGAACCATCACTCTATCATCATCTTCAACGTTCTGCCTCTCAACCACTTTTGGATCTAATCTGCCTCTTTGCCTTAGACCCTGTGGGCTCTTACTTTCTTGACCAATCTGCTATGAGAGATATTATCAGAAGTCTTGATAAAGTCCAGGTAGACTACATCAAATACATTAATCTCATTAGTATTCCTGGTTACTTCCTCAAAGGTCTTGATCAAATCTGTAAAACATGCCCTCCTTTAAAAATATCCATGCTCACTGTCCCTGTTTAATTTGTGTCTTTCCTAAAGTAGAGATATTCTGTCCCCTTTTCTAATAATGTCCCAACCCTTGACATTATCCTGACTTGCCTTTAATTTCTTGATCTATCCCTTCCTTTTTTCAATAAAAGGATGGCATTAGCAGTCTTCCATTCTGCTGGTACCTCACCTGTGGCCCCAGGGGATTTGAGATTTGCTTCCAGAGCTCCTGATGTCACCTCCCTAGCTTTCTTCAACAGCCTGGATACATGTCATCCAGGCATAGAGGTTTATGCACTTATATGACTGCTAAACCCTCCAGTATCTTGACTCTCTCATGCTAATGTTTTACATTCCTCCATCTATAATTGTGTTTTCTTTTTCCATTGTGAAGACGGGTGCAACATATTCATTTTGGACGGTGCCCACACACAGACTATCTCTATGGTCCCGTAGCTTTCCATGATGATTCTCTTGTTTTTCATGTATTTAACAAAACCCTTTAGTTTTTCATTTATTCTACCTGCCAATTCTTTCTCTTGCAGTCTCATTGCTTTTCTAATTTCCTCCTTAAATTGTCCTTGCATTTTTCATACTCCATTAAGGATGTGACAGTCTTTTATTTTCTAAATCCTAAACTTTATGTTCCTTTTCACCCAGGCTTCTTCAATCCTTGTTCTACCTTTTGTCTTGATGGGACCATATTTTCTCTGTCCTTTTACCATTTCCTCCATGAATATCTCCCACTAACACATTTTATCTACAAGTAACTGCTTCCCATTTACCTGGGCCAAATCGTTTCTTATCATAGTAAAATTAGCCTTTCCTCAGTTTAGAACTTTTATCCCCAAGCCTTCCTCATCCTTTTCCATAAGTATCCTTTTCTGAGTTACGATCACAGTCTCCAGAATATTCCCCTAGTGATATGCCTTCCATTTGCCCCGGTTCATTTCTGAATATTTGGTCCAGAATTGTTCCCTTCCTTATTGGGCATTCCAAAGATATAATTTAAGAATTTGTTTTCTCTCTCTATCTTGGAAACTAAAACTCTCCCACTTAGTATTTGGATAGTTAAAATCCCTGACAATACCTGCCTTGCTTCTCTTGCGTTTCTCTGAAATTTGATTCTATATTTAGTTTTTATTTCTCCTTGAGTGTTTGACCCTATAGTGCACATGCAACAGTGAGTTTGTCTCTTTTGTGTTTTTTATTTCTACCATGTGGACTCCTTTAATGATATTTCCAAGGTATCATCCTTCTTCACTGCTTTTCTTTGATCATCTATTGTCCTCTTCTCTATCTTATACAAATACCCAATGACGAGGAACATTGAGCTGCCAATCCTGCCCATATTTCAGCCACGCTTCAATCATAGCTACATCATACTCCAATTTGTGACTTCACTTAATATATCTTATTTATCAGGTTCCTTGCATTAAAATATATTCCACTAAGCCTTGCTAAACTCACTTTTTTCTTATCCAGCCTATAATTCCACTGCCTTCCACATTCACTTATTCATGCTTTAATTTCTCATTCCATCTCAGCTTCTATGACCTCTGAATAATTTGTCAGGATTCCATCCCCCTGTCAATCTAGTTTAAATCCATCCCAAAAGCATGTATGTCCAATACCGTTGAAGTGTAATCCATTAAAACTCTTCAGCTGCTCCATCAACAAGAAAGATTCCCAAAACCTCAGCAATCTGAAGACCTCCTTACTGCACCATCTCTCCAGTCACACATTCACTATCTTGCTCTATGCTTCTCTTCCTATTTTCACTACTGTGGAGCACTGAGATTAAGCCAGAGGTTAGTACATTTGATGTAGTGCTTTTCGGTTTCTGACCAAAAGTCCCTAAAGCCAGCTTGCAGAACCTAATTTCTCATCCTTCCTATGTCATTGACCCCAGCATGGATCATAGCATCTGGCTAGGTAAAAGCAAGGACTACAGATGCCGGAAAGCAGAGTCTAGATTAGAGTGATGCTGGAAAAGTCCAGCAGGTCAGGCAGCATCTGAGGAGCAGGAAAATCGACGTTTTGGGCAAAAGCCCTTCATCAGGAATAGAGGCAGGGTGCCTGCAGAATAGGTAGAGAAATGAGAGGGGAGTGGGGGTGGGGGTGGGGAGAAAGTAGCATTGACTACAACAGGTGAATGGGGGTGGGGATGGAGGTGATAGGTCAGAGAGGTGGGTGGGGGAAGGTAGCAAAGAGTACAATTGGTGAATGGGGGTGGGGATGAAAGTGATAGGTCAGAGGGGAGGGTGGAGTAGATAGGTGGAAAGGAAGATAGGAAGGTAGGACAGGTCATGAGGGCAGTGCTGAGCTGGAACGTTGGAACTGGGGTGAGGTGGGGGAAGGGGAAATGAGGAAACTGGTGAAGTCTACATTGATGCCCTGGGGTTGAAGTGTTCTGAGGCGGAAGATGAGGCATTCTTCCTCCAGGCATCGGGTGGTGAGGGAGCGGCGGTGATGTGGGCCCAGGACCTGCATGTCCTCGGCAGAGTGGGAGGGAGAGTTGAAATGTTGGGCCACAGGGCGGTGGGGTTGGTTGGTGCGGGTGTCCCAGAGATGTTCCCTAAAGCGTGCTGCTAGGAGGCGTCCAGTCTCCCCGATGTAGAAGAGACCGCATCGGGAGCAACGGATACAATAAGTGACATTGGTGAATGTGCAGGTAAAACTTTAATGGACGTGGAAGGCTCCTTTGGGGCCTTGGATGGAGGTGAGGGTGGACGTGTGGGTGCAGGTTTTGCAATTCCTGCGGTGGCAGGGGAGGGTGCCAGGAAGGGAGGGTGGGTTGATGGGGGGGCTTGGACCTGACCACACACCCCCCCCCCAACTATTCATCCCTCCCACCTCCATAATGATCTACAGCAGTTCTGTGACAGCCTTGACCTTGGCACTCGGGAGGCAACATGCCATCCTGGAGTCACATATGTTGCCACAAAAGTGCCTGTCTACTCCCTTTACTGATGAATCCCCTACTACCATTGTCCTTACACCTTTCCTCCTTATCCCTGAGCAGCTGAGCCATTCACAATGCCATGTTCTCGTCTCTGGGCTGACATCTAAAGAGGAATAGTCACTTTCACCACTTTCCAAGGCTGAGAAATGGTTTGAGAGTCAAATTCATAGTATTCTGATTAGATTAGATTCCCTACAGTGAGGAAACAGTCCCATCGGCCCAACCAGTCCACACCGACCCTCTGAAGAGTAACCCACCTAGACCCATTTCCCTCTGACTAATACACCTAGCATTATGGGCAATTTAGCATGGCCAATTCAGCTGACTTGCACATCTTTAGAGTGTGGGAGGAAACCCACACCGACACGGGGAGAATGTGCAAACTCCACACAGTCGCCAAAGGCTAGAATCAAACCTGGGACCCTGATGCTGTGAGGCAGCAGTGCTAACCACTGAGCCACCATGCCACCCCAAATTCTTTAATTGACCTGTTCAGAGACGCCATTACCCATCTCTGGAATAGGTGGGACTAGAACCTAGGTCTCCTGGCTCAGTGGTAGGAACACTACCACCGCACCTCAAGGGGCCCTGCTCCAGAGGTGTGTAATAACGTCTCTGAAAAGGTTGATTAGAAAATTATGTTAATACAAAAAACACCTGAAATACACTTGGGGATTCCTTCTACCCTTCTCCTATTTGGCAGTCACCTAATCTCTCTGCTTGCACTTCCTTTAAGTACAGGTAAACCTGCCTGAAGCACGCCACCCACAAACCTCAGGGCATTTTGAATGCCCATCATGCCTGCAGCATCCAAAAACCCAGATTTCCTCCTGCACACATGATCATCCTGATCACCAAAAGCATCTAGATTTTTCCACATTGAACATTACAGGCCGAAACTCCACAGATGTAGCTTAAATAAACAGAATATGGACCAATGCTTTCCTTTTACCATTACTCCTTCTTAGATATGAATTAGAAAAACCTTATTCTTGTTCCAAGTTCCACTCAGGTCTACCACCCATCTGCCTGCTTTTTTTTAATTTCAAAAATATACTTTATTCATAATATAATTTGATGGTCTGTACAGTTGGACATGCCATACATATGTAAACATTCCATTTCTTTGCATACCGAAACAGAGTAATCATTCCTCTTTACAGATCTGTACAATTACATTTTTAGCTGAGGCATCAGCAGAGCCCAAATGACTGCGTGAGCCCCCTGTTTTTCTTTAGGCAGACAGATGTTACACGACGGTGGTCTTTCCCCACCGCGCCTTGGCAGCAGCTGCCCCAAGCTTCCGCACCTCCCTCAACACATACTCCTGCACCTTAGAACATGCCAGTCTGCAGCACTCAGTCAGGGTCAACTCCTTCAGCTGGAAGATCAACAGGTTTCAGAGCATCCCATCTTGCCTGCTTTTTTTTTTATTTCAAAAATATACTTTATTCATAAAATGATTTGATGGTCTGTACATTTGGTCATGCCATACATATGTCCACATTTACAAACACAGATTTGAATTTATCCTTGTCATATACAGGTCTGTGCATTTTTCAATCTTATGCATATATTTGGCTGAGGCATCAGCAGAGCCCAAAAAACGTCCGCATGGGCACCCTGTTCTTCTTTAGGCAGGCCAATCTTACACGGTGGTCTTTCCCCACCGCGCCTTGGCGGCAGCTGCCCCAAGCTTCAGCGTGTCTCTCAACACGTAGTCTTGGACCTTGGAATGTGCCAGTCTGCAACACTCAGTCGGGGTCAACTCCTTCAGCTGGAAGATCAACAGGTTTCGGACCACCCAGAGAGCATCCTTCACCGAGTTGATGATCCTCCAGGCGCAGTTAATGTTCGTCTCGGTGTGAGTCCCGGGGAACAGGCCGTACAGCACGGAGTCCCGCATCACGGCGCTGCTCGGGACGAACCTCGACAAGCACCACTGCATTCCTCTCCAGACTTCCTCTGCATAGGCACATTCCAGAAGGAGGTGTGTGACAGTCTCGTCCCCACCGCAGCCACTTCGAGGGCAGCGTGCGGTGCGGCAGAGAGTCCAGGCGTGCATGAAAGATCTCACAGGCAGAGCCCTTCTCAACACCAGCCAAGCCACGTCTTGGTGCTTGTTGGAAAGTTCTGGCGATGAGGCATTCTGCCAAATGGCTTTGACAGTCTGCTCAGGGAACCGCTCGACAGGATCCGCCCTCTCCTTTTCCCGAAGGGTCTCAAGGACACTACGTGCTGACCACTTCCTGATGGACTTGTGGTCAAAGGTGTTTTTCCTCATAAATTTCTCCACGAAGGACAGGTGATACAGAACGGTCCAACTACTCAGAGCGTTCCGCGGCAGCGAGGCCAGGCCCATCCTTCGCAACACCGGGGACAGGTAGAACCTCAGTACGTAGTGACACTTGGTGTTTGCGTACCGGGGATCCACGCACAGCTTGATGCAGCCACACACAAAGGTGGCCATCAGGGTGAGGGTGGCATTGGGCGTGTTTTTTCCCCCATTGCACCAGTCTTTGTACATTGTATCTCTTCGGACCCGGTCCATCTTTGATCTCCAAATGAATTGGAAGATGGCCCGGGTGACTGCGGCGGCACAGGTCCTGGGGATAGGCCAGACCTGTGCCACATATAGCAATACTGAGAGTACCTCACGCCTGATGACCAGGTTTTTTCCCGCGATGGAGAGCGACCGTTGCCCCCATCTGCCTAGTTTCTGTCTCATCTTCCTGATCCGCTCCGCCCAGGTCTTGGCGCACGCCCCAGCCCCCCCGAACCAAATACCCAGCACCTTCAGGTGGTCAGTCCTGATGGTGAAGGGGATAGAGGATTGGTCGGCCCAGTTCCCGAAGAGCATGGCCTCGCTCTTGCCTCGGTTTACCTTGGCCCCCGAGGCCCGTTCGAACTGGTCACAGATGCACACGAGTCTGTGCACGGACAGCGGATCCGAGCAGAAAACAGCGACGTCATCCATGTACAGGGAGGCCTTAACCTGTAGGCCCCCGCTGCCAGGAATAGTCACCCCTCTCAGGCTCCTTCCTGATGGATTCGGCAAATGGCTCTATGCAACACACAAACAAGGCGGGTGAGAAGGGGCATCCCTGCCTGACTCCAGATCTTACAGGGAAGCTATCTGATTCCCACCCATTGATTGAGACTGCACTGACAATGTTGGTGTAGAGCAGTCTGATCCAATTTCTGATTCCCTCCCCAAAGCCCATTTTGGAGAGGACATCCCTCATATATGTATGCGATATCCTGTCAAAGGCTTTCTCCTGGTCCAGGCTGATGAGGCAGGTGTCCCCCCCGCTGTCCTGCACGTAGGCGATCGTATCCCTGAGGAATGCAAGACTCTCAGAGATCTTCCTGCCCGGTACAGCACAGGTTTGGTCCGGGTGGATCACCGATCCCAGAGCAGACCTGACCCGGTTGGCGATGACCTTTGACAAGATTTTGTAGTCTGCATTTAACAGTGAGATCGGTCTCCAATTTCTAATTTCCTCCCTCTCCCCCTTCCGCTTGTAGATGAGGGTGATGATGCCTTTCCTCATGGATTCACTCATGGTACCTGCCCGAAGCATACTGACATACACCTCCAGCAGGTCCTGGCCGATCAAGTCCCAAAGAGCGGAATAAATCTCGACCGGTAAGCCGTCGCTTCCGGGAGTTTTATTCTTTTCGAAGGACTCGAGGGCCTTGGTCAGCTTATCCAGAGATAGCGGCTGGTCCAGCCTTTCTCATGTTCCGTCATCTAGGACCTCCGTGATAGAGGACAGGAACGACTGGGAGGCCGCGCTGTCGGTTGGCTTCGAGTCATACAGGCTGGCGTAGAAGGATTTGCTGATCCTCATGACGTCAGCCTGAGATGACGTTACCGAGCCATCTTCTTCCTTCAGGCTGCTGAGCACGGAACTCTCTTAGTGCACCTTCTGGAAGAAGAAACGTGAGCACGTCTTGTCCTGCTCCACTGAGCGGACCCTGGACCGGAAGATTATCCTGGAGGCCTCCGAGGCAAAGAGCGAGGCTTGCTGGCCCTTCACCTCCTTGAGGTCCTCCGTGACATCGACCCCCATCGTCTGCAGCAGGAGCAGGTTCTGCATACTTTCCTGGAGCTGGGACAGTTTTCCATGCCTCTCTCGCCTCCTGGACACCTTTGAGGATAAAGAACCTCTTGATGTTCCCTTTTACCGTTTCCCACCAGT
Source organism: Chiloscyllium punctatum (assembly GCF_047496795.1). NCBI lineage: Eukaryota > Metazoa > Chordata > Chondrichthyes > Orectolobiformes > Hemiscylliidae > Chiloscyllium > Chiloscyllium punctatum. Next base: position 56,620,134 of record NC_092750.1, on the reverse strand, counting down.
CCGCTGAAGACTCAAAGAGGGGCTTCACGGTTCTCCAACCTGCGTAATCCCTCTTGAGCTCTTCAATGTTGCCCGGGGTCAACAGCTTAGTGTTCAGTTTCCACGTTCCCTTGCCCACCCGCTCCTCATCCTGTAGGTGACAGACAGCCAGCCAGCCGGCCAGCCAGCCAGCCAGCCAGCCGTCAGAGAAGAACACTGGCTTGACATCAGTGGATCTAACAGAGCACATTCAAACCTCACCACATACCTGCTCCTTTCAGATACTGCCTGCCTGTCACTGGGTCCTCACTTTGCCCACTCCTCACAGTGATGCTGACCGCTTGTCACAGGTTCCACTCCTCACCCACTCCTCTCGTATTATATACTATGCTGCCTTCCTTCTTGTTTCCAGATGCTGATTTTGGTGTTCGATTTCAGAATTGAGGGAATGCTCCAATGTCAATGGTGTCACCTTTCAGGAGAAATGTTAATCGAAGACTCAGTCTGTCCCCGCAGATGGAGTAGTCAATATCCCACAACATGATTCGAAGAAGATCAAGTAGGTTCTCATGAGTACTTATCCTTCAATAAATAATCTAGCTGTGGTTCATGAAGCCTTGCTGTGTGTAAATAGGTTGCTAGGTTGCTTAGGTTTCAACAAAAGTCACACTTAAATTGCACTTCATTAGTTTGAAAGAACCTTGTTACATCTGTTGCTATAGTAGCTCGAGTGCAAAATTGTTTACAAAACACATTGGATGACAAAAATACAGCATTATAAAAAAGTATGAGACATTTTAATTCCATCCTTATCAGACAATGTAAGATTAATCATTTAAAAGGGACTCTTTTTGACATTTAAATCAATTAAAATAAACACACCAAATATTTCATTTTAATCCAGTACTCTGTTTCTCAAACACTATATAGGTCCACTAACTGCAGCCATGCCAGGTCACATAGAGAGCTAGCAACATAAAACAGAAGAAATAAAAGCAGGAGTAGGCCATTCAGCCCCTCAAGGTTGACCTGTCATTCACTAAAATCATGGCTGATTTCTCCCAGGCCTTAACTCCTTTCTTGTGCAAGATCCTCAAAGCCCTCCATTCTCTGACGTTTCAAAAATCTATCTACCTCTTCTTTAAATAGTTTCAATGATCTACCCTCCACAACTCTTTGGGACAGAGAATCCCAGATATGCACTATCCTCGGGAAAAGATATTCCTCCACATTTCAGTTTGAAATGAGTGTCCCTTAATTGCAAATTAGGATCCAGGTTTGAGATGCCTCAACTAGTAGAAATATCTCCTCAACATCCACCCTATGAATTTATTCTACATATATGTCTGGAGGATAAAGTATTCCAATATTTTAAATGTACTACTTTATTCTCCTGATCAACATCATATTACAATTTTAAGGATTAATATTTGAGACTGTGTGAAAAGCACCACTACTATGTTGTACATTATTATTAATGATGTTGGGGATGCACATAACTGAGTGACTGAGAGGGAGTTTCAGTAAAGGAAGGCTTGCTTATTTAAAGCTGAAGATAGGTCCTTAATATGTCATCAACTACAGCTAATATTTAAATATACTAACAACTCAGTAATCATGGGATCACTACAGTGTGGAAAGAGGCCATTCAGCTCTTTAAGTGGGCGGCACGGTGGCACAGTGGTTAGCACTGCTGCCTCACAGCGCCTGAGACCCGGGTTCAATTCCCGCCTCAGGCGACTGACTGTGTGGAGTTTGCACGTTCTCCCCGTGTCTGCGTGGGTTTCCTCCGGGTGCTCCGGTTTCCTCCCACAGTCCAAAGATGTGCAGGCCAGGTGAATTGGCCATGCTAAATTGCCCATAGTGTTAGGTAAGGGGTAAATGTAGATGTAGGGGTATGGGTGGGTTACGCTTCGGCGGGGCGGTGTGGACTTGTTGGGCCGAAGGGCCTGTTTCCACACTGTAAGTAATCTAATCTAAAAAAGTCTGCATCAACCCTCCTAACAGCATCCTGCCCAAAACCAAACCCCTGTCCTATCCCCGTAACCTCATGTTTACCATGGCTAATCCACCTAATCATCCCTGGACACTACGGGTCAATTTAGCATGGCCAATACAGCTAACCTACACAACTTTGGACTGTGGTATGAAACTGGAGCACCCAAAGGAAACCCTTGGAGACACAGGGAAAGTGCACAAACTCCACACGGGTAATCTAACCTGAATCATATGCACTGTGACACAACAGTGTTAGCCACTGTGCCACTCTTCAAAGCTAGCTTAACCAATATACATCAATTTAGGAGCATGAATAGTTGCTGTGACAACTTCAGCTGTTAGCCATTCTAATTCACTGCTTCCACCTTTGTGTTGCTACAGTGCAGTGCCAACCCTATCCTGCAGTGCTAGTTCATTGTACTGGTGCTGGGATTTTATATTTATTCAGACATTAAACCTGGCCTTTATTTTAACGCGCAGCTCAAATAACTACCTATCTGACTTGAGTTTAAGGGCATTCCATCCTGCACTGTTATCCATAACTTTTGGGACAACCCATAGACTACCTGCATACTTTTGTATTTTCTTTCAAAAGATCAATGTGCAATTGACAAACATTTTCAATTGTTTCAGAAACATTTTTCTGTCTAACTTGTCTGGTTCATCACAACAAAAAGTTTATTTTTTCTCTCTCGACTTCTCTTTAATCTGTGCACTTCTTTCTCTAACCAACCTCACTGCTCATAATTTACCCTGACCATTCTCCTTCCTACTTTCATCCATCTATTTCAACAACAGGCACTCTAGAAGAATAAATTATTTGTTTATGATTGCAATCTCTCTGTAATCTTGTGAACCATCTGCCACCTTTTCACAGCTTGAATTTTAACTTCCATTATTATCATCAAATCATCCAAGTTCCATGCTCAGTTTCCCTGATTTAACGCTGCACTATTATCAATTTAATTCAACTTCAGATCAAAACAGTTCCAAATGATGGGTTCATTTAACAGGTTGAGTGCCACATCATTTAGGTGAAGCATGAAACAGAGGCCCATCTGTTCTCTCAAGTAAACATTAAAAGTTCCATGGCATTATTTTGAAGTTAAAAGTCACACAATACCAGATTATAGTCCAACAGATTTATTTGGAAGTACTACCTTTTGGAGCACTGCTCCTTTATCAGGTAGCTGAGAACAGGATCATAACACATAGAATTTAGGGCAAAAGATTACAATGTCCTGCAACTGAAATGACATATTGAACAAACCTAGATTGCTGTTAAGTCTTTCATCTTTTTGAATGGTTTGCAGGTTTAGATTCATTAATATGTAAATCCCAGAACTTCTGGAATGAGCTATCAGAGGAAGTGGTGGAGGCTAGTGTAATTGCAACATTTAAGAGGCATTTGGATGGGTATATGAACAGGAAGGGTTTGGAGCGATATGGGCCGGGCACTGGCAGGTGGGACTAGATTTGGTTGGGATATCTGGTCGGCATAGGTGGGTTGGACTGAGGGTTTGTTTCCATGCTGTACATCTCTATGACTCTATGACCCTTATAACCTTAGGTTTTATTAAAAAAAGGTGACATCTCAGTTCAAACAATGCACTAAAGATATGAGGTTAGAATCTGCCTGTATCCCAATCTTCGGTCAGACTGGTTATATTTCCAAAGTAGGAATTTATAAAATATTGTATGGATTGACTGCCGGCATTGACTACCTACAGATTGTGTGCTTTCTGAACAAAATAGAATATAGCTACAAATCCAATTTTGCTCAAAAAGCACACAATCTCCTGGCAGTCAATCCATATATTTTATAAATTCCTACTTTGGAAATAGAACCAGTCTGACTTAAAATTAGGATACAGACAGACTCTAACCTCACACCTTTAATGCACTGTCTGAGCTGAGCTGTCACTTTTTTTTAAATAAAACCTTAGGTTATCTTGAAAATGTGACTTAAAAGAAATTCTGGGATTTACATATTTATGAACCAAAACCTGCAACTCATTCGAAAAGATGAAAGACTTAACAGCAATCTAGGTTTGTTCAATATATTATTTTGGTTGCATGACATTGTAATCTTTTGCTATAAATTCTATAATTTTGCTCCACAACTACCTGATGGAGGAGCAGAGCTCTGAAAGCTAGTGCTTCCAAATAAACGTGTTGGACTATAACCTGGTGTAGTGTGATTTTTAACTTTGTCAATGCCAGTCCAATACTGGCACCTCCACATCATGGCTACTATTTGAAGAGCACAGGTATTTTCCACCATGTCCTAGGCATTTTACATTCCTCAAATAATATAAGTTAAATTGATTATCTGGCAATCATCTTTTTGCTGGTTGTGGGATTTGCTATGGACAAATTAGTTGCTATACTTTCTGCATGACAGCAGTGACAACACATCACAAAGGGACATCACTGACCTCATTCAAGAAAAAGCATTCGGAATATCCTGAGGTCATGGGAAAGACACTGCATCAGATCAAACTCTTTCCTTTTCTCCTTATTTATCAGTATCTCAATCTATAACAACTCAGCCTCTATTCTATTCCCAAAATATGTGTTGCAACATGTTAGTTCTTGGTGAACAATCCTATTTCTGACATAGTCAACAGGAACTAACCATAGAGAAGATCAAAGTAAAGCACACTGCAAAGGTTTATTGACAGAAAACAATTAGTTGCATTGTTTAATCCTATCTGAAGAACAACTTTTACCGAAAACTGAACTTGCCTTCTGAGAATTTAAAAAAAGAATATTAAACTGTTCTTAAACAGAGGTTAGCATCTTAATTTGTATCATAAAATGAACAATTTACCTTAATGGTGTAGCCAGTGAAGTGTGTAACTATGTAATGAGTCCAGAGAGGCTTTTAAGTAATAAACTTTCCATTAACTGACCTGAATTAAGCTAGAAAGGAATCTATACAACAGTAATGTTATGCATTACTTGATTACATTTTTATAAACAGTCGTGACATATTAGTGACTAAGAAATTTACAGTGAGAAGTGAGTTAATAATGTTAATTTATGGAGACTTATAACACATTATTTGTAAATATGCAGTGCATTGACAACCAAGGCTGCTGGCTGAAATAGCAATTGCATAAAGAGCGTGTTTTTATGCTCATATTGTCGCATTGTCCAATCATGCTTTTAAAGATATATACTTTGCCATATGGCCTTACATTTTACTTTTTTTAAACTTCCCATTTGACTATGCTATCACTTTTTAGTTCCATTTGAAAGAGCATATCCTCCATTGTCACAAGTAATTATTGCAATAAAATTAAGTGTAGATAGTCACTGTCAGCAATGTTTTATCAACAATTGCAATTACAAGACACGGTGAAGCCCTGTGACTTCTGTTATCAGCTGTCAAAACATGGGCGACTAACCAATGATGCCAAAAGATGTCAACACTGGCAAACAAATAATTGAAAGCATGTATGCATGAGTGAATGTGAATGTATTGGCTTTTGTTTCAATCTGCAGACACTGAAACAGAAACTCTATCAAGTCTGAAACAAGATTGTCATATCCAACTTTGACAATTGCATTAAAATTTCAAAACATTTAAATAATTTCATTCACCGTGCAATTGGGTAAGTTGTTTCCATCTTTTAACTTATATGGACAGATACATTGGATATTTCTCCCCACTTGGAGCTCAGTTTAAGTGATGTAATTTCTCATGCTTCAAATAACAAAAAAAGTATAATATTGCAACCATTGTGCTTGTTTTTCCTTATTTGGCTACAATTGCCCCACCTTGTCCTTTAAGCGACAATATTACTGCAGTAGTTAATCATCATTGGCTAATGATGTGAAGGTACCAGTGTTGGGCTGGAGTGGACCAAGTTAAAAATCACACACCACCAGGTCATCGTCCAACAGGTTTATTTGAAAGTACAAGCTTTCAGAGCGCTGCTCCTTCATCAGATTGTTTGTGGGGCAGGATCATAGGACACCAAATTTATATCAAAGCCAGTTCACTTCTTCTGCAATCAAACAAATATTTGACGATCTTTGCCTGGCCAAAATTATATCTTGTGGCACTGTGTGGGACTTAGATGATAACATTGAGAAAGATAGATAGATAGATGCAGCAGATAGTGCAAAAAAAAAGTCTCATGCATTGATTGTACTCAGATGAGAAAAAAACCATAGCAACTAAACTTAGGTCAGAGTAGTTGTTTTGTAAACAGATTTTAGAAGCACAATAGTTGATGCATTATATATTTTTCTATTCTTTGAAACAGTATTTTTAGTACTCTGGAATATTTGAAAGTGTTTGACTTTTTGAAAAAAACAATTTAATGACCTTCACCAATAACACTTTGCTGAACACTCTAAGTGACAAACAAGCTATGCCATTTGTTCAGCTGCTGTCATATAAAGGTCAATAAAAATGAATGACTGAATCTAACAGATCATTAAAGAGAATCCGTCCTGATTCAAGTAATAAAATTTAAGTGTTCTCATTTCTTTCCAATTTTAATGAAGGCAGGGCACTGAATTTCTTTTAAATAAAAGGGATGGCTGTGATTTTTATTCGTTTTTTTTAACCTTTTAACTTGATACCAACAGCAAAAGCAATGTATACATCTATGTGCCTGGAGGTATTCCATACATATTAATGCTGAATTTAGCCCGATTTCCATTTATTGCTTCCTGCTAAGAGTTGCTGCTAGCGTGAGAAAGAAAGAGAGGGAACAATGTCAGTTTCCTTCTCATGGTATAGCTCATTATTGAAAGATTAAGAACAGACACTTTGTGTGCAGTTAGGTCAGCAAATTTGCATAATTTTCAGCAACAAGGTGCAATGAGTACAATAGGATGAGTGCTGCAAAGGGGGGAACAAAAACAATTAGAGGGTGGTCAAAAATTCTCAAAACATTTGGCCATCACACCAAACCCCTTAAAAGCCTTTGTCAAGATGAACAGATGAAGGAATTAAGATGTGAGAGCAAAAATGAAGGGAAAGGAATCTCACATGCAGGCTCTCGGCACAGCTCGTCCTTCTGTCGCTGCCTAAGTCAGACTTATTGTCCATGTCCTTAAAACAGGTGGCTCAGCATACATCTCATTCAATGTTGACCCATTCCCTACAATGGCACTTTCCCACAGGCAAGTACAGTATGTTGTCAAATATACTTGGTGGCATCTTGGCAGCTGCAACAGGTGATCAGCCTGGCACAAGGAACCAAATCAAAAATGAGATGTTTTAATTCTGGTGCTTCAGATGAAATATCAAGTGTAATTATCAGCATATTCAATGTAATTGTTTGTACTGTTATCTCTTATGTCAAAACCACACAGTTAAATTTTAGTATCTTCTGGTAAGTGCAATTGTGTCAAGTTTGGTGGAATATCTTCACCACAACTCCAAATGAGCTTCTTTCACTCTATCTTACTAAAACTTAATTGCTATTTGCGAGGAATCACACCCTATTTCCACTCCCCATCTTACCATGTGCCATTCCTGGAGGAAAGCTCCGCTCAGTAAGGGTCTTCAAAAAGACCAGCATCCTTGCAGCCATGTCAACTTTCAAAGCCAGCTGTGCACCTGTGCACATGCCATCTGAAAGCTGTACTATTCAGCTGTGTTAGTCATTAGGGGAGATGTTGGAGAAGGGGAAGCTGGATTACACTTCCCGTGATCCATGTACATGGAATAGTAGAGAGGATTTGAGCGCTCTTCTTTCCTGTTTCTCCCAGGAGGACGTGACATAGACACTCTACCGTGCCAGTCTGGCCAGAGATCACCCCCTCCATATCAGTGTTATCAGAGGCTGGAGTGCAGGAAGAAAGTGCACCCATGTCTTCACCCTCCCGAGGAAGGAATCTAGCTTAGCAGGAGAAAATAGTGATCCCTCTTGTAGAGATATAGCAGAATCATGTCCCAACATCCATAAAAGTAACACTTGTCATTCCACTGCCATGGTCGCATTAACCAGATGATGACATCTACAAGTAACCAGTGACTGCAATGCTGTTTGCTTTTTATATTTTACAGACGGACCTACCCACCCAAGGACCTTCCCACCTCCTGCAGACAGAGCTCCTTGACCACCCGGAATATATAATGGAGGGAGCATTGCCTGTAATGCTTCCAGGCCACCCAACAACATGGGCGATGGCGTATTGTTGGGTGCTGTGAGGTTGTTCACTGAGTTGCAAACACCTGTGACTCCATAAGTAGATGAGCAAGAAAAGCTGCAGATGGACATCCAGGACGAGGTACATGCTGAGCTCCCACCAGGTGATGACCATGTATCTTGGCCATGAGGGATTCTGTGCAGTTGCACAGGAAGGAGAAGCAACTGCAGTAGGTATTCAGGACTGGCTGATGCTCATTGCTGAGAAACCTCCATGATATATTCACTGTATTGATTGACTGCTTGTCATTGCTTAGATGCTATAGTAGAGCAGCATTTCTCCTGGAACATACTTGAATCATGTTGCAACATCCATATAAGTAACACTTGTCATAAGTCACACTAAACATGTACAGTTGACAGTAAGACAGAGTTTTTATCTCACTCATCCACAGGCTGCATTATTGAAGACCCCACAGATGACAATACGGGTAGACAACTCTTTATCCAAAATCAGAACCAGCTGTCTTTCGGATTTCAGAATTTTTTGGATAAAGGATTAAATGACATTTTCATAGTAAAATTTAAAAAATTACCAAATAGCAGACTCACCTGTGAGTACTACAGGCGCTGAGACAGAATTGACACCTGCCAGTGCTGGGCCATGCCGCGACATCACACCTGAGTGATGTGGGTCGAGTGGGTGTGGACCTACATTAACTGTTTACATATCAAACAACCTTGTTATGGAGAAAAGAACTTCAGGAAAGAAAAACTTCAGATTTCGGAGCTTTTCGGATATTGAATTTTCAGATAAAGGATTGTGTACCTGTAGTTAGAAATTATTTAAACTAATGTGAAATTTCCCTTTTACACTGTCATATCATTTTTAAAATGCTTGCACATGTTACACTTTGTTGAATGATGCGTCACTGACTTTTTAAACAATGTTTTGAATAACAATTATTGAATAATCTCTTTGGCCCTGAAAAAAATCTACATTTAAAGAATACCAAATTTCTAAAATATGATATATGTTCCATTTTTGTCATAATTTTGTTTTCTCAGATAGTTCAGCTTCTATCTTATTCCCATATATGTCACTCTATTTATTGAATTCTGTGAATTTTGTGTCAATGGATGTTAATTCCTGATTTGCTGTCTGTGAGAATTCTTAAATGTGACTAGTCGCTTATTATGATGCTGTTGCCACGAGAATAAAACATCAGCAAGGCAAAATCTAAAAGTTGAGTCAATAGCTTTTCAGACTGGAGGCCTGTGACCAGTGGTGTGCCACAAGGATCGGTGCTTGGTTCACTCTTTTCGTCATTTATACAAATGATTTGGATGTGAACATAGGAGGTGTAGTTAGTAAGTTTGCAGATGACGCCAAAATTGGAGGTGTAGTGAACAGGAAAAAGATTACCTAAGAGTACAATGGAATCTTGATCAGATGGGCCAATGGGCTGAGGAGTGGCAGATGGAGTTTAATTTAAATAAATGTGAGGTACTGCATTTTGGAAAAGGAAATCAGAACAGGACTTAATAGTAAGGTCCTGGGGAATGTTGCTGAACAAAGAGACCTTAGAGTGCAGGTTCATAGCTCCTTGCAAGTAGAGTCACAAGTAGGTAGGATAGTGAAGAAGGCATTTGATATACTTTCCTTTATTGGTCACAGCATTGGGTATAGGAGTTCAGAGGTCATGTTGCAGCTGCACAGGACATGGTTAGGCCAGTTTTGGAATATGGCGTGCAATTCTAGTCTCCTTCCTATCGGAAGGATGTTGTGAAACTTGAAAGGATACAGAAGACATTTCCAAGGATTTTGCAGGGTTAGAGGATTTGAGCTGTTGGGAGAGGCTGTATAGGCCGGGGCTGTTTCCCTGGAGTGTCGGAGGCTGAGGGGTGACCCTACAGAGGTTTATAAAATCACAAGGAGTATGGATAGGATAAATAGACAAAGTCTTTTCCCTGGGGTAGGGGAATCCAGAACTAGAGGGCGCAGGTTTAGGGTGAGAGGGGAAAGATGTAAAATGGACCTAAGGAACAACTTTTTCATGCAGAGGGTGGTATGTGTACGGAAGAGTTGCCAGAGGAAGTGGTGGAGGCTGGTACAATTGCAACATTTAAAAGGCATCTAGATGGGTATATGAATGGGAAGTTGCTGGAAAAGCACAGCATGTCAGACAGCATCCAAGGAGCAGGAAAATCGATGTTTCGGGCAAAAGCCCTTTTATCATTCCTGAACCTCAGATGTTGCCTGACCTGCTGTGCTTTTCCAGCACCACTCTAATCTAGACTCTGATCTCCAGCATCTGCAGTCCTCAAATTCGCCTACGTGAATAGGAAGGGTTTAGAGGGATATGGACCAAGTGCTGACAAATGGGACTAGATTAGGTTAGGACATCTGGCAGATGTGGACGAGTTGGACCAAAGGGTCTGTTTCCATGCTGTGCATCTCTATGACTCTACAATTCACTCCATCTGACTAGATTTCCAGGTGACTGTGCTGAGACAAGACAATGAGAGCAAAGACTTATGTTAAAGTAAAATATCCTGTAAAGATTCTAAAGGAGAGCTGTTATACTTCCACAGTAAGTTATGATGTAATTCTCAAAAATAGTATTGGAGAATATAGCACTATCTTATTGTTTTATCAGCTTCTCTATGCATTTGTTTCTATTGATGAGCATTTTATCGTTCAGTTAGAAATGGATAAGGATTTTTTTCCGCCGATCAAAGATCTCTGAAACACGTAGTGAGTGTTTCTTATTGTTTCCAATATACCCTACTGAAAAAAAACTTGCCAGTTCTGAGATATGTAATATCCTATTCATTCTATATATATTAAGTTTTGTTCAGAAGAAATACAGGGCTGCTTGATGTAGCTACTTATGAGCTGAGTCCAAGAAAAAGATATTAGGAGACACTCTCAATTTTGACACTAAAATTTAGATTATCATGGTACCATTTAGGATTAAAATGGAGCTGAAGAGGAAAATTAAATAATGTATGCAGATTGAGATGTTCCAACTCTAGTTTCAACACTGGACATTTTCACCTTCAGGTTGGGAAGTCCACTTGCTGTAATATAGAAGTTGACAGCACCATTTTGGAAGTATTTCAGAACTTCTGCAATTACCATTGAGGCAGTCACCTGCAGAAGTGAACCATGGATCGGAGGTGGGAAGCACACCTTCTAAACTCACAATCTCCATCATTAAAACAAGGACAGCATAGGAACAGTATCGCATACAGGTTCATCTCAAGCCACACCTATTCCCAATGGGACTATATCGCCGTTCTTCACTGTCGCTGGGTCAAAATGCTGGAACTCACTTCGAACAGCACTACAATTGTACCTACCCCTCAAAGACTGCAATGATTCAAGATGATAGCTCACCACCACCTTCCCAAGAGCAATTAGGGATAAGAGCTGAAAATGTGTTGCTGGAAAAGCGCAGCAGGTCAGGCAGCATCCAAGGAGCAGGAGAATCGATGTTTAGGGCATGAGCCCTTCTTCAGGCTCATGCCCGAAATGTCGATTCCCTTGCTCCTTGGATGCTGCCTGACCTGCTGCGCTTTTCCAGCAACACATTTTCAGCTCTGATCTCCAGCATCTGCAGTCCTCACTTTCTCCAATTAGGGATAAGCAAACAAGAAATACTGACCTAGCCAGTAATGCTCACATCTTGTGAATAGACAAAGAAAGCAGGTGATATAAAAATGTAGGATTTTTTAACAATTCCAAACAAGCTGTTGTTGCCTGAGTTAAATCTATATTTACTAAAGTGAGTGCATGACAGGCTGTGATTGGAAAATGTAACTGATTATTACATAATGTGATTACCAGGTTGTCACTTCTCACTGAGGAAGCCTTCATATACATTAGCACGGTGGCTCAGTGGTTAGCACTGCTGCCTCACAACGCCAGGGACCCAGGTTCAATTCCTGCCTTGGACAATTGCCTGTGTGGAGTTTGCACATTCTCCCTATATCTGTGTGGGTTTCCTCCCACCGTCCAAATGATGTATAGGTAAGTTGGCCATGCTAAATTGCCTGTAGTGTTAGGGGAATGGGTCTGGGTGGGTTGTACTTCAGAGGGTTGGTGTGGACTTGTTGGGCTGAAGGACCTGCTTTCACACGGTAGGGAATCTAATTATTAAAGTAATCAGTTGAACGAATTCTGTTCTTTTCCACTGTATAATATTGAAAGGCTAACACCATTAGACATCCAGGGCCATGTTCAAACTCTCTCCATTGCTTTTTTCATTCATTGCTGAACAGTCCACCCATCTACTTAGCCACTTAAGTACTGTGACTGAAGAAGGAACTTTTAGTTGGTATTTAACAGCACTTACACTTCTGTACTTCAGAATGTGTTTGTTAAACTGTCCTGGGAATTTATATTTGATAGCTTGGTTGGCTTTCGTAATCCTAGAAAATTTTGCTGTCTGGAGTTTATTTATTTAACTATCATGGAGTAAATCAGTCTGATTACTTTTATAAATTTATGAACTTCTGAAGAAATAGTAGTCCTTCAAATGCCTTTCCAGGTCATGTTTGCTTATTTTGACAAACTCATAAAGTGGATAATTGTTTTCAATTGCCTATCAGTGAGCTCTTTATTTATTTTGACATAATTATTGACTTTCAAATGTTATAATATGACTTTGGAAGCATAAACTAAGTGAGTCGGGGTGAAGTGGGTAAGAGGGACGGGGAATGATTGGTTGAGGAGGTGAAAGATTTAAATATAAGGGTGAGGAGGGCTTCATACTGATCTGCAATACTGAGCCAACACTTTTGAGATCGAAGGTGGGCATTTTCCCTGGCTGGTTCAGTATATGCCTGCCTCCATACCCAGCTGAGAGTTTTTGCCTAAGGCAGCAGGTCCAGCTCCATGAAATCTCACCCTCCACAATGCCACTTGCCAACACTGCTGAATTGCAGTGATTTCCATCTCCAATTGGAAATTTCTCACCTAAATGTTGTCATGCAAAACACGCATCATATGCCTAAAGTTTAGACGTGTATGCTTGCTTCCAACAATGACTATGCTTCAAAAGCACACTTGGAGTTTTTCAAATTTGGCATCTGACATCTCAAAGAATTTCTAATCCACCATAGCACATGAAGGGCAGTGAGTTTTCGAGACAACTGTCCAGTTGTAATTTCACCAGTCTGCAGATATACAGATGTATTCTAGTTTGTTGGATATATAACAAAAGTTTGTTGCGAATGTATGCCTGTTATCTTTGCGCAATACAAATATTGCAGCTGCTAGGAAAGTAACACTTCTCTTCTGCATTACTGGGTTACATTTAGCAGAGCATGGATAATTATTTAGGATAGTGATGAATTCTTCTAATTCTGCTTTTTGTGTAAGCTCAAATACACCATATATATATCCACCATAAATACAGAAGGTAATATTGGTAGGTGACTGCATTGAAATCATAAAGGGGTAAGTGAGAATGAGAAAGGACCCCTGAAAACCATAAATGAGCCCCTAAAAGTCAAAATGCAACCCTTGAGAAAATATCAAGCCGAGCTATTGAAAAAAAAACACCTGCCCCAAACTCTCCATGTTCACAATTCTTCAGATACTAAAATAATGCATGTCCATTTCGACCAAGATCTAGGCAACTTGCGTTAATAAATGGCAAGTATTTTTCAACGCCACGTAAGTGTCAAGCAATTACCACATCCAGCAAGAGAGAATGTAATCAACTGGCCTTGACATTCAATGGCATTACAATTACTGAATCCCCCCTCTATCACCTTCCATATAAACACAGTGGCTCTATAAGCAGGTCTGGGCCTGGGAATTCTATGGTGGGTAACTCACCACCAGGCACCACAAAATCTAACCATCACCAACAAGACATAAATCTTGAGAGTGATCATATGCTCCTGTTATGCCTGGATCAATGCAGTTTCAACAACACACAAGAAGCCCTACACAAGCTGGGACAAAACAGCCAGTTTGATTAGCATCCAATCCTCAACTTAAGCACTCACTTCCTCTATCACCAATGCATTGTGATAGCAATGTGTATCATTTACAGAACATGCATCACTGTGGCTCATTCGATAGGGCAGCATGGTGGCTCAGTAGTTAGCACTGCTGCCTCATAACATCAGGGATGCGGGTTTGATTCGAGCCTTGAGCGACTTTCTGCATGGAGTTTGCACATTCTCCCCATGTCTGCATGGGTTTTCTCCTCGTACTCCCGTTTCCTCCCACAATCCAAAGATGTGCAGGTTAGGTGAATTGGCCATGTTAAATTGCCCGTAGTGTTCAGGGATTGTGGGTTAGGTGCATTAGTCAGGGGGGAGTGGGTCTGGGTGGGTTACTCTTTGGAAGGTCGGTGTGGACTTGTAGGGCTAAATGGCCTGTTTCCATACTGTAGGGATTCTATGAGTACCTCCAAAACCCGTGACCTTTAACATTTAGAATGACCAAAAGCAGTAAATGCATGGGAACACCATCAGCTGTAAGTTATGCCTCATCTTGATTTGGAACTATATTGCTGTTCACTCACTGTCATTCTGTCAAAGTTCTGGAACTTTCTTCCTGACAGCACTGAGGGTGTACCACAACGACAGACTACAGCAGCTCAAAAAGGCAGATCAACACCTGCTCAAGGGCAACTAGGGATGGGAAATAAATGCTAACCCAGTTACTGACACCTACGTCCTATGATTTTTTTAAAAATCCATGCCACGAAGGAATAATTTAAAAATAACATTCACACCAAATTAGTAATACCCAATAGAAATCAATCAGAAATTAACCTGTAAGAGATTGATACTTTGTTCTTTTGTTGCATTGATGATGGGGGTGCCTTCCTACCACTGAAGACAGGTTCAAATGAATATGGTTACGAATCTATTTTAGCTAGAGAGTTCAGCTTGGAAATTATCTGCTAGGGTCAAATCAGCATTACACACTGAATGGTATCACAAGCTCCTTTCATTATGTGTTTCTGGTGTACAATGCCGCGCCTACAGTAATGCCTTCACAAAATGACTTCTAGCATGGAAATGTGTTTATAAACCACAGTCAGAGTTTTAGACTTAAAACAGAGCCTGCAGCACAACAAATACACATCGAAACGCCACATCTTGCAGCAAACGTGCTATTGTATTGATTAAAAAATTAAGGACTGAATAAAATGAATCAAAGCTTCAAAACCTTATCATCCATATTTTGAACTTGATTGCTCTTTATAGGAGCAATGTGGTAATTCCAACGGTTATATTAATATTCAGAGACAATAATACTTTTAGAGAGCCATTTTTCTAATAAAAAAAGAAGCGTGATTCATAAGGTTAAACTGAAGCTATTCACAGTGCAACATATGAATTCCAAATAATTTTGAACAAAGTAGTGATTCTATCTAGGTCAATCATGCTAAATAATTCAACCACTCGGCAACTGTAAGCTATCAAGCTCTACAATAACAGCATTGCAATGTTCAATGCCTCCAAGGCAATTCTCTTAAAGAGCAGTGCAAATGTTTATCATAATTTGAGTTTTATTCAGTGAACCTCAGCTGTAACCATCATGCTGTTAAAACAGGTTCCTTCCATTGGTAGAAGAATTGCCCTCAACAATCTCAAGATAGGTTGAGATGGAGATGGTGGTGCAGTGGTTCTATCACTAAACTAATAATGCAATGGCCTACAATAAGTTTTCATGGGATGTGAGCTCAAATTCCACGTGCTAGCACATGAAAACCATCTTCATTTAAGATGAGAAAATGTGGAATTCAAAGAAAGTCTCCATTATGGTGACCGTGGGCTGAATCTTATTTTTCCTTGGCTAAATGTGAGTTACATTGATTTGTTGGAGGGTTTATTTGCTGCAAGGCCTGTACCAAACTTAACACATTGACCCCTACTCTGCCTCAATAGCTATGATCCCCCTTACCAATCAACTCAGTGCTGCCTAGTGAGAAACCTGCCTCACCACTTAGCAAATGCATAAAGATGCAGCGAGTGGCTGCCAACTCGAGATAGGTCTTACTGGACTCCTTGTGTGATTCTGCCACAAATAGCAAGTTTTGAGAAGATTTGTAGCTCAGGTTGAGGTTCTGGATGTAAGTTTGCTCACTGAGCTGAAAGGTTCATTTCCAGACATTTCATCACCCTACTAGGTAACATCTCGAGTGGGCCTCTGGGCGAAGCACTGCTGACAATTCCTGCTTTCTATTTATCTGTTTGGGTTTCTTTGGGTTTCTTTGGGTGGCGATGTCATTTCCTGTTCTTTTTCTCAGGGGATGGTAGATGGGGTCTTACTCGAGGTGTTTGTTAATAGAGTTCTGGTTGGAGTGCCATGCTTCTAGGAATTCCCATGCATGTCTCTGTTTGGCTTGTCCTGGGATGTCTGTGTTATCCCAGTTTAAGTGGTGTCCTTCCTTACCTCTATGTAAGGACACTAGCGAGAGAGGGTCATGTCATTTTGTGGCTAGCCTGTGTTGATGTTAGCCACAAAAGTCTGCAAACTCCACACAGACAGTCACCCGAGGCTAGATTCAAACCCAGGTCCCTAGCATTGTGAGGTAGCACTGAGCCACCGTACCTTGAATATAAGGAAAGCTTTGAAGTTGCCCAATTGTTTTCTCGAAACAGATTGAAAACTTTAACTACGGTAGTTAAGCATGCACATGATGAGGCTGCAGTCGTTACTCCTTGTTGGGTATCCATTCCTGACTATAGATATGGTGGGTGACTTATTGGCTGGCACAGATGCAAGCTCTCTGGTACTTCTGAACCTTTCAGATAGCTTTTCCCTGCTTCTGCCAGGGAAAAATTAAGTGTCAGAGGAGCACATGATCACTGTAAACAAGCAACATTTCAAATTAAATGGGAATAGTTTCTCAATCCTATTAGATCAATGAAGCTCAGATCAAAATCTGGAAACTGGTCAAAACACCCAAAATATTGACCTTGAAAACGCTGTTACTGATGAAATCCTCTTCGGTTATCAGTCCTTCTCAGGGTCTAGGATTAGACAATGACCTGATTAGCTGATGAATTGGTTCAGTTGTTTCTGTTTATGAATCTAGCCCATCAGACATTTTTGATAAAATGAAAATCAGTGTCAATAATCAATTGCATTGAAGAACAAAGGGAACAGGGAGCAAAGGAATTGTGAAGCATTTGAAATAATAAAAGCTTATACATCCAAAGCGCTTTTGTTCTCTCAGCAAATAGACAATCTGACCCAATCTTCAATATTTCTAGAGGCAAACCACATAGATTGCTATTGTTTTAGTGGGAAAGAGACTGACAGAAAATCGTAAATTCAAATTATGTTATCAACAGCAGCTGTAAGCAAACTAGGATATGGCAACCAGTCCCCTTTATAATCATAGGCTGTAGCAAGAGATTTTTCACCTTTCAGAACTGAAATGTGTATAAAAGTCGATTTCCTAAAATTTAATTTTTCATCAAAAAATAAGATGTGAACTTTCACACAAGTAATATGTTTTGAGGAATCTCCCTATTTCTACTATTCCTGTCAACCACATTCACAGTAGGGATGCAAAAGGAGCCAAGATGCATTTTAACTGTTAACTTTTTTCTATAAAATCACAAGCTGCATGAAGACAGACATCAACGTCTGTACTTTAGGGTGGCACAGTTGTTAGTACTGCTGCCTCACAGTGCCAGGGACCTGGGTTCAATTACACCCTCAGGTGACTGCTTGTGTAATGTTTACAGATTACCTTTGTGTCTGTGTGGGTTTCCTCCAGGTCCTCTGGTTTCTTCCCACAATCCAAAGATGTGCAGGTTTTGTAAATTGGCTATGCTAAATTCTCACAGTGTTCAGGGATGTGTAGGTTAGGTCAGTGTGGAGTTGTAGGGCTGAATGGCCTGTTTCCACACTTTAGGGATTCTATGACCATGTTCATCAAAATCATGAAAAGCAAACTATATATTCAAATTGCTATAATTTCATTTAATTGTTTTTCACAACAAAGGAAATAATACTCCTTCGCAATAGAATATGCCCTGAATATGTATTAACATCCATGAAAATCATACTCCTTCTTGTCTTCAGAACCTTTCAACACATCCCAGTCTGGTGGTTGTTCAATCTACTTTCACTTCTCTTCACAAAGTCAGATATCACATGACACCAGATCATAGCCCAACAGGTTTATTTGAAATCACATGCTTTCGGAGCACTGATCCTTCATCCAAAGGTAGTACAAATGGCTTGAGTGGAGTGTCAACAGGCTGAATACTCCACTCACACCATTTGTACAGTTTTGATGCTTGACCTGAAATGATCATGCAATGATCTCTCTGCCTATAATTTTTGTGCATGTGCGCTTCTCTTCACTTCACCTGACGAAGGAGCAGTGCTCTGAAAGTTAAAATAAAAGCAAATTACTGTGGATGCTGGAATCTGAAACCAAAAGAGAAAATGCTGGAAAATCGGGAGAAATAGGGAGGTATTCATACGAGGCTGAGAGAGAAGGTGAGTCATGGCTCCAGAAGCAAAGGTAGCAATAAAGAGGTGATAATGACAGTGCATAGAGAGATTATAGGGAGATTAGGAGCTGTGAATGACCAAGGCTGAAGCCAGTGCTATGTGACAAAATATGTGGGGGATGTGGGGGATGGGTGAAGCAGAGGCAAAATGGAAAACAGGGGAGAAGGGTAGCAAAGGGGGAAGAGGAGAGAAAAAAGGCGATGAGAGAGTGGAGAGCAAGAGAAAGAGAGAAAATCAAGAAATAAGAGGTACAGAACAGCGAAAAAAAATAAACAAAAGGATAAATAAAATAAAATTACGGAGCAGAATGAAAACAGAGAGGTCGAGATGGGATAATCATCTGAAGCTGTTGAATTCAATGTTGAGACCGGCAGGCTGTAACATGCCTAGTTGGAAAATGAGGTGCTGTTCCTCCAGTTTGCGTAGAGCTTCACTGGAACATTGCAGCAGGCCAAGGATAGACATGTGGGTATGGGAGCAGGATTGTGTGTTGAAGTGGCAAGCCACGGGAAGGACCAGGACCTGACTGCATACAGACTGAAGGTGCTCAGCAAAGCGATCACTCAGTCAGCGTTTTGTCTCTCCGATACAGAGGAGACCACATTGGGAGCAACGAATGCAATAGACCAAATTGAAAGAGGTACAAGTGAAATGCTGCTTAATCTGAAATGAGTGTCTGGGGCCTTGGATTGTGAGCATGGAAGAGGTAAGGGGGCAGGTGTTGAACTTTCTGCGGTTGCATGGGAAGGTGCAGTGTGTGATGGGAGAGATGTTAGGTGTGATGGGAAGGTGCAGTGTGTGATGGGAGAGATGTTAGGTGTGATGGGAAAGTGCCGTGTGTGATGGGAGAGGTGTTAGGTGTGATGGGAAGGTGCCGTGTGTGATGGGAGAGATGTTAGGTGTGATGGGAAAGTGCAGTGTGTGATGGGAGAGGTGTTAGGTGTGATGGGAAGGTGCCGTGTGTGATGGAAGAGATGTTAGGTGTGATGGGAAGGTGCCGTATGTGATGGGAGAGGTGTTAGGTGTGATGGGAAGGTGCCGTGTGTGATGGGAGAGGTGTTAGGTGTGATGGGAAGGTGCAGTGTGTGATGGGAGAGATGTTAGGTGTGATGGGAAGGTGCCGTATGTGATGGGAGAGGTTTTAGGTGTGATGGGAAGGTGCCATGTGGGATGGGAGAGGTGTTAGGTGTGATGGGAAGGTGCAGTGTGTGATGGGAGAGATGTTAGGTGTGATGGGAAGGTGCCATGTGTGATGGGAGAGGTGTTAGGTGTGATGGGAAGGTGCAGCGTGTGATGAGAGAGGTGTTAGGTGTGATGGGAAGGTGCCGTGTGTGATGGGATAGGTGTTAGGTGTGATGGGAAGGTGCTGTGTGGGTTGGGAAAGGTTTTAGGTGTGATGGGAAGGTGCCGTGTGTGATGGGAGAGGTGTTAGGTGTGATGGGAAGGTGCCGTGTGGGATGGGAGAGGTGTTAGGTGTGATGGGAAGGTTCAGTGTGTGATGGGAGAGGTGTTAGGTGTGATGGGAAGGTGCAGTGTGTGATGGGAGAGGTGTTAGGTGTGATGGGAAGATGCAGTGTGCGATGGGAGAGATGTTAGGTGTGATGGAGGAGTGGACTAGGTTGTCCCGGATGGAATGATCTCTGCGGAATACAGACAGGGGGAGGGAAGGGTAGATGTGTTTAGTGGTAGCGTCGTGTTGGAGTTGGCGAAAATGGCGGTAGATTATTCTTTGCATGTGAAGGCTGTTGGGGTGAAAGGTGAGAACAAGAGGGACCCTATCCTTGTTCTGCGAAGGGAGGGAGGGGGTGAGGGTTGTGGCATGAGAGATGGACTGCACGCTGTTGAGAGCCCTGTCAACAACTGTTGGTAGGAAGCCACGGTTGGAGAAGAAGGAGCACATATTAAGAGCACCACTTTGGAAAGTGGCCTCATCGGAACAAATGCAGCAGAGGCTCCTAATCCCCCTATAATCTCTCTATGCACTCTCATTATCACCTCTTTATTACTACCTTTGCTTCTGGAGCCTTCTCTCAGCCTAGTATAAATACCTCCCTATTTCTTCCTTTTTTTTAGCTTTGACAAAGGGTCAGTTAGACTCGAAACGTCAGCTCTTTTCTCTCCTTACAGATGCTGCTAGACTGCAGAGATTTTCCAGCATTTTCTCTTTTGCTCTGAAAGTTTATGGTTTCAAATAAACATGTTGGACTATAACCTAGTGTCATGTGATTTAAGACTTTGTCCACCCCAGTCCAATACCAGCACCTCCACATCAGGTTCTCCTTACGACCTTCAGCTGAAAAGTTTATAGGACATGCTGTTCATTGGGTTAAAAACCAAGATAATCAATTGTAAAGCAACTTGCCAAGATTTTCAAATACCAAATCCTTGTAGAAAAATACTAGATTGTTGTGAGCAGTGGACAAGTTCTGTGAGGAGGTATGTAACATACCCACCACACAAGTGATCCCCATATATTGAAATATATCTATGAAAAATGATGTATGTCCACCCAAGATGACAGACAGCACACCACAACAGTGTATGATAACTGTATCGAGGCTAGATTTGATTGTATTATTTGTCCACCAAAGTGTTTTCTAAACATGTAACAACAGTGTATTTATCTGTATCCGAGAGCACGTTATCAATAAGGAATTCCCATTCTTTAAAGGTAAAAGTGGAATGTTGTGCTATGGCATACATTTCGGACCACACTGTTATGTCTCTTTAAGATGGTAACATAACATCACAACGTCAACATTCCACTCTAAATGTATTCACCTTCAGTCAGTCTTGCATTGCAATGGAGACAGTATGTTCAGTTAGTCAGTTTTGTACATGTATTGGATAGTAATATTAGGAAGCACAGAACCAAGATTAAGCATAAATCTGCAATACCATAGCAATATAAATAGTGTTAGTAATAAACTCCAAGACATTTGCATCAACAAAAACCCAGTCTTTGTGATATATTAGATTAGATTACTTACAGTGTGGAAACAGGCCCTTCAGCCCAACAAGTCCACACCGCCCCGCCGAAGCGCAACCCACCCATACCCCTACATCTACCCCTTACCTAACACTACGGGCAATTTAACATGGCCAATTCACCTGACCTGCACATCTTTGGAGTGTGGGAGGAAACCGGAGCACCCGGAGGAAACCCACACAGACACGGGGAGAATGTGCAAACTCCACACAGAGAGTCGCCTGAGGCGGGAAATGAACCCGGGTCTCTGGCGCTGTGAGGCAGCAGTGCTAACCACTGTGCCACCGTGCCGCCCATATATGTTGCAAGAGCTAACATATAGGGCAGCACACAGACCATATCATACTGGAAATGGTGCTTGATCCCAAGGAACCATGTCATTGACCATGCACTGGATGTAAATTAAAATCCAGAATAAATCACCTTCCTCCTTGTATTCTGAATGTACTAATGCATTTTCATCTAAATCTTGAATTGTGTCATCATATGCAGCATCAACATCATCATCAAAAATAATGTCATCATCAGCCGTGTAATTCCACAAATGATGACCTTCTGTACCATCAAGGCATTGGGGACTTAGAGCCATTGTAGTTCAGTTTGTGCAGGAGTAATAAGTGAGCTGAATAATACAGGCAGTCCCCAATTTAAGAACATCCAACTTACACATGCTCATATTTATGAATCTCATACCATTGTGTATTACTAATTATTTTAAAGAACTGACTTATGAGCACATCCTCATACTCACGATCGATTACTTTATATTTTCTGCACTGTATTCCAATTTGCTTACAAATTGACTTATGATTGCCCTTAGGAATGGCACCTGTTTGCAACACACGGATTGCCTGTGTACTATTTTAATTTAACTTAAGGGACAATGTGATCCTTGACTGGAAAGTATTAGAGTAAACATGTGTGATGCTGACCAGACAGAACTAAAGGTTTTAGTTTCAGATGAACAAAGCCAATCCATATTACATATGCATAAATAAGCATTATCTAGCAACAAAGAAAATGTTATGAGATAGAAAGTTCAGCTCAAATATGAACAAGTGCTGAAGATGTCAACAGTATAATTTAGCCCAGAAATTGTCTGAGATTTCAAGGGTAAAGCGGGATAGTGGTGGGGTATGGAATTAGGCAACAGTGGACATTGTGGATCCAAACTGAGGGGACTGCTAGTGTGAAGCATGGTGTCAGTGGGGAGGATATGAAATTTCTGTAACAATTGTAAAATAATAATAGTTCTCCAAATTAAAATCAGAATACTGTGGGTGCTGGAAATCTGAAATAGAAACAGAAAGTGCTGAAGAAACTCAACACATCTGGTCGCATCTGTGGAGAGGGACACAGAGTTAATGTTTTGAGTCCAGGATGACTAATCTTCATCTGAATATTCAACTGGAATAAAGTTCAACTGCTTCAAGACTTGACATCAAATAAACTAATGGATAACAAAGAAGAAAATAGAGTTGGTGGATGGTAAAACTGGGTTTCATCCATTACATGGGAAGACTAGTCATACACTGCCTCTGTTGAGAAAATGAAGAGTGAGGTCAATCTCAGAGCTCCATGATGGAAGAAGAAATGAATGCAGGTGATGAAATGATCTCTGTCCAAGGATGCAGAGAGATTAATGAGAATGAAGATTAATTATTATTAATTCAGACAGGAAGTACTCTGTACAGTTGAAATTTGTGGCTGAGCAATATAATAGGAGTCTTGGCACAAAAATATGAGCTCTGATGAAATTATGACACATCTGGATAGTAGTAACAGGATAGGACAGTCAGCATGGATTTATGAAGGGGAAATCATGCTTGACTAATCTTCTGGAATTTTTTGAGGGCGTAACTCTGAAGATGGAAGAGGGAGATCCAGTAGATGTAGTGTACCTGGACCTTCAGAAAGCTTTTGATAAAGTCCCACATAGGAGGTTAGTGAGCAAAATTAGGGTGCATGGTATTGGGGGAAAAGTACTAACTTGGATTGAAAGTTGATTGGCTAACAGGAAGCAAAGAGTAGTGACAAACGACTCCATTTCGTAATGGCAGGCAGTGACCAGTGGGGTACCGCAGGGATCAGTGCTGGGACCGCAGCTTTTTACAATATATATTAATGATATAGATGATGGTAGTAGTAATTACATGAGCAAATGTGCTGATGATACTAAGCTGGGTGGCAGGGTGAAATGTGATGAGGATGTTAGGAGATTACAGGGTGACCTGGACAGGTTAGGTGAGTGGTCAAATGCATGGCAGATGTAGTTTAATGTGGATAAATGTACACTTATCCACTTTGGTGGCAAGAACAGGAAGGCAGATTACTACCTAAATGGAATCAATTTAGGTAAAGGGGCAGTACAAAGAGATCTAGGTGTTCTGTACACCAGTCAATGAAGGCAAGTATACAGGTACAGCAGGTAGTGAAGAAGGCTAATAGCATGCTGGCCTTCATAACAAGAGGGATTGAGTATAGAAGCAAAGAGGTTCTTCTGCAGCTGTACAGGGCCTTGGTGAGACCACACCTGGAGTACTGTGTGCAATTCTGGTCTCCAAATTTAGGAAAGACATTCTGGCTATTAAGGGAGCGCAGCGTAGGTTCACAAGGTCAATTCATGGAATGGCGGGATTACCTTACACTGAAAGACTGAAGCAACTGGGCTTGTATACCCTTGAGTTTAGAAGACTGAGAGGGGATCTGATTGAGACATATAAGATTATTAAAGGATTGGACACTCTGGAGGCAGGAAACATGTTTCCGCTGATGGGTGAGTGCTAAACCAGAGGACACAGGTTAAAAATACGGGGTAGACCATTTAGGACAGAGATGAGGAGAAACTTCTTCACCCAGAGAGTGGTGGCTGTGTGGAATGCTCTGCCCCAGAGGGCAGTGGAGGCCTAGTCTCTGGATTAATTTAAGAAAGAGTTGGATAGAGCTCTCAAGGATTGTGGAATCAAGGGTTATGGAGATAAGGCAGGAACAGGATACTGATTAAGGATGATCAGCCATGATCATATTGAATGGTGGTGCAGGCTCGAAGGGCAGAATGGCCTACTCCTGCACCTATTGTCTATTGTCTGTTGCATTAGACCTGTTACTCAACATAACCTTTGTCATTGTTTGCTTCCTCCATTGATGACATTTGTTGAAATACATGAATACACAGTTGCTATATTTACAGTGTACTTGATTTGTTGACTAATAAGCATGCAAAACCTTGCTTTGTGTCTGTAATTTTCACTTCCTTAACAAGCTGTCAAGTTAGTATAACCTGAACATATTGGTAGTTATTCTAGACAAAACCTGGTACTGTATTATATTTGGTACCGTCGTGGGGACAGATGATTAAGATGCAACGAAGCTCATAGCCTCAGTGCTGAATTAAGCTTATGCAATTTATCGCAGCACTCTGCAACCACAAAAAAAGACAGAACATGGAGAATTTGTGTGCAGCCAAGCAAGCAATTAGTCAACGGGGAAGGTCCATTGACTCTGATTGAACTTACATCACAACTGGAGATACTTGGCAGGTTGATATAGTAGGCAACAAAGATTCCAATAATTCACAAAGAAGAAACAAACTCATGAACCGCCTATCAGTCAAGCACTTTTATTCCAGAGATCATGTTGCCATGGAATGCTTTACCCATCAAATGCCTAGTCATGAGTAATTATCATTTCAAAGAACAAGGGTTCAAGACACTGCCCGCGTACAACTGCTGTCAGATATATCTTACCTACAAAATTTACTAACGTAAAATTATTGATTTCAATTCATCTTACACTACATGTTGCATAGCAAACGTGACATAAAACAAGAACAACCCAAGGATCAAGTCTTATTTGTGAATTTGTTCACTGACATAAAATTAGATTGAAATAGTGGCAAGGTAATAAGTTCCTAAGATATAGGAGCAGAATTAGGCCATTTGGCCCATTGAGTCTGCTCCACCATTCAACCATGGCTGATATGCTCCTCACCCCGATTTCTGTACTTTCTTTTCATATCCCTTCAACCTATTACCAATTAAAACTCTGTCTAACTTTGTTTTAAATTTGCTGCCCCCTATCCTTAGATGATGACCTCTTGTCCTAGAATGCCCCGAGCGGAAGCATCTGCTCCACGTGTATTTTATCCACACCTTTTATCATCTTGATCTCTCGATCTTTTAAATTCCAGAGAGCATAGGCCTTGCTTCAACCTCTCTTCATGGGACAAACCCCCCATCTCTGTGGATAATCAAATGAAACTCCTCTAAACTGTCTCCAATGCCACTACATCTTTCCTCAAAAAAGGGGGCCAAAACTATGCACAATATTCCAGGTGCGGTCTCACCAATACCTTGTATAGTTGCAACAATACTTCCTTACCTTTATAGATTAGAATGGTGCTGGAAAAGCACAGCAGTTCAGGCAGCATCTGAGGAGCAGTAAAATCGACGTTTTGGGCAAAAGCCCTTCATCAGGAATACAGTTGTATTCCTGATGAAGGGCTTTTGCCCAAAACGTCGATTTTACTGCTCCTTAGATGCTGCCTGAACTGCTGTGCTTTTCCAGCACCACTCTAATCTAGACTCTGGTTTCCAGCATCTGCAGTCATTGTTGTTACCTTCCTTACCTTATATTCTATTCCTTAGCTATAACATTCCATTTGCTTTCTTTATTATCTGCATGCTAGTTTTCTGTGGCTCATGAATACATACCCCTAGATTCTCTGCACCGGAGCATCCCAAAGTCTCTCCCCATTTAGATAATAGGTCAGCCTCCCACATTTTCGACCCAAATGCATGACCTCGCCTTATCTGTGCTACAAAAGACTAGATTGGGAAAATAGTATACAGATTTTAAAATGTCACAGATGTTGGGTAAGCACAGCAGTTTAGACAGGAAATAAGGAAGATCTTCAGAATAATAAACCCAATAAGTTGCTTCTGCCATTCAATTAGATCATAACAGGCCTCTATGTTAGTTCTGCTCAATAACATTGGTTCCATAATCCGATACTACCTTGCATAACAAAAATCTGTCATTGAGTCATAGAGATGTACAGCATGGAAACAGACTCTTCAATCCAACCTGTCCATGCTGACCAGATATCCCAATCCAATCTAGTCCCACCTGCCAGCACCCGGCCCATATCCCTCCAAACCCTTCCTATTCATATACCCATCCAAATGCCTCTTAAATGCTGCAATTGTCCCAGCCTCCACCACATCCTCTGGCAGCTCATTCCATACACGTACCACCCTCTGCGTGAAAATGTTGCCCCTTAGGTCTCTTTTATATCTTTCCCCTCTCACCCTAAACCTATGCCCTCTAGTTCTGGACTCCCCGACCTCAGGGAAAAGACTTTGTCTATTTATCCTATCCATGCCCCTCATAATTTTGTAAAGCTCTATAAGGTCACCCCTGAGCCTCCGACGCTCCAGGGAAAAGAGCCCCAGCCTGTTCAGCCTCTCCCTGTAGCTCAGATCCTCCAACCCTGGCAACATCCTTGTAAATCTTTTCTGAACCCTTTCAATTTCACAACATCTTTCCGATAGGAAGGAGACCAGAATTGCATGCAATATTCCAATAGTGGCCTAACCAATGTCCTGTACAGCCGCAACATGACTTCCCAACTCCTGTACTCAATACTCTGACCAATAAAGGAAAGCATACCAAACGCCTTCTTCACTATCCTATCTAGCTGCGATTCCACTTTCAAGGAGCTATGAACCTGCACTCCAAGGTCTCTTTGTTCAGCAACACTCCCTAGAACCTTACCATTAAGTGTATAAGTCCTGCTAAGATTTACTTTTCCAAAATGCAGCACCTCGCATTTATCTGAATTAAACTCCATCTGCCACTTCTCAGCCCATTGGCCCATCTGGTCCAGATCCTGTTGTAATCTGAGGTAACCCTATTCGCTGTCCACTACATCTCCAATTTTGGTGTCATCTGCAAACTTACTAACTGTACTGCTCAGTTTTAATTTAAATAGTTATTTTAATTGTTTTTGTCAAATTCATTTTAATTGTTTTTTAAACTGAGCCAGTCTACACAGATTTTTGGATGAGTTCCAAATTTCCCTTACCCTTTGTGTCATTGCTTCCTCAATCACCTTTAAATGATTGAGGTCTAATTTCGAGAGTAACAATCAGCTTGATTTAGATTCCACACTAGAGGCTGTATGGCAACAAATTGGAATAATTTGTGTCTATTTCTAGATGCAATGAGTGCCCTTAAAGTGAGACTGGTAAAATAATAATGGGGAAACCAGAAATGGCAGAAGAGTTGAATAAATGTTTTTCATCATTTTCAAAATTACTAAATAATCGAAAGAGGAGACAAAATATTGTGAAGGTATCACTACAGAATAAATTACAAGGGAAACGAATGGGGCTAAAATCTGATAAGTCCCCTGGACCTGATGGGGGTGCATTCTGGGATATTAAAGGAAGTTATTAAAGAGATAGTAAATGCATTGGTGACGGTATTCCAAGAATCCTTCAATTTTGGTAGTCACAAAGAAATAGCAAGCTCCTAATGTAACACCTTTATCTAAAGATGCTCGGAGATGGAAACATGTTACTATAGGACAGTTAGCCTAATATCAGTTATTGGGAAAATATTAGACTCTTACAAATATGTTACAGTAGAGCATTCAGAACTATGTAATGTGATCAAGCAGAATCAGCATGAATTCATGAAGGGGAAATCATGGCTGAGAAATTTATCGGAATTCTTCGAGGATAAAAAAGAAACAATGGATAAAATATATCTGGATTGCCAAGTCAAAAACATGCCATATCCAAGCTACTTTATATGGTAATAGCCAATCATTTTGAAGGTGGGATATTAGCATGGATTGAGAATTGGCTAATGAATAGAAGTCAGAGTTGGGATAAGGTGAACATTTTCAGGATGTAACTAATATGTAACTAATTCAACATGTAACTAATACAAGTGCCACAGAGATCAATGCTGAGGCCACAATTGTTTCCAATATATATTAATAACTTGAATGAGGGACATGAATGTACGATTGCAAAGTTTACGGTTAGCGCAAGGAAAGGTGGGAGCAAAATAGACAGGTTAGGCAAGGGGCAAAATCTTGGCAGATGTGATTAATGTGGGAAAGCATGAGGTTTTGCATTTTGGCAAGAAGAATACAAGAGCAGACGATTGTATAAATGAAGAAAGGCTGCAGAAACCTACAGTGCAGTGTGATTTGGGAGTCCTCAGTATGAAACACAAAAAGCGAGCAGACAAGCTCAGTGGCTAATAGGGGAGGCAACTGGAATGTTGATCTTTATTTCAAAGGGAATGGGATATAAAGATAGGGAGGTTTTACTACAACTGCACAATGCACTATTCAGACCATTTCTGGAATATTGTAACAGTTTTGATCCCCTCATCTAAGGAGGTTTAGCTGATTTCAGTACCATGCACTGTGGGAAGGTTTGCTGCAATTAATGTTTCTGCATCCTATTCCATTCAGGCCACAGCAGGAGGCATTCACAACATCTCACAGTTTACTGCCTACTGTTAAATAGAGAATGTCATTGAATACGTCTAAGAAATGAGAATTAACTACATTCCACCCTCTCCTATTAGGAGTAAGGAAGCTGAACAAGTGGATGGATTGTAAGGATTTCAGGCTTTCCCATGGTGCAGGGTACATGGATTTTTCCTTGAGGATGCCCATCTCAACTCAGACATGAACGGCAACTGGAAAGAATTCCCGTTTCTACAACATCAGTGATCGCCAATTGCACATTCACCAACCCGTTCCCCACATCACCTTTCCTCTATCATTGTCTATTAGAGTGTCTACTTTCTTTTATTCATGTGTGGCATCTGGCCATTGCTAGTTGGACAAGCATTTATTGACCACTTCTAGATACTCCTGAGAAAATGGTGGAGAGTGACTTTCTTGAACAGCTGAAATCCATTTGCAGTAGTTAGACCCACAATGCTATATGAGAGGGAATTCCTGGAGTTTGACCCACTAAAGGAACAATGACATATTTCCAAGTCAGGATGGTGAGTGGCTTGGAGGGGAACTTGCAGGTAGTGGTGTTCCCATGTATCTGCCACCCTTGTCCTTATTGTTGGAAGTGGTTATGAGTTTGGAAGGTGCCATCTAAGGTTCTTTGGTGAATTTCTGAAGCACATCTTGTACATGGTGCACACTGTTGCACTTGAGCGAATTCTGGGGAGTACTTTACTGCTGGTGCCAATCAAGTGGGCAACATTGTTCTGGATGGTGTCAAATGTCCCGAGTCTTGTTGAAGCTGTACTCCTCCAGGCAAGTGAGGTGTGTTGGGCAGGCTTTGGGATGTCAGGAAGTTAATTGCTTGCTGCAAGATTCCTAGCCTCTGACCTGCTCCTGTAGCCATGCTATTATACAGAGTCATAGAGTAATACAACATGGAAACAAGCCCCTCAGCCTAAACTGGTCCATGATCTCCATGGTGTCCGCTCAGCTCGTTCCAATTGCCCACATTTAGTCTGTATCCCTCTAAACCCTTCCCATCCACGTTCCTATCCAAATGTTTTTTTTAAATGTTGCTGTTGTACCTGCCTCAACCACTTTGTCTGCAGCCATTCCATATATGCATCATTCTCTGCCTGAAGAAGTTACCTTTTAGGTCCTTCTTAAATCTTTCCCTTCTCACCTCAAACCTATGTTCCCTAGTTTTCAATTCCTCATTCCTAGGGGAAAAAAGACTAGCTGCATTCATCCTATCTATGCCCCTCATGATTTTATACACCTCAATAAGGTCACCCCTCATTCTCCTACATTCCAAAAAATAAAGTCCTATCCTGACCAACGTCTCCCTATAACTCAGGCCTGCTAATCCTGGCAACATCCTTGTAAATCTTCTTTGCACTCATTCCAGTTTAACTATGTCTTTCCTATAACAGGGTGACCAAAACTGTACACAACACTCCAAGTGCCGCTTCACTAATGACTTATACAACGCTAACATAACATCCCAACTCCTGTACTTACTGGCTCAACTGATGAAGGCCAGCATGCTAAATGTTTTCTTCACCACCCTGTCTACCTGTGACGCTGCTTTCAAAGAACTATGTACTTGTACTCCTAGGGCCCTCTGATCCACAAAACTTCTCAAGACCTTACCATTTACTGTATAAGTCCTGCCTGAGTTTGATTTTAACACCTCACACTTATCTGTATTGAATTGCATTTGTCAATCCTCAGCCCACTTCCCCAACTGATCAAAATCCCTCTGTAATTTATGATAACCTTCCTCATCATCAACAATACCTCCTAATTTTGTGTCATCCACAAATTTATTAATCATGCCTTGTACATTCACATTCAGATCATTTATGTAAATAACAAATACCAATTGACCCCTGTGGCTCACGATAGTCACAGAGCTCTAGCTAGTCCAGTTAAACTTCTCATCAATGGTAACGCCCAGGATGTTGATAATGGAGAATGCAGTGATGTTAAAGCCATTGACTGTGAAAGGGCAGTGGCTTTATTCTCTCCTGTTAAAGATGATCATTATCTGGCATTTGAATGATGCAAATGTTACTGACTTTTCGTCAGCCGAGATGTGGATATTGTCAAAGTCTTGCTGCATGTGGATATACACTGCTTCAGCATCTGAAGAGTGGCGAATGGCGCTGAATATTGTGCTATTGTCTCCATTTCTGACATTAGGATGGAGGGAAAGTCATTGACGAAGCAGCTGAAAATGGTTTGGCCGAGGACACCACCTCAAGGAACTCCGTCAGAGATGTCCTGGAGCTAACATGACAGACCTCCAAGAACTACACCATCTTCCTTTGTGCCAGGCAAGAAAACTGTTGTAGGAGGCAAGGTTAGTACAAGGATTGTTTGTCTCTCCAGTCAGCTGAGGGTTTGCCTTAATTCCCATTGATTCCAGTTTTGCTCGAGCTCCTCTATGTCACTCTCAGTCAAATGTGGCTTTGATATCAAGGTCACTCACTCTCAACACACTTCTGGAGTTCAATTCTTTTTGTCCATTTTGGACTAAAGCTGCAATGAGGTCAATATCTGAATGGCCCTCGTGGAAGTCAAACCAAGTGGCACTTAGCAGGTTGTTTGGCAAGTGCTGCTTGATAGTACTGCTGAAGACACCTTTGATCACTTTCCTACATCTCCCCTACATCAAAGACATCTCGGAAATGACTGCCAGACTATTCAAACCCCTTAGCATCATGGTAGACCACAAACCCACCAACACACTAAAACAGCAGCTAACGAACTTGAAAGACCCTATACAGACAACAAGCAAAACTAATGTCATTTACAAAGTACTGTGCTAGGACTGTAACAAACACTATATTGGTCAAACAGGCAGAATGCTAGCCACTAGGATACATAAACACCAATTAGCCACAAAATGACATGACCCTCTCTCACTAGTATCCTTACATACGGATGAGGAAGGACACCACTTCAGCTGGGACAACACATCCATTCTAGGACAAGCCAAACAAAGACA
Organism: Chiloscyllium punctatum; assembly: GCF_047496795.1. Lineage (NCBI taxonomy): Eukaryota > Metazoa > Chordata > Chondrichthyes > Orectolobiformes > Hemiscylliidae > Chiloscyllium > Chiloscyllium punctatum. The sequence continues at coordinate 56,588,037 of NC_092750.1, read as the reverse complement.
CACACGAGAATTCCTAGAAGCATGGCATTCCAACCGGAACTCTATCAACAAACACATTGAGTTAGACCCCATCTACCACCTTCTGAGAAAAAGAACAGGAAGTGACTTCACCTCAGGAAATAACATCATCACAGGTAATGGCATAGAAACCTGAACATGTAAATAGAAAACAGGAATCATGTACAGTGCTTCACCTGAGAAAATGAACCTCACAGTTCAGCGAGCAAACCTACATCCAGAACCTCCACCTGAGCTACAAATCTTCTCAAAACTCGTTAATTTTAACAACAATTATAGGGAGGGTAATAGCTAAGTGGTATTCTCACTGGACTGTTAAGCCAGAGACTTAGATAATGTTTTGGGGACCCAGGTTCAAATCCCGCCATGGCAGATGGTGGAATTTGAATTCAATAAATATCTGGAATTAAGAGTCTAATGGTGACCATGAAACCATTGTTGGGAAAAGCTATTTGGTTCACTAATGCCCTTTAGAGAAGGAAACTGCCATCCTTACCTGGTCTGGCCTACATATGACTCCAGACCCACAGCAATGTGGTTGACTCTTAACTGCCCTCTGGATGGGCAATAAATGCTGGCCTAGCCAGTGCTCCCTCATCCCGTGAATGGATTTTAACAAAAAACTGGTGCAGTTTGCACTTGACTTGCTTTTTGAACATTCTTGGGAAAATGTTCACATTACTGGGTAAATGCCAATGTTGTAACTGTCCTGGAACAGCTTGGCTAACGGTGCAGTAACATCTGAAGCACACATCTTCAGTACTATTGCTTCAATTTGGCCACAATACAACTAGAAAAGCTGTCACAAAATAAACATTCAAAGCCAATTTTATGAATGAGATCATCCTATTTACCATATAAAGGTCAGTGAATCATCCTTGTGCATTCCCTTGCTTCTTGTTTTCTGTATGTCTTTGCCTGTCTTAATACTCCTACACAGTGCTACCTTAATTGCTCCAGCACAGCTGATGGAAGGCTGCTGATATTCAGCAGAGGAGTCTGCAGATGGCCTTGGAGGATGAAGACAAATACTCATTGTGCCACAGCAATTGGGGCTGCTTGACAATCAACAGCAAGGCACTAGCTGAATGTCAGTGATGGATGAATGAAGACTGTCATTCTGAGAGAGGACAGCTGTCTATCTTCCACAGAATCGATGCCAATACATCAGGGCAGCATCCCAACAATCTTAATAATTTGTTCTGACAGTCTGAAAGGCCCATTTTTTACTGCAATTGAGAATCATGATAGTAGGAATCTGAGCTTGCATGACATAAGGTATCCTTGTTTGGCTTCATTCTGAGTTTCCACTGCAACACTCAGGTGACCAGCAGAAACTGCACGCTCTGCAATGGAAACTGCAGTTTTGGTCATCGCAGTTGAGTCCCTGGTCTACACATGGAGTTGCCATTGTTTCTATGCTAGAAAGCTTATGCTCCAAATTTCGTACAAAGCAATGTTCCTCATTGGCGACATACTTTTCTGTGCTTCCTGATATCAGCCATAGAATTTTTACCTTGGTTTCCTAGTGCAACAGGCATTGTCTTGTACATACACACCAATACTTTCCTTTAAGTTTCTCAATCAAATTCGTCAATGCCCTTTGCACTGAGCCCATGTATGAACTCAGACAAGCTGACACTTGCACCTCTTTGTCTTCTGCTACAAGACAGGTACCTCACGAAGCTTCCGTGTTCCACTTTAAGTTGCCCACAATGTCAGTATCTCTGCTAATGGATCCATGTGTGAACTTGAATGACAGTGCTGTTTATTCATCATCACTCTGTCTCTCTTTTTTCATTGCCTGGCCAGTCTGTCAATTCTTGGAATCTGACTCAGTTCTATCAAACTATAGTCAAGGACTGTTTATGTATAAATAACGAGTGACTTGGTGACAAGCTCCTGTGAAATTATTTCAATCTGCATACAAGTTCTCAGTTGTGTAACACTGCAACCAACTTGTCACTTCTCAATAAGTAAACCTATGTATTTTTGTATAAACCACTTATACATGGTTAGTGTATGCATGATGTAAGCACAAGGAGATGTGATAGATAACAATCCCCTGCATTCATACAATTACCCAAAACTACTCTCATTTACTTCTGCATTGTTATCCTCCTTTGCTCCATTAACAGTTCCATTGCCAAAACTATTCCAGTCAATAAATAAACTATATTTAATACTTCACACCTCAATAATTTCTCATCTGCCCTTAGTCTCAATAATTCAGAGGTTTCAGCTGATCCAAAATCTTGAAAACATTTTCTCACCTACAAAAAAATCTCAACACAGTCCAGTCCTCACAGTCTATCCCATGCCCCACAATGGTCCTTTCAGGTCTGCCTATAGCTTCCCCTCAGTCCACTTTTGTGACTTTCTTTTTGCTTAACTCTTTGTGAACACCCTCCAACAAACCACATTCCTTTAATCCACTTCCCCTTACAAGAAGATTCTCCTCTTTCTTCTTAAAATCAAACCCTCTTGATCGTCGACTCTCTCTTCCATGCTGCAGAGTCAATAAACTACTACGTTGCAACAGGTAGTTCTCACACAATGCCATAGCTGCGTTCCGATGTGACTCCATGTTATAAAGAATTGTGCAACGATAATAATGAGGCCTATGGGGCAAAACAGGGTTGGGCAAACCACCAAAAATACCAATAAAAATCAAAACAAAAATAGCAGTTAGCCTAACACAAACAAAAGTACAGTCTAAGTAAATTTTGACTTGTATAGTTCAGTATTGTGTGATTCATCAGAATCTTCGACTGATTACTCTTGATGGGCATCTATACCTGCTGGGAGAAAGTGAGGACTGCAGATATTCCTGATGAAGAGCTTATGCTCAAATCGTCGGCTCTCCTGCTCCTCGGATGCTGCCTGACCATCTATACCTGCTGGGAGAAAGTGAGGACTGCAGATATTCCTGATGAAGAGCTTATGCTCAAATCGTCGGCTCTCCTGCTCCTCGGATGCTGCCTGACCATCTATACCTGCTGGGAGAAAGTGAGGACTGCAGATATTCCTGATGAAGAGCTTATGCTCAAATCGTCGGCTCTCCTGCTCCTCGGATGCTGCCTGATCATCTATACCTGCTGGCTGCACTACATTCTAGCCAGTCTTCTGATCCCATCCAATAGTAACACTGCACAAGTCAGATCCCAGAATGAAACCTGCCTTGATAGGTCAAGGACTGAATCTTAATTTATTTCGCTAAGTGTCAGTTTTGTTAAGTTTTTCGGAGGGTTTCACATCGAGATACTTGGGAATGACGCTCACATTATTTTACAAAACCCACTTGATTTATTACCTACTCCAACCTTTGGTGCCCCTTTCACACATTCTCGTACCGTCATGTCATGGGCTATTTTCAAAACAACTCTCCACCTCCTGGATATCCCAGAATTGACCAAAATCCATGGTGGAGCACCATCTTTAAAAATATATCATGCACCCATCCAAGAGCTGTCAGTCCAGAGCTGCCCTGTTTGGTTCCTGGCATTGGTTCTGGATGTGGCAGACAATGGAAAAGTGGTGTCTTTCTTTGTCAGCAGGGACATGGAGATGCTGCTGATGGGGATGGGGTGATGGGGTGAGGCAGGACATCCTTTTCTCCGAGGTCAACAGAGGACACCTTTTCACTGTAACCATGCCAACCTGGACCAGGGTTATCATCCAGGCCAGTGCAAATTCAACTATCTGAAGGAATGCACAGACTGTAGGAAGAAGATCAATGACCTTCTCCACTCTGCCACCATCTTCTCATTGACACCTCACACTCACTCTATCTCTGCTACTGTACCCACCATTTCCTGCACCATCTTCCCCACTCACTTTCATCCTCACTAACATCTGACCCTGACTAACCCTGAATCTCTTCTGCACAGCCTACTCACCCACTCAGGACATCACCACACATGCACCAAAAGTAACAATGTGCCACCCACCTTTCCCTCCCTCACCCACTATGTGTAGAGTTTCCTGACTCTGACCACCCTCAGCAGCTGACCATGTCCAAGCCCCTTCTCTGGCATTTTTTTGCAGTTGGTTACCACAGTGATAACATGCAGATTCACACGCGTCTGCAGATATTCTTTAACATGTAAACATATTTTTTAAACAAAAAAAGAGAAAAAAATGCTCTGAATACAAACTACAAAGCCAAGTTTCAAACTGCTCCTCAACACTGTCCTTTTACTAGGCGGAAGTGAGATCAGAGCTGAGAATGTGGTACTGGAAAAGCACAGCAAGTCATGCAGCACCCGAGGAGCAGGAAAGTTGACATTTCGGGCAAAAGCCCTTCATCAGGAATGAGGCTGGGAGCCTCATAATTGGAGACATAAATGGGAAAGAAGTTGGGGCTGGAGAGAAGGTAGCTGAGAGTGCAATAGGTGGGTAGAGGTGGGGGCAAAGGTGATAGGTCGGAGAGGAGGGTGGAGCGGATGGGTGGGAAGGAAGATTGACAGATGGGTCAGGTCATGAGGACGGTGCTGAGCTGGAAGATTGGAACTGGGGTAAAGTGGGGGGAGGGAAAATGAGCAAACTGGTGAAATCCACATTGATGCCATGGAATTCGAGGGTCACAAGGCAGAAGATGAGGTTTTCTTCCTCCAGGTGTCTGGTGGTTAGGGAGTGGCAATGGAGGAGGCCAGGGAGCTGCATGTCCTCGGTGGAGTGGGAGGGAGTAGTTGAAGTCTAGATTAGAGTGGTACTGGAAAAGCACAGCAGGTCAGGAAGCATCCAAGGAGCAGAAAAATTGATGTTTCGGGAAAAGCCCTTCATCAGGAATGAAGGCAAGGAGCCTCCGGGGTGGAGAGATAAATGGGAGGGGGTGGGGCTGGGGAGAAGGTAGCAAAGTGTACAATAGGTGAATGGGTGTGGGGGTGAAGGTGATAGGTCAGAGAGGAGGGTGGAGCGGATAGGTGGAGGATGATTGGCAGGTAGGACAGGTCGTGAGGATGGTGTTGAGCTGGAAGGTTGGAACTGGGGTAAGGTGGGGAAGGGGAAATGAGGAAACTGGTGAAGTCCACATTGATGCCCTGGGGTTGAAATGTTCTGAAGCGGAAGTTGAAGCGAAGGGCGGCACGGTGGCACAGTGGTTAGCACTGCTGCCTCACAGCGCCAGAGACCTGGGTTCAATTCCCGCCTCAGGTGACTGACTGTGTGGAGTTTGCACATTCTCCCTGTGTCTGCGTGGGTTTCCTCCGGGTGCTCCGGTTTCCTCCCATAGTCCAAAGATGTGCAGGTCAGGTGAATTGGCCATGCTAAATTGTCCATAGTGTTAGGTGAGGGGTAGGTAAGGGGTAGATGCGCTTCGGAGGGGTGGTGTGGTCTTGTTGGGCCGAAGGGCCTGTTTCCACACTGTAAGTAATCGAATCTAATCTAATAAAGACATTCTTCCACCAGGCATGGGTGGTGAGGGCTTGGCAGTGGAGGAGGTCCAGGACCTGCATGTCCTCGGCAGAGTGAGAGAGGAAGTTGAAATTTTGGGCCATGAGGCAATGGGGTTGATTGGTGCAGTTCCAACCTTCGAGCTCAGTACCATCCTCATGACCTCTCCTACCTGCCAATCCTCCTTCCCACCTATACTCCACCCTCCTTTCTGACCTATCACCTTCATCCTCACCTCCATCCACCTATTGTACTTTTGGCTACCTTCTCCCCAGCCCCACCCCCTTTCACTTATCTCTCCACCCCGGAGGCCCTCTGCCTTCATTCCTGATGAAGGGATTTTGCCCGAAACATCGATTTTCCTGCTCCTCGGATGCTGCATGACCTGCTGCGCTTTTCCAGCACCACTCGAATCTAGACTCTGATCTCCAGCATCTGCAGTCCTCACTTTTGCCTGGGGTAATTGAGGTGTTCGGCCACGGGGCAATGGGGTTGGTTGGTGCAGGTGTCCCAGAGATGTTCTCTGAAGTGCTCTGCAAGTAGGTATCCTGTCTCTCCAATGTAGAGGAGACCACATCAGGAGCAACTGGTTCCAGTAAATGACATGTAAAAGTGCAAGTGAAACTATGATGGATGTGGAAGACTCGTTTGGGGCCTTGGACAGATGTAAGGGGGGAGGTGTGGGCGCAGGTTTTGCAATTCCTGCGGTGGCAGGGAAAGGTGCCAGATGGAGAGATTGGGTTGTTGGGGGGCGTGAACCTGACGAGGAAGTCGCGGAAGGAATGGTCTTTGCGCAAAGCAGATAAGGGTGGGGTGGGAAATATATCCCTGGTGGTGGGGTCCATTTTTAGGCCACCCTCATGACCAGCCATACCTGTCCATCTTCATTCCCATCTATCTGCACACCCTCCTCTCTGACCTATCACCTTTACCCCCCATCTCCATCCACCTATTGCACTCTCAGCTACCTTCCTCCCAGTACCAGCCCCCTCCCATTTATGTCTCAGACCCCCAAGGCTCCCAGACTCATCCCTGATTAAGGGCTCCGACTCAAAACGTTGACTCTGCTGCTCCTCGGGTGACATGCTGTGCTTTTCCATCACCACACTCTCGACCGTCCTTTTACTGTTCATCAATTCCAGTGAAATTTCACTCTTATCCCAACTATTTAAGGTTTTAAATTAACCTAGCTTCTTGTCCTCAGGTTGTAGAGACACATTCAGGATGCTTTTCCTCGTCCATTAGCACAAACATTTCACAAAAGCTTTCACAAGGCTCTTCACAGGAAAGCAAATGAGCTGACTGATCACATGTGACTGACGTGGAGTCCAGTCCTCCGTGTACTGTGATGCCTATTGCTGAGGATGATAGTCACGTAACAGCGAATGAGAATTTGTTTTATTTTTTTAAAAATTCAAAAATCTCATTACAGACAAATCGTGTTTAATGAATGAGTGTTATAGGAGAACTACCTGTATTGTCAGAATCTCTTCATCCAATTCTCCCTACAGAACCATACCCACCCTTAAGCCCTTCTTCATTATCTCCACTGTTGCTTCTCTATTAAATATCTCATCTTTCATTCCTTCTCGCAAGCTCTTGATCCACACTTTCTTTTTCCTCCACTTTGTAAAATAGGTTCAAATAGTGCATACAAGGGCTGCATATTGCATTGCAAACACTGGTGGCTATGAAAATAATTGTCAAAGGAACATTAGCTCAGAGGCAGCAGCTTAACAACAGCAGAGTTTTCTGCAATCACATCCTTGGGAAATTCCAAGTAATTATAAACTTACTAAGATTAAACAATCCATTAATATGAAAACAAATTATTTTCAATAGATTTGATTTTCACAACTGCTACCAGAATGCAGACAAGAAGGGGTCTGTGACCTTTGGAATGACATCCCAGCTACAATTTAATTAGTCCTGAAGATAAAAGCATCAGTTTTAGGAAGGAAACAAAGTCAAATTTAAATGTGCAGCTATCTGCATAAAAGCAGAATTATTAATGAGAAGCATGTTTTCTATTGAAAAGGTGCAAAGCCCAGCAAAATCAATCATTCACAGCAAGGTCTAATGACTGGCTGTTTCTTTTTTTGGTTCTGACTTAGGCACCAGTGAACTCACATGTGAAATAACAGCTGTGTAGAACAGCTGGAAATAAGAGATCAGTTTGAACTCTTTCACTAAAATAATAATGTTACATCTGCTGGATCTTCATTAGAAATGGTTACGGGAATGTGGACAGACTATACTTCAGTTGTACAAGGTTCCCTCGATTGTGAACTGACATAAGCTGAAAACCCAAGTCAGGAAGGCAACTTAAATATGCTTTTTCTGCTCAGAAAAAAAGAAACATCACTAAAAACAGCAATTGTAAATTAGCTTTAATAATTTCCTACACACATTGAAAGAAAGGCAGAAAATGAGAGAGGAAAACATTAACTATAGAATTCCAGAAAAGAAAATGGAAACTCTTTCACTTTAAACCTAAATTGCAAATACTAAAAAAAATTCCAAATGCAATGGAGCTTTGATGTGGGATTTGTTCCATGAATTAGATAAACAATGAACAAAAATTAAGGTAACATCAATGAGCATCTTTGCAGCTACTCCATTCTCTAAACAGACAGGGTGAGCCAGGATGAAGCAGAAACAAGGAGCTATATTAATTGTGAACATCAAACCTGTAGAAACTGGAGCCATTGCCATTCAATTCATCTATTAAATAGAACAGGTGAGACATGAACACTTGACAGGCTATTCATTAGACACAGACCCAGAGGCTGACAATCTAGCAGCTAGATAAGACAAAAGAGCAAGAGTCCTGCACAAAGCTTATAAGCCAGTTATCACATACATTACAGCTTCATAAAGAGGAGGTCTCATCTGAAACAGGTCCATGCATTATCTATCCATTGTTTGGGGGTTGTAAAAGTGGTAATGGGCAGTAGCATTACTTTCAATGAAGTGCAAGAATTGACAAGCCTATTTTGAGGCCATTATCACCTTTTTAATGTGAACCCCCGACAGGAGAATTTCACATTTCTCCAGGGATAGGTTGGAAGCTGGGCAAGTGCATTCCAATCCCAACACCAAACTGCACATTCTAAACCTCTCACAATTGTAACACCAGTGGGGGAGATATTGGGAGGTCCACCAATCCTTTGCCAATTTGAAGCCCTCAAATGACCTCTTCCTTGTCAGCAATAAGGTTTCACATGGAAGGGAGAGGAGGGTACTTAGCTTGAAGCTCACTGGGTCCCACGTATGAGGCACTTGGAAAGGACTAGATGTTTCCTCCTTTACAAGGACCCTGAACACACTGAAAGAACTGACACCAAGTTCTGACACTACTCCCACTCCAAACTGGATACTGGAAGCACCAGAGAATCTGGGAGCATCTGAAGTGAAGCAGAGAATCCCCACAGTGTGAAAGTAAGGCCATTTGGCCCACCAAGTCCGCTCTGCCTTTCAATCATGGCTGATGGGCATTTCAACGCCACTTACCCACACTCTTCCTGTATCCCTTAATCCATTGCAAGATTAAGAATTTATTAATCTCTGCCTTGAAGAGATTTAATGTCCTGGCCTCCACTGCAATCCATGGCAATGAATTCCACAGGCCCACCACTCTCTGGCTGAAAAAATGTCTCCTCATTTCCATTCTAAATTGACCCCCTCTAATTCTAAGGCTGTGCCCACGAGTCCTAGTATCCCCACCTGACAGAAACAATTTGCCAGCATCCACCCTTTCTAAGCCATGCATTATCTTGTAAGATTCTATTAGATCTCCCCTCAACCTTCTGAACTCTAACGAATACACTCCCAGGATCCTCAGCTGTTTATCGTATGTTAGGCCTACCATTCCAGGCATCATCCGTGTGAATCTCCTTTGGACACGCTCCAGTGCCAATATATCCTCCCTGGACACAGTATTCTAAATGAGACCTAACCAGTGCTTTATAAAGTTGTAGTAGCACCTCACTGCTTTTACATTCCAACCCTCTTGAAATAAATGACAACATTACATTTGCTTTCTTAATCATGCACTCAACCTGCAAATCACCCTTTAGAGAATCCTGTACTAGCACTCCCAGATCCTATTGTACTTTGGCTTTATGAATTTTCTCACTGTTTATAAAATAGCTCACGCCTGTGTTGTTTTTTCCAAAGTACAAGACTTCGCATTTGCTCACATTGAATTTCATCAGCCATTTCTTGGACCATTCTGCTGAACTGTCTCAATCTTTCTGCAGCCTTCCCACCTTCTCAGGACTTACCTGCATGTCCACTTAACTTCATTTCATCGGCGAACTTCACAAAAATGCCCCCAGTCTCTTCATCCAAATCATTTATATATAAAGTGAACAGCTGCAGCCCCAACACTGAACCCACCTAACCTGTACATCATTGGACTGTAAGAGGAAACCTGAGCAGTCAAAAGAAACCCATGCAGATAAGGGAGAGCATGCAAACTCCACACAGACAGTCGCCCAAAGCAAGAATCAAACCCAGGTCCTTGGCACTATGGTTAACCTCTGAACCACTGTGCCACCTAAGTAAGGCTTTCCTATGCCACCCTGTTCTGTACTTTGCCTCAAGGCTGGCTGAAGCAAGTGGATAAGGAGAAAAGTTACTTTATTTTTACATAATAATTCAATCACTATTATAATAAAGTTACTCCTGACATTGAAGAAGCTGATAATGTTTGCTTTAGTGGCTTAGGATGAAGGTGAAAATATGTTAAACTGGGGACAATCATCTGTCTGGAACAGATAGTTAATTTAAGGTTAAGAACAAAAACAGAAATAACTGCAGTGTTGGCTTTTACACTGCAGCTTAGAGAAGTTCAAAACAATATTATTATTTGACCTCATGCAACTTTCAATATATCCAGACAATTGCAAAGACTCTAGTTAACTCAGTGCCAATTGCCCTTAACATTCATTTGCGAATAATTTCATCAAGTCTTTGTTCATTTCAAAATCGTAATTACCTGGAAGTTCCAGATGATGATATAATTGCAATTTAATTTTTAAAATTACATACAGCTACAACAGCAAATAAAGCTTTTGAAATAAAATCAGCTGTAATTTTAATTACAATTAAAATTGTACAAGGCAACAGCACAAAACAATAAAGTTTTTATCATCCAATTTGCCAGGTGACTATATATTCAAAACTAATTAATGTCTGCCTTTCATTTTTCCATTACACAATTATCTTAATTGGCAGAAGTGCCTCGACATGCTGCTCCTGAGTTGCCAAGCTTGTCTTTCCAGGTGGTCTGTGAAAAAAGACTTGTAAGCGTCAATGCAAGTTAAGAGCCTCTGCTTCATTTCACTGAAGGCAGTTTCCCTCGAACCCATCTTGAGCAGTCAGTGGCATTGTCAGTATAATTTATGTGACATTAAATCTGACCACCGATTCATATGGATTTAGTGCCCATCAGTCCCATGCTTCCAAGTAATTGCGGTAACAGAAGGACAATCACTGGCCCAAGCTTCAATTAGAAACCATTATTTGCTGGGCACCGTTCAGGCAGCTATTGAACCTATCTGATGGAGACATTTTGTCTTTGTCACTAAGCATGATAACTGTTTTATTATGACCATCCATATGTGAAAGCTAGGAAAAGGAAGCATGATTACCACATTGATGTATGCAGATTATGTTGTCCTTGTTTGACAAGCACTTTCAGACAGTAAAATACTCCCAACATTGACCCATTGTGAAGAGTTGTGCTATACGTAATCAATTCTTAAGTTTATTAAATCAAAGAGTGGCACAGTGGCTAGCACTGCTGTCTTACAGTGCCAGGGACCTGGGCTTGATTCCAGCCTCGGGCGACTGTGTGAAGCTTTGTGTGTGGGTTTTGTCTGTGTACTCCAGTATCCTCCCACAGTCCAAAGATGTGCAGTTTAGGTGAATTGACCAAGCTAAGTTACCCATTGTGTTCAGGGATGTGTAGGTTAGGTGCATTAAGTCAGGGGAAATGTAGAGTAATAGGTAGGGGAATGGGTCTGGGTGGGTTACTCTTCGGAGGGTCAGTGTGGACTTGTTGGGCCGAAGGACCTGTTTCCACACTGTAGGGATTCTATTCTCTTCGTTTAAATTACAGGTGATACAGGATAGCTTGAATGGAGGAAATTATTTTCTGTAATGAGCACTTTATTCTGGAAGGGCAGCATAATTAGTGTGATTTAAAAATATATATATTTGCCTCATTTTATTTTCCCTTCTGAGTTCTTTCTCTGTTGTGAGGTGAGCTGATTCTAGAATTTGACACTTATTCTGTGTTCTCCAGTTAAATTGTTTTATAACATTCAGCATAATTTTATTTTTAAAAACAGTGCTAAGATGTTTCCATAATGCATTATGATTGAAGGAATTAAGTCATTATAGAACTTTTTCTAAAAAAAACCTCACTATACGTAAGAAGCTAAAAGAAAAAAAGCTGCTACAACTCAGCTGACTGAAGGGTGTTGGCATGGTGGCTCAGTACAGCTACCTCACAACTCCAGGGACCTGGGTTCAATTTCACCATCGATTGACTTTCTGTGTGGAGTTTGCACATTCTCCACGTGTCTGTGCAGGTTTCCTCTAGGTGCTCTGGTTTGTTCCCACAGTCCAAAGATGTGCAGTTTAGGTGGATTGGCCATGCTAAATTGTCTATGGATGTGTAAGTTAGGTGGAGTAGCCATGGGAATGTACAGTTACAGGGATGGGGTAGTGGGGTGAGTCTGGGTGGGATGCTCTATGAAGAGTGATTGTCAACTAATTGGGTTGAATAGCCTGTTTCCATACTGTGGGGATTCTAACATTTGACTACAAGACCTCAAGTTATAGAGGGACATGCCCCAATTTGCAGATATTTCACCCATGAGTTAATGAATTTCAGCGATGGCTTATTATGAGAATGTAAATTGAGCATTGGCTGCAATGAACACCAAGAATTGCAGAATGTCAATGCCTTTCTGAAAGGTCATTTAGTATTTGCATACACCTGGTAACAACAACCAGCTCAGCTTGACAGCAAAGAACGATTCAAAAAGGCAAGCTACCCAGACAGAGAGTTTCCATCTTGAACCACCCAGAGACAAAAAAAACGGTCTCCAAGCAAAAGAGAGAGAGAAAGCGAGTGGCATATCAAACAGCTAATGGTCAAGTAACAAGGCAGCTAAAAGTTTCACAGCAACAGAAATATAAGTCAGGAGTCATCTCTCTCTCTCTCTCTCTTTCTCTTCCCCCAAAAGTTCTGTGGAAATGACCCTGAAGAGAAAGTATCCAAATGCACAAGACATTGCAGCTCCTGAATCTAACTAAGTGTTAAGCTGTTCACTTCAGCAAGAACAAATGCAAGCAGCAACTTCCAATAAGCATGGAATTAGAGCAATCAGACCCTGAAGACCAACTGAAACTTTCTTCCGATAAATATTTCTCATGTCTTTCTTGTACTTGCCTGAATTTTGAGATCTGTAATTTGTTTTGTTATTAACTTTACCTGTCTACCATATTTAAACATATAGCTTCACTGCTAGTCTATCTGAATCATAGAAGTTAAAAGAAGGCTATGGGAGAAATATTGTCTTGCCTTTGCTCTCATGCTGACAATTCTGTCTCAGGCCTACTGCAGTATTCCGGCAAAGGCCAACACAAGCTGGGGAAGCAGCACTTCACTTTCTGCTTAGGCATCTTACCACTTTCAGGACTCATGATGGGAGTTCAATAGCTTCATACCATGATCCCTGTCCTTCACTGAGTTTACAATCCTCAACCTTCAACCTTTAAAATTGCAAATCATCTTGCCAGCATTTTAAATAAACTCTGCTGTTTAAATGATGTGCCAGGATTTAAAAGCCTCGCCAAATTTTTTCTTCACCATCATGGGAATCTGGCCAAAGATTCCAGCGGGGATCAGCTCATCAAGCTCAGAGCTGTGAAGTGGACTCAGTGGACTTTGTCTTAAATTCTCTCTTTCCTTAATTTATTTTCTTTATTATATTATCGTAGAATGGCTGTTATTCTGAACCTTTCATTTCTTTATTTTTCTCATTTATTGCTATGATTTTGTACTTTTGTAGGTCTGTAATGCTGGACTTTTTATTTCTTTAGTTTTCTAATTTTTTTTCACTAAGAATTTGTACTCAAAAATATGTACTTAGATACCTTTGTACCTAAGATGGTACCATAAGTGATGACTCACAAGCTGTTCACTGCTCTCATGTGAGTACAGGTGACAATAAAGCTATTCCAATTCAATTCAAACTTCAGAGAAGAGATTCCTCCTGCCTCACACATGATCATTCAATGGCATCAATCAGTCACAGATCTAGACCAGTGCATCAGCCTACAATTTAGTTAAGGTTTGCGGTCTGGCCCCCTGTGCTGGTGCAGCCTCCTGTTGCTCCTCTCAGACAGCCTGTTTGCTGTACAGTGTGGTGTTCATCACAACACCTCCAGCATCAGAAGACAACGAAGGCGAAGGTGCATGATTCCCATATTGTCATTGCCTTTCCCTTTCCTTGTGGGTAGTCCCCTTATTGACTTTGTCTTAGATACTCCAATCGGTGATTACACTTGAAAGAGTGCCCCCACAGTATTTCACAAGTTCATAAGATATAGGAGCAGAATTAGGACATTCAGCCCATCAAGTCTGTTCTGCCATTCGATCACGGCTGGTATGCTCCTCACCCCTATTTTCCTGTCGTCTTCCCATATCCCTTCAACCCATTACCAATTAAAAACCTGTCCAACTCCTCCTTAAATTTACTCATTGTCCCAGCATGCACTGCACTTCGGAGAACTGATTCACAACGCTTTGGAAGAAGTGGTTTCTCTTCAACTCTGTTTTATCCACACCTTTTATCATCTGGAATACCTCAATTTGATCTCCAAGAATTTTTTTTTAGATTCCCTACAACGTGGAAACAGGCCTTTTGGCCCAACTAGTCCACACCGACCCTCCGAAGAGTAACCCACCCAGACCCACTCCCCCTGAATAATGTACCTAACTCTATAGTTAGATATAACTATAGGCAATGTAGCATGACCAATTCACCTAACCTGCACATCTTTGAACTGTGGGAGGAAACCCGCACAGGGAGAACGTCCAAACTCCACACAGACAGTTGCCCGAGGCTGGAATCAAACCTGGGACCTTGGTGCTATGAAGCAGCAGTGCTAACCCCTGAGCCACAGTGGCCACCCTATTCATTTCTAGGCTGTGTCTTTACATTTGGGACTCAGTATTTTGGAGCACTGAATTTCCTACCTAAGGCTGTGGATCTCAGAGTGTCAGCTCAGCAAGTTTTCACCCAAAGGAAATATTTCCAAGAACAATCAGTGCTCTCTGACTCAGAATCATAGAATTCTACAGTGCACATAGAGACCATTTAGTCCATCACATCTGTGCCAGCCCTCTGAAAAATATAACTCTCTGTCCCTGTAATCCCACATTCATCAACCTTAATCCACCTAAGCCTGAACACTATGAGACAAGTTAGCATGGACAATCCACCTAACCTGCATGTCAGTAGCCTGGAATTCAAAGAAACCTTTGCTGTTGGATGAGGAATCCTTTACGGTGTGGATTCCTGAAGGAAGATGGAAATTAATGACTTTCACCAAATAGGACAAAATTGCATTGACAAAAAAAACAAAGAACTGTAGGTAATGGAAATAAGAAACAAAAACAAAAAAAATTATTGCAAACACTTATAAAGTCAGGCAGCATCTGTGGAAAAAAACAGAGTTAATGTTTTGGGTCAGAACTAAATTGCATTGAATTGTGTTGAAATAATATGTAAGTTGCCAGTTTATATATATTAATAAGCATCCAACACCTAACTGAGAAGTTTCTTACTTTGATACCTGCCCATCATTGACTTTGTCACTTCTATTATTCCTGTCATCGGGAGTTTTACTCATAATCTTCTGCGTAATTCTCTGTGCCCACCTGCTGTCTTGCCCACTCTAAACCCCTTTTATCAAATGGAATAGTAATAGGAACACACAAAAAACTATGTGTAGTCCTTTCAATTTAACACACTGTTCACGTGTGGTCTTCTCTAACTTTGGGGAACTAATTACAGTCTGGGTTTCCACTTTTCAGAAATATCTCCATTCAATCCACAATCATGATTCCAAGCTTCTGATTGCTTAAGTTTTAGTTCATCACCTTGCTCTCATCTAACCTCTCCCATCTTTGCTTACTGTGCTCTTACAATAAAATTCAGCATAAGGTTGAGAAACAGGGTGCAGCGTTACATTCATTATGTTATTGGTTTTAGGATAATACGTCAGCTGTTTGAACCATCCTCGGTCCTATAAACAGTTTTGGAAATCCCTTCCTGACCCTCTTCAGACTGTCCTATTTATTCAGCTAATTCATGTTGCATAGGTCTGTGTGGACTCTATCACTCAGTAAGGAGCTATCCTGATTGTGGATGACTTTAAGGATATTCATTAGTTCTCTTCCCTTTGAACAAAGTGTGGCAACCATCTGACTTTATGCTGTTTGTCGAGTACCCCCAGGCCATGGAGTGGATAAGTGGAAAGCTGGAGGACCTCAGGCTTCAGCTAGGTCTAGTGTCTGAAAGAGCGAGGACACCTGCTCTGTATCAAATTGAAAATACATATTGTGGTCATTGAACATCACATCATCAGTCAAAATTTATAGAAACACAGATCTGGCATCAGAAATTATTGTTGGTAACCGCATATGTTTTCAAATTAGAGCTGAAAGCTTCCTACTATAGCATACTGCTTAAAAATGCCCCTTCCTACAGCTGGATTAACATTGTGCATTAGTGGCTGGAGAGACTTGGTGATGGTGTGGTGTTTTTCTGGTGTAACAGAGAGATCTGTTAATGTCAGCGTCTGAGTCCTCTGTCTTCCAGCTCTGTTACACAATACGTGATCTGGATGCTTTCCCAACTTGACGATTGGCAGGTTTCCTGTAGAGGGAATCACCATGGGAGTAAAGGTTTGCTTCTGAGCCCCGGATGTCTATGCCAAGAGCTTTTCGTTTTATGAGCCCAAGGTCTGAGTCGAAAGCTTCAAGAATGTCAACATTTTATTGGTTTCTTCTTCAACCCACTGACTTGTTAAAATATTGTCAGCACAGATGCCAAATGGGAACAGGAGCTCTCTGACCTGCTCCTTTCTGACTTCTCAGCAAGTCCAGAGACATCCCTGTACAAATGTAATCAGCAGTGCTCGTTTGGCTGGTGGGCAGTGAGTTTGAGGCCTCCAGTGCATTTCAGCAGTACCAGTTTGGTTAGTGGGCAGTGTGTTTGAGGCTTCCAGTGCATTAAATAGGGTTCAGACAAAGTTAAGGATTTGTAAATCGTGGCTGGGCTTGTGATGCTTTAGGCAGATGAGGGCTGGATGCTATACTGGTCCAAATTAATATATGTTTAGAAACTAATTAAAGTAGTTACAGAGATAAGGTTCAGCAGAACTCCATTAGAACCTTCTTCATTCAGTTCCCGCTGCTATGCGATCTGATACCATCTGATATCACTGGCGACATAGTCAAAATGTTAGCATTCATTAACATTGATAACTCTCTATCCTTTCACTTGCATAAAACCTATTGCATGAAAGGTCATCAACCAAAACAGTCACTCTGATTTCACTTATCCTACCTGACTGAGAACTTCAAGCATTTTGTTTTTTTTTATTTCAGACTTCCAGAATCCACAGTGTTGGCTTTTGTAAGTCTGTATATCAATTCCATTGTTGATTAGCTAGTGATAAATTATTAAACACAGTCACCTTTAAGCCTGTTTTGTCTTTCTTATTCTTAGTTTCCTTTACTTTTGTGGATTTAAGTTCATTTTATTTACCATCAAAATATTAATTTCTAATGTTCTTGAAGGTTGGAAGCATGGTCACACCTAATTTCTTCACCTAATAATGAAGATCACAATGCAACAGGACCACACTTTAACCTGATGCATATGTTTCCCCAAGTTATTGATTTACAACAACTGAGTATGTGAACAAACAATTTTACAATACAGAGTTATGAAATCTGTGCCATCTGAAGCAAATTAATTACATAATTCTGTCCACTTAGGTGGTTGAACAGAGACCTGTGTACTAAATCTCTCATGACATTATACCTAACAGTGTAAGGTTCACATCATCCCCTCTTCCATTACCAAAACTAGCCAGGTTGTCATTCACGTTTTTGCTATTTGTGGGATCAAATGATGGGAAACACAGAGAATCTTTCGCTATGGAAAAGTGATGGGAAACACAGAGCATCAGTTAATGTTCTTGACTTGGGCTTGACTAGCAGCTTCAATAATAACTCAGCTCCCATTTGACAGATACTGGTCTCTGAGGCCGAATCCAGAGTATCTGCAGCCTTGTAGTTTGCTTAACCTTGATGCGCCACAAAAAAGAGTAAAATTACGTCTTGGAAAATAAAAACAGAAGATACTTGAGAAACATAGCACATCTAGCAGTACTTTTCAAAAGAGAAACAGAGTAAACGGTTCATTTCAGAACACTTAAACTTACATCTATCTGTCCAGTAGAAAACAACTAAATCAAATATACTTTGAGTAGCATTTGCAGACTGCAGACACTGCTGAGATTTTCTTTGACATGTGGCTTCACAGCAACAGGACAACTTCTATAACAAAGTATTTACTAAATTCCAGTGGGATCAGGAGTAATTATCTCATTAATGAACCAACTTGACATCCCATCTCTGTGAGTTTCCTGCATCAGTCCATAGCACCTCTAAACAAATCAAGGGAGATTTCTCAGCATCTGGGAGATTGGCACATAATCTCTCCTGCAATTCACTGAACTCAGCCATTACCTTTCCTATCACAACAGACTGGATGAAATTCTGCCCAACATCAGACTTGCATATTACAAAAGGGATAGAATCAATCAAGTTCAGGGATTATAGAGTCATAGAGTCAAAGAGAAGTACAGCACGGAAATAGACCCTTCGGTCCAACTTGTCCATGCCAACCAAATATTCCAACCCAATCTAGTCCCATTTGCCAGTATCCGGCCCATATCCTTCCAAATCCTTCCTATTCATATACCCATTCAGAGCCTTTTAAGTGTTGCAATTGTACCAGCCTCCACCACTTCCTCTGGCAGCTCATTCCATACTCGCACCACCCTCTTTGGGAAGAGGTTGCCCTTATGTTCCTTTTATATCTTTCCCCTCTCACCCTAAACCTATGACCTCTAGTTCTGGACTTCCCCCACCCCAGGGAATAGATCTTGTCTATTTATCCTATCCATGCCCCTCATGATTTTATAAACCTCTATTCAGTCACCCCTCAGCCTCCGACGCTCCAGGGAAAACAGCCCCAGCCTGTTCAGCCTCTCCCGATAGCTCAAATCCTCCAACCCTGGCAACATCCTTGTAAATATTTTCTGAACCCTTTCACGTTTCACAACATCTTCCGATAGGAAGGAGACCAGAATTGCATGCAAATACCCAAAGTGGCCTAACCAATGTCCTTACAGCCGCAACATGACCTCCCAATTCCTGTACTCAATACTCTGACCAATAAAGGAAAACATACCAAACACCTTCTTCACTATCCTATCTACCTGTGACTCCACTTTCAAGGAGCTATGAAACTGCACTCCAAGGTCTCTTTGTTCAGCAACACTCCCCAGAATGTTTCCATTTAGTGTATAGGTCCTGCTAAGATTTGCTTTTCCAAAGTGCAACACCTCACATTTATGTAAATTAAACTCCACCTGCCACTCCTCAGCCCATTAATCCATCCGATCAAGATCCTGTTGTAATCTGAGGTAGCCTTCTTCGCTGTCTACTACACCTCCAATTTTGGTGTCATCTGCAAACTTACCAACTATGCCTCCTATGTTCACATCCAAATCATTTATATAAATGACGAAAAGTAGTGGACCCAGCACCGATCCTTGTGGCACTCCACTGGTCACAGGCCTCCAGTCTGAAAAACAATCCTCCACCACCACCCTCTGTCTTCTACCTTGAAGCCAGTTCTGTATCCCTGTATTCTATGAGATCTAACCTTGCTAAATAGTTTCCCATGGGGAACCTTGTCGAACGCCTTCTGAAATCCATTTCGATCACATCCACCACTCTGCTCTCATCAATCCTCTTTGTTACTTGTTCAAAAAGCTCAATCAAGTTCGTGAGACATGTTTTTCCATGTTGACTATCTTTAATCAGTTCTTACATTTCCAAATACATGTAAATCTTGTCCCTCAGGATTCCCTCCAACAACTTGCCCACCATTGATGTCAGGCTCATCAGTCTGTAGTTCCCTGACTTGTCCATATCTGCTGGTCCATTAAATTTACATGCAAAATGGTGTGGAGCTTAATAGTCACTGTGTCTTTAGTAGTATACTACTAGTTCCATCAGTGGCATAATGGAACAGAGATTATAATTGTTTGCAAATCAGCCATACATTTGCATCCTTATCTTTCTGTCTTTTGGAAAATGTCTAAGTCTACTTTTAAAAAGGTGCCTTCTTTTGCCTACTCAGTTTAAATATCTTTCTATCTTGGGAAGAGAAATAAAGGAATAACGATCAGGTTTCTGGAGGCTACACTGAGCTCTTGATGACATCCATCTCTGAGCTTTAATAAATATTCACTTGAAGAAGTGACACTGGGTTAATAGGACTGAAAGAAGTTGAAATAGATAGAAAAAACATTTCAATCTCTTACATTACCAATTTAAAGTTATCATTTAAGTTCCTAGGATTATTTTAAAATTTAAAACCACAGCTGTTATAAGTTTTATTCACAAAGAGCAAACATTAAAAAGAATGGCTTATGATAAATGTGCCTTCATATGCAGATGGAATTTAATATATTCAGCATCTTTAATATTTGAAAATATGAGGGTTTTTCAACAGAGTATAACTAAAAATGGCAGGATAAATCAGGGCAGCAATATCAATGTTAAATTGGTAAAGTTCCCAGGTGAAGATGGCAATACAATATTCAGATCCATTGCTGCTCGGACTGTCCATGAGGGCCCTGACATTCCAGGTCGTGAGCTTCATTTTGAGGGTGTGAAAGGTTATTGTGTGGCAGTTCTTTCAATGGGCACAGCAATTACTGTCACGCCTCATACAATCTGGAAACCAAACTGCTAATTCCAAAATCAGCACAAAAGTGGAAAATGATATAAAAGTATGCAAAGTCCAAATTCAACTGCCAGTTACGTCCAGCCTTACATAATATGTGGGCCAGATTTCCGTACTTAACAAGCACATGTATTTATTACAAACACATATATTCTAACCACAGGTAAACAGCTGCAAATTGTTGATCTCTAACTCTACCATTTAAAATCTACCTTGCTTCTAAAAACCCATTACACACAGACACAGACAGACAAAAACATTGGAGTTATGTGTGGAGGAGGAATAACTGGGAAAGCAGTTCAATGACCTCAGGCCACAGGTTTTGTTGAGATGACTTTTTTCACTCAGCAGGTATTTCTATTTTTCAATCTCTCTTACCTGCATTGTTTTGTCTTCATTGCAGAAAGTACAGATATTTGGTACGTTAACTGCAAAGTCTCTTGGTTACTAGTTAAAGGCCATAACTTATGAACTGATGAGGAAAATTTAACTGGCTTCTCTCATTTTCAGGTATTTTACTGATGAGAAGGACATGCCATCTGGCCCTTGCAGCAGTCTGAAGGCTTCTGCCAATATCTTTTACGCCAACAAGCTTCTCAGGAGCTAATCAGATGATTGTTGGCAAGCTGATGACAAGCACAACTGGTCACAACTCCGCAAATCAATTAGCAACTTGTTGCTGCCTGAATCTCTATTTGTACACATCCCTCGTGCTGGCCCATGTATAAACAGCCTCTCCCACTGCTTGAACAATGCAACAGTGTAAACAAGACTTATAATGAGTTTCCACAACTTTTTAAAAAATACTGCAATTCCTTCATCAGTTGTTTGCTGTAAACAGTACCTTTTCCCACTTCAGTCGATAATCAATATTCAAGGCAAATATGGTTTGTACACTAAAACCTAGTTCTGACAGAGTAAAGTATTTGTCCAGTGATAGGGACAGCTGAGACAACTGGGGAGTAACAATCAAATGCAGTTACTCGCAACTATCACACCAATTCCAGGAGTCTTCCGTCCTACTGATGGATCTGCATTCAAATGGAGATAATGCTCCACATCAATCAGTCTCTCTAAGATCAGCCAAGGCCCTTGTTGCTTCTTCTGGATATATAAGCCAGAGGAAGGTGACCAACTCCCTGGGGTTGGTTTTGCCATTAAATAATGATTTGGCTGTCTCAGTGAGCCCCCTTGTGGAATAAATGAATGTCTTATAATTTTGCAGTCTGCCCCAACCCAGAAGCAGTGCATAACAGTCGTCAGCGCATATACCTCAACTCTAGAAGCAACAGACAAAGCCAAAGAGAAATTCTACACCAGCTTTGATCAGTCAATGCACCATATCCCAAAGGGAGACAAGTTGATTCTCCTCAGTGATTTTAAGGCTAGAATTGAGAGGATGCAAATCTCTGGAAAGACAAGGAAGGTTTCATGTTCCTCACTAGTTCTATAGCTACAGCACTTGCAGATTGCCTCAACTCTTCCAACAGGACAATAGAAATTTAAGCAAGTCTTTCTCCTTTTGCTCACTTTGACTGAGACCTCTGTCTCTGAGGGTGTCTTTCAAAGTTCTTCCTGGTACATCAACCAAAATGAATCTTATTGAGTGTCTCAAAATCAAAAAAAGATGTTATCCCAAAACTGGAACATCATGCTTGTCTATTAGGCAGCAGATACAATGCTTTCTCTTCAAAGATAAATTAACTTTTAACTGTCTAATCCATCAGTCTGGATTGTTCTCATTTCCAGTTTATGGTGAGATAGGACCAGCTATTCACACCACCCAGGAGAACATTGTTCAACCTTGGAAATATTCGCGGACTTTCATAAAGGTCCCAAGGAATTTTGTCCTGGTAGACCTAGGACTAGCTCAATGGAAAAGGGTAGTCATGTGACCTTTGCAAGTATTTTGTAGGATCCTGTGTCCATTTTTTAAAAGTCAGGTTAGACATTTTAAAATAAAATATATAAAATGCCAATTACATTCATAAAAACCCCCATAATAGAGTGAGTTTGAACTTTCAAGAATTTTTATGGCATGCATTATGCAATCAAAGCTATGATACATTAATTTCTATACAGCTTCTGTATTTTTCCAGTTGTCCTTCCATAATTCTTTTATACCCTTTTGACATTCACACCAAACAATCAAGACATATGATTTAGGGTGAGAGGGGAAAGATTTAAAAGGGACCTAAGGGGCAGCTTTTTCACGCAAAGGATATTTGGTATATAGAATGAACTGCCAGAGGAAGTGGTGGAGGCTGGTACAATTACAACATTTAAAAGGCATCTGGATGGGTATATGAATAGGAAGGTTTAGAGGGATATGCAACAAGTGCCGGCAAATAGGACTAAATTAAGTTAGGATATGTACACAGCCATATATATTACTTCCACACATTAATATCAACAATTTCTATTAATATGGTTTATTTAACATAGTGAAGGTGCATCACAAAAATTATAGGGATAATACTTGGTGCTGGAGGTGATTTCCTCAAATTCCAGGAGCAGCAATTACTGTTTTATATGCTGTTGTATTGTTTTGGAACTTTGGGGAAAAAAAAGTCAAAACAACAGCAGTTTTAAAAGGGAGAGGAAGAGAAAAAGGAAGCACATGGTGAAGGCAGTGCAGGAGAGAGAGAGAGAGAGAGAGAGAGAGTGTGAGAGAGAGAGAAAGAAAGAAACTTACACTGCCTTTGCTGTTTGAATTCATGCATCGCTGGACATCTGGGAAAATTAACAAACAGTGAAATTCACAACAGCTCTTGGAGGAACTGTTGAGCGAAGTTCACAGCACAGAATTAGATAAGTTAATCATTGTTTTAAGTGTGGCCTAGAGAAAGTCTGCAGTAGTGAGTAGAGTTGGTTCTTTGTTGATTATGTTTTTGGAGATATGTCTCTTGATCAAACTTAAAATATAAGCCATAATTATTAGTTTAACCTGGGGCAGTGTTTGTAATGGAATAAGATGGTGTTATTTTCTGGATCTGTAGATTGTGAAGGAGCAAAAATGGCCTTTAGTAAAGTGATATGTACTTCTTGTCAGATGTGGGAGTTTAAAGAGAGTTTAAGGGTTTCTGCAGATTATATCTGCTATAAATGCTGTTGGTTGCGAATCTTATCAGATTGAATGGATCGGTTGGAGAGATAGTTAGAAGCAATGAGGAATTTGCAACAGCAACAGTATGTGATGGATGGCAGTTATAGGAAGGGGGGGGATGTCTCAGATACAGTCACATAGATGGGTTAACTCCAGGAAAGGTAAGAGAGGTAGGCATCTAGTGCAGGAGTCTTTTGTGGCTATACCCATTTCAAACAGGTAGGCTGTTTTGGAAAATGTAGGTGGTGATGGATTTTCAGGGGAATGTAGCACAAACAGCCAAGTTTCTGATATCAAGACTGACTCGAATGCAACAAGGGGTATGTCAGCTTCCAAAAGATCAATTGTGTTAGGGGATTCTGTAGTCTGAGGTACAGACAGACGTTTCTGTGGCCAGCAGCGAAAAATCAGAATGGTGTGTTGCTTCCCTGGTGCCAGGATCAATGATGTCTCAGAGAGGGTGCAGAATGTTCTCAAGGGGGAGAGGGGCCAGCAAGAGGTCATTGTCCACATTGGAACCAATGACATAGGAAGGGCAAAGGTTGAGATTCTGAAGGGAGATTACAGAGAGTGAAGCAGGAATTTAAAAAGGAGGTCCTCAAGAGTAGTAATATCTGGATTACTCCCGGTGCTACGAGGTAGTGAGGGCAGGAATAGGAGGATAGAGCAGATGAATGCATGGCTGAGGAGCTGGTGTATGGGAAACGGATTCACATTTTTGGATCATTGGAATCTCTTTTGGGGTACAAGTGACCTGTACAAGAAGGACAGATTGCACCTAAATTGGAAGGGGACTAATATACTGGCAGGGAGATTTGCTACAGCTACTCGGGAGGATTTAAACTAGTAAGGTTGGGGAGTAGGACCCAGGGCGATAGTGAGGAAAGAGATCAATCTGAGAGTGATACAGTTGAGGACAGAAGCGGGCAGGCAGGGACAAGGTAGGACTAATAAATTAAACTGCATTTATTTCAAGGCAAGGGGCATAACAGGGAAGGCAGGTGAACTCAGGATATGGTTAGGAACATGGGACTGGGATATCATAGCAATTACGGAAACATGGCTCAGGGATGGGCAGGACTGGCAGCTAAATGTTCCAGGATACAAATGCTACAAGAAGGATAGAAAGGGAGGCAAGGGAGGAGGGGGAGTGGCATTTTTGATAAGGGATAGCATTACAGCTGTACCGAGGGAGGATATTCCCGGAAATACATCCAGGGAAGTTATTTGGGTGAGAAATAAGAAAGGGATGATTACCTTATTGGGATTGTATTATAGACCCCCTAATATTCAGAGGGAAATTGAGAAACAAACTTGTAAGAAGGTCTCAGCTATCTGTAAGAATGAGAGGGTGGTTATGGTAGGGGATTGTAACTTTCCAAACATCTACTGGGACTGCCGTAGTGTTAAGGGTTTAGATGGAGAGGAATTTGTTAAGTGTGTACAAGTCAATTTTCTGATTAAGTATGTGGATGTACCTACTAGAGAAGGAGCAAAATGTGACATACTCTTGGGAAATAAGGCAGGACAGGTGACTGAGGTGTCAGTGGGGGAGCACTTTGGGGCCAGCGACCATAATTCTATTAGATTTAAAATAATGATGGAAAAGGATGGACCAGATCTAAAAGTTAAAGTTCTAAATTGGAGAAAGGCCACTTTTGACAATATTAGGCAAGAACTTTCGAAAGCTGATTGGAGGCAGATGTTCGCAGATAAAGGGACGGCTGGAAAATTGGAAGCCTTCAGAAAAGAGATATCAAGAATCTAGAGAAAGTATATTCCTGTTAGGGTGAAAGGAAAGGCTGGTAGGTATAGGGAATGCTGGATGACTAAAGAAATTGAGGGTTTTGTTAAGAAACAGAAGGAAGCATATGTAGGGTACAGACAGAATAGATCTAGTGAATCCTTAGAAGATTATAAAGGAAGTAGGAGTATACTTAACAGGGAAGTCAGGAGGGCAAAAAGGGACATGAGATAGCTTTTGCAAGTCGAATTAAGGAGAATCTAAAAGGTGTTTACAAATACATTAAGGACAAAAGAATAACTAGGGAGAGAATAGGGTCCCTCAAAGTTTAGCAAGACAGCCTTTGTGTGGAGCCACAGAAAATGGGGGAGATACTAAACAAGTATTTTGCATCAGTATTTACTGTGGAAAAGGATATGGAAGATATAGACTGTAGGGCGATAGATGGTGACATCTTGCAAAATGACCAGATTACAGAGGAGGAAGTGCTGGATGTCTTGAAACGGGTAAAGTTGGATAAATCCCCAGGACCTGATCAGGTGTACCCAAGAACTCTGTGGGAAGCTAGAGAAGTGATTACAGGGCCTCTTGCTGAGATATTTATATCATCAATAGTCACAGGTGAGATGCCGGAAGACTGGAGGTTGGCTAATGTGGTGCCACTGTTTAAGAAGGGTGGTAAGGACAAGCCAGGGAACTATAAACCAGTGAGCCTGATGTTGGTGGTGGGCAAGTTGTTGGAGGGAATCCTGAGGGACAGGATGGAAAGGCAAGGACTGATTAGGGATAGTCAACATGGCTTTGTGTGTGGGAAATCATGTCTCACAAACATGATTGAGTTTTTTGAAGAAGTAACAAAGAGGATTGATGAAGGCAGAGCAGTAGATGTGATTGATATGGACTTCATTATGGTGTTCAACAAGGTCGCAGGTAGATAGGATTGTTAAAAAGGCGTTTGTTATGCTTTCTTTTATTGGTCAGAGTATTGAGTACAGGAGTTGGGAGGTCATGTTGCGGCTGTAAGGACATTGGTTAGGCCACAGTTGGAATATTGCATGCAATTCTGGTCTCCTTCCTATTGGAAGGATGTTGTGAAACTTGAAAAGGTTCAGAAAAAATTTACAAGGATGTTGCCAGGGCTGGAGGATTTGAGCTATAGAGAGAGGCTAAACAGGCTGGGACTGTTTTCCCTGGAGCATTGGAGGCTAAGGGGTGACCTTATAGAAGTGTGAAAAATTATGAGGGGCATGGATAGGGCAAATAGACCAAGTCTTTTCCTTGGGGTCAGGGAGTCCAGAACTAGAGGGCATAGGTTTAGGGTGAGAGGAGAAAGATATAAAAGAGACTTAAGGAGCAACTTTTTCATGCAGAGGGTGGTATGTGTAGGAGCTGCCAGCGGAAGTGGTGGAGGCTGGGACAATTGCAACATTTAAGAGGCATTTAGATGGGTATATGAATAGGAAGAGTTTGGAGGGATATGGGCCGGGTGCTGGGAGGTGGAACTAGATTGGGTTGGGATCTCTGGTCGGTATGGACAGGTTGGACTGAAGGGTCTGTTTCCATGCTGTACATCTCTGTGACTCTATGACTCTATATCTGGTCAGCATGGATGGGTTGAACTGAAGCAACTGTTCCTGTGCTATACATCTCTATGACTCTATGACTATATTTTGGTTGTCACACTTTAGCCGCATTAAGAGGAACCCTTCTAAGTATTGACTTCTGGTGTACTGCTCATTGAATTTATTAATGTTCCGGTGGAAGAGAATAACTAGTTAATGATATAACCCTTCCGCACTACTAAGATAAGGAAGCCATCTTGTGGAAAACCTTGGGCACTCATCCTCACCATATCCTTTAAATGAAAGCAGCTGCAGATCATTAAACATGGGGCTGAATTCCATTTGTTAAATTGTTTGTTTTAGTTTACTGGTATTATTTTATCATTAAAATGCACTTCTTATGGTAAATTTCGAAAGGTCTTAAAACATTCCACTCTCGTTAATATTTTTTCTTTGGATCCTTCTATTTTTCCCATAACCAAAAATGAACAGGCAGATGTGTGTATTCTCTTAACCTCAGGGAGAATGAGTCAATTTTAACAAGTCAGCAATAAGCTTCTGTGCATTAGAAATGAAGAAGGCTACTCGATCACACATTTGCCCCGCAGGCTGGTGAAAATATGATGTCTCACTCACTTGATTTACTACACTGCCAAGCACAAACAAAATTTATGTACTAAGGAAGATAATACAGTAAAATTGAAAGAAAATAGCATTTCACTCAGCTGTCTTCTGTTGCAGCCCTGATGTTTCAAAATCAAGTTGTGAATCTGCTTGATTTGGAAGTCTCGAAAATGTAAATATTTTTCAGTCACTATGATGGTTCCAATCGTCAATCAGCTCAGAGGTCTTGAGAAGGGACAGAATAAAAAAAAGCAGTTCTTTCTTTCTCTTGCAAGGTACAGCAGTTAAGATTAGATTACTTACAGTGTGGAAACAGGCCCTTCGGCCCAACAAGTCCACACTGCCCCGCCAAAGCGTAACCCACCCATACCCCTACATCTACATTTACCCCTTACCTAACACTATGGGCAATTTAGCATGGCCAATTCACCTGGCCTGCACATCTTTGGACTGTGGGAGGAAAGCGGAGCACCGGGAGGAAACCCACGCAGACACGGGGAGAATGTGCAAACTCCACACAGTCAGTCGCCTGAGGCGGAAATTGAACCCGGGTCTCAGGCGCTGTGAGGCAGCAGTGCTAACCACTGTGCCACCGTGCCGCCCAAGCACAGCTGCTCAGCTGACAGCAGAAGTTAGATGCCTTTGCCTTTTTCTCTCGGACAGAATTCTAAAAATAAGCAGTTTAACATTCTTTTGCAATATGTTTTAGCAGGGAGCACTGATGTCTTATCTTACTCATGTCCATTTTTAACAAGTGTCGAATCATGATCCGCACAAGATTTGTGGTCAACCGAAGAGCTATTCATTGCCCTTCTCCCAGTTGGGTGTTTTGGCAGCTTCATCCTTTTGTTTTTGACAAGACAAATTTTAATTTGAAGTTGTTCAGGGTGTTATTTGGCTGAAATGATAACAAATTATTATCAAATCAAACGATGACCATGATTCATCAAAAACAATTTGATCAATAAAACTACCTGGTGGTCTTTGAGCCACTTTGAGTTCCAGTCTTTTTCAAAATGTAAGGCATGTTTTTGCAAACTGTGGATCATGAGCTCCAGTGTGGTCAGAGGCTCCACGACCGTCGTGAACCACAGACTTAGACTTGACAGTCCTGAGATTGGATGCAAGGTACCTAAGACATATAAACACATAAGCAATCTGCTTCATTCTTGGCATATCCTTTCACCCATCCATTAGACCACTCACTTCACTCCCATCTCAGTATCTGCAATGAATTGGCCTGAATTCTGCCCTCTTCACTGAGGGGTTAGGATAGAGAGGCATTCTCTGCTGGTCCATCCCCCTTTGTGGGCATTATGAGCTGACTTTCCCTGCGAGCACTCTGATGGATCTTGTCAGTCAGTCATCAAAGATGCAAGAATGGTCTATGATGCTCGCCACCTGACTGACCATGCTAGTTATTTTTCTGTATGTTACCACTCAGAAGCAGTCGCGCAGGAGTCACCTGAGAGTAAATGGGGTCATTCACCAATATTGCTGCTCAGCTCCATTGTCAAGAACTGGATTGGAATTTCTTCTCTAACAAGATCACCATCATGCCTGGCCACATGTCAGCCACTAAGGCCAGAACAGTGCGTTACACCTGCCTTGGGCGGGGGGTGGCATGCAGGATGCCACTCATCATATTGTGGCACTAAAACAATAGTTTCAGGATGTCCCCTTGACTATTAATCTCCTCTACAGTCTCCTTCCAGGATTGTTTGATCTGGTAAGGAAGTATCTTTTTCCAAGGGGTCAAAGGCCTCCCACTTTGCCAGAGGAGAAGCAACATGAAGGCCGCAAGAACTCATGAGGCCAGTGGCATCTATTCTTAACCAATACAGGATGGGACTGATACCTGCTGCTTTTCATCTCATCCTGTTTTGCTGCTGCAACAATTCGAAAGAGAGACACCACCCCTTTAAAGATGCCATAAGCAGTCCCATTGGCATGGCTACACATTGACACTGTAAAAAAAAAGCCACACTCCAACAGCATTACTCCCTATTCAGAGAGAAATGACTGCTGGTGAGTTTAACCTGGGGGTCATGGCGTTACAAGCAAGACTGAGAAAATAAAACATCATGTTGACCTCAGCCAGTGTGAGAATTGAACCTGCACAGTTGGTACCACTCCATATTGCAAGCTAGTCATTGAGCAACTGCCACTAGCAGCCAACAAGAGTTAACTGGCCAACTTGCACATTGTCACACTTCACAGCTCATCCCCACCCTCAAAGGCAGCACCTTCTCCTTCTGATCCGTGTTGACAGTACATTCAGAGTAGCAGCACTATAGCATTCAACCAAAGGTTAACATTTCAGCTTAATGAATGATCGACAGACTTCTTGCACTGTCTAAGTTAACTGATTAAGTGCTATTTTATAATGTTAAGCTTACACTTTGGTATTAGTGCGGCCTTACTGTAAATGAGAGCATGCTTCACCAGATTGTTCCCAATAGAGGATCATTAATCTGTAAAAGCTGTAACACAGTCAAGAATAATCTTGGATTTCCAGGCATTATATCAACAAATGTGTTCTGGTGCTTAGTCTCTACTAAGCCTAACAATCAGAACAAGCAACGTGTGTTCTCAGTATCTTGCTCAACACTCCTCTGTAATCGCAAAGCTGAGTGAAAATGTATGTTTGCCATCACCTCCTGTCTAAAAGAACAAGAATGAAAAATGGACAGAAATTGATGGTCAATTATTTTGTTAGCTTGTCACTTGGCTTGACTTAAGTTCAGGTGACTTGGTATGGCATTAGAGCGCTGATGGGGTTTACATGAATGAAAACAATTTGGTCACTTTGATAAGCGTTATTGAGCAGTTAGTGTGATTAAAATGTTTCTTACTTGTGTGTTGAAGTTGTTCAGTACTTCTTTTCAAAGGCATTATATACATTGCATTTGTGCAACTGGAAAGCTTTGCCCCAAAGTCCTGTCTGGAGGTTATTAACAATCTTAGCCACAAAATTGCATTCAAGTAGCAGTACTTCTTAAAACTGAAAAATGGCCTTAACTTCCAGGCACAGTCAAATGGTGTTCAAATCACGTGTCCCATTGCTTTGGGAAACTATGTTATGAAGCCTGACAGGCAAATCATTCTGTAGCTTTTCATATATAACTTCAACAGCTGCATTCATTCTGTGACATCACTTTACTAGATTCAATTTTGAGTAAGGATTTTATGAAGTCATCTGATTATCGAAACAAAATTTGTAAAAGAAAATATAACTCAAAATGTAAGAACAATCTTCATACGTAACATCATTTTAATTCTGCCATGGAATGGGAGTCACTGATAAGACTAGCATTTATTGCCCTTCCCTAATTGCCCATGTGTAAATTAATGAACACGACATTAGCTTAGATAACAGTTTATAAGCTTTCCTCGAAACTTATCAGGCTCCTCAATAAAGTTCTGCTGGTTACTGTGTATTTCTGACTGTCTGCCAGTTCAGCATTATATCCATCATTAAGTTAAAATGGAGAGATAATGTAGTGTTGATGAGAACACTCTCAGTCAAAACTTGACTAATTTTTGCTTCGATTGACATGTAATGAAAACAGGAAAAAGCACACAAATAGAAATCTGATTAGTAACTGTAAAAATAGGGTGCTCGATCTACTATCAATATACCCTCAAATGTCAAAACATGTTTGAAGTTGTTGACAGAAAAAGGAAAAATATTTAATCCGAGCTTTATCCTTAACTCGAAACATAACCTTGACTCTCAGCAAGCAAGTTCACAGGAGGATAATGGCAAGTTTAGTTAGGGTGTGATTTCTCCTTTCAGAGGAGATGAGAAGAATCATGGACCTGAGAATTTAATTGATCAAGAGTCCAAAAATTAGAGTCTTGCTGTTGAGATCAACTTTAGCAATAAAATCTGCCCCCTGAAAAGGCAAATAAACCTTCTCTCTGTCAGGTTTGGGGAACCTCATCTGCATGCATTTGCAACTGTTTAACTACACAGATCATTGGAATTAACTGAGCTTCCTCAGTTGGCTTCTGTCCAGTCAAAACACTCAAAGTTTCAGATACTCAACCATACATAGCACACACATACTGCATTCATCAGTTCAGGTGAGTTCTTTGTCTTTTCTCATTTTAGTAAAGTATTGTAAATGGTTTTCAATTTTGCTGTGAGCGCTCTAGGTACATCCAAGGGAACCAAGGCAGGATGTGTCCCTGTGATGTCACAGATCTCACCTAGATAGTGGAATTGCAGCACTGTGGTTCAGAGTTGACAATGTGGCACAGAAGGCAAAACAAAGTGGTTCAGGGTGGGCAAGTTCGTACTGAAGGCTATGGAGCAGATTGTCCCTTTGGGACACAGCTATGTGAAGGTGGGAGAGGAGGTTGCATTTGGCTGAAGGGCATGGTGCTTTATTAATGTCAGAGCTGGTGCAGTAACACATCAAATCTCTTTCAACAGCACCTTCCAAACATGCGACCTCTACCACCAAGAAGGACAAGAGCAGCAGACACACGGGAGGACCACCAGGTCGCACACCATCCTGACTTGGAACTATATCCTGAATCCTTCACTTCGTTTCAGTGCAGGCATTGATACATGGTCAATCCAGGAAGTCAAGCAAAACGAATCTGGGCTTTGCTGGTCATTCAGATAGATGTCTAAAAAATTCAATCCAGAGAATGGGCAACGGGAGATGGACCAGAGTCAGAGGAGATTGTTGTGCAATGTCAGATTGACATAGGCCATAATCATTCAGATGTGTGTATTATAGATGGGGTTGTTGGTGAGGAGGGAGAGTGCGTAGAGGTTGATGTGAATTCTGTGCAGGACATTGGTTGAGACTACAGACAACTGAAGTCTGATGATTGGCCTGATTGTATTGACCAACTGAGGGAATGGTTCCACTCATAGAGGGCAACTGAATATAATAAGGTGGGATCTGGTAGCATAGGATAATGGTGGGTACAATCTCAACAGGGAGATCAAGCAAAACCCAAGGTGTTCCTGTCCTGGAACTGGGAAAGGTCCTGAGCCAGGATTAATGTCAGATCTTCAACATTGAGGTGCCCTAAATCTGTTTTCACTTTCAAAAAGGCTACATCAAAAGTAAGAGGAGTAAATAAGATCTGTTCCTAAAAGGGGAGGTATTGATGCCTGCAAACCAAGGCGAATTAGTGTGTCACTGCGGTCATCAGGAATCCAGTGATTGTTCAGCATCATTGTTCAGCAGCTGCCTTCAATTCCCAACTAAGCAGCTGTCTGGTGGTGCAATGGTAGTGTACTGTCCTCTAGACCAGAGGGTCTAGGTACAAGTCCTGTGTGCCCCAAAGGTGTGGTGTAATATATCTAAATAAGTTCAGTGATACCAGTTGGTCACTTTGATCCCCCATCTGCAGAGTTTATGATGAGGATGTTCATCCATTTCTCTGAGAATAAAAGGCAGCACTGTTTCAGTGCTGTATGACTCTGGTTGGAGAACATTTTGTGATAGTGACATGACGGGGTAAACAAGATATTACATAATGAAGTGAGTGAAAGTCAATGGCGAATAGTCAAGTGAATATGTAAGAATATGCTTAGAAACAAAAGGATGTAATAGCATGAAAGAAAGTACACCTATAAGGTTAGTCACTGCGGTAAAAGAATAGAAATGAGAAGGCCGAATCGGAGGATTGGGGTGAAATGCATGTTTGAATGTAAGTGAAAGCATCAATATCTCCATGTTTCCTGTCCTGCTTAATTTCACCTCTCATTCTTCTAAACTCCAGAGCAGATTGGCTCAATTTACTTAGCATTCATCTTCGGACACACCTCTTATTGCAGGAAACACTATGGTGCATTTCCACTGTATCACTTTCAAGGGCAGCTATGCACACCCTTTTGTGTTTAGTCTTGTGCTTCAATTCTTTGGCAATAATGGCCACCATGAAACTTACCTTGCTGTTTGTTTGCTGAAACTGGATATTAAATTTGTGTGAGTTCCTTGTGTGAGCCTAACTGGAGATCAGCATTGACAAATTTGAAGAATGCAATATATTTGTAAGTTACAAATCCATGCTCCCCTTTAAAGTCTCTGTTCTCTTCAAAAGATAACACATTGTGAAATGGTCTTGAGCAATATTCTCCACTATTGACAGCAGATTAATTAGACTTCTATTCCTAGATCCACAGCTTTTAGCTTTTTGACTGTTCGTACAGAATTCATTATCTTCCAGTCCTCAGAAAAATATTATGCATTACCTCACTATTTTTATCATTATCTTTTATAGGATCCTTGGATCAGATGCCTTATATTGCTTTTGAATGATTATGGAACATATACCTAATAAATGCATGATGTTGTAGTTTATATTTATATTTATATAAATGGGAGAGATTTCTGAGCCAAAATGTTTGAATTCATTTATGATTCTGAGAAAATACTGAATATAATTTAGAGACACAAAAATAAATTAATATTATTTCTGTAGTGCTTATCTTCAAAAATGAATTTATCATTTTGTGGTCAAGTGAAATGTATAATGTGGATCTATTCTAATACCTTTATAATTTTCAAAGAATCAACAGAAAATCTTTAATAATTCTGTGCTAAGCATTCTTGTTATGAAAGGAGAGCTTAGTTTTGCCTTAGAGAAAAATAATCTATTAAAATTTTTGCCTTCTGTCAAAGCAATGGTTCCTTAAAACTGAGTTCACTTAGACAATGCTGAGGTGGAATTGTTCTGTGTTGATAATGAAAGCGATAAATCTGCTTTGCTGTTATGCAGATGTGCAAAATTGACTCAATAGATCCATATTTCCTGTGGGGGTGCCGTCTGAGTCAGCCAGCTCCTATTCAGAAGTTAGCAGCAAGAAAGTACTGCAATGTGTAAACCCACAGATTGACATCACAGATTCCAAATGGTCACATGACAAGAGCAAACAATTCAACAAGAAATCAAGATTCAGCCATTCACATTTTATCTGTGATATGACATTTTATATCTTCTGTGTCTGACCTAAGGAAACTATACAATGTGCAGAGGACAGCTTCCATTGAAATCCCAGAAAAGTGTAGGAGAACTGAAAAGATGTTCACTGATTTTTAGTTCCCTCCCACAAGTCGTTCTTCTAATAAAAGCAGCCGCAGGGGCTCTGCAGAGTTTTCATGAGATAATGGTTCACCAAAGATCAAATGAAAAGCTATTGAAAATAAATTTCTAAGGACTGAAGACTCATATTGTTTATGAATTGTTTTTCTTCCTGTGCCAGTACTGCTCTGCTGTTTTCAAAGTGTGCATTTCTGCTTCTATGTAATTATCTTCTGCAATAGCCTGAACGCATTACTTTGACACTGTGATTAGCAGTGTCCTTTAACATAATACTGTATCAGGAGTCATGTAGTTTTGGAACAGTGCATAATGAAAGAAGTGCTGCCTCTTTTGTAACTGGAGGAAGCCTGAGTAAAGTGTGGGCAAGTTAATAGGCCTGTCTCATTTGCGATGTCGCCCAAAAGAATTCAAGCCATTTCTTCTGGTGCATTTAGCAGCTCAGTAACAAATAAATGAAAATTTGACCATTTTAAAAACCTGCTTCACCTTACCAACTCAGTTCCTTCTTCGCTTTTCCCCTTCACCCTCCTGCTCTCTCATTCCACTCCCAAGGACATACTATCTATTTTGTGAACAGAATGCACAAGCTCAATTAAAATAGTTGGCAACCTTTGAACAGCACAGAGCTCTCCCTAAATAAATAGACTTCTCAAGTACTGTTGCAGTTCACGTCCAAGTGCAGCAAGGAATGAGCACATTCAGGCTAAGGCTGGCAAGTAGTAAGTAATGTTTGAATTCAAAATGATGCCAGATAATGACCATCTCCGACAGGAGGAAAACCAATCTTCAACTCTTGAAGTTCAATCGCATTGCTATCACTGCAAGCCGCACTGTTGACATCTGGATCTTACCATTCACTAGAAACTGTACTGGACAAGACAATCAGAGGCTGGGAATTCATGTCCTCTAATTTTGTTTACTAATCTCCTATGTTTGTTATTGAAAGACCCCTAAAAATCCAAATACAGCATGTCAACAGGTTCCTCTTTTTTATTCTCTGATATTAGTGTCTTCAAAAAATTCTCAGGTTTGTCAAACATGATTTCCCTTTGATAAATCCATGTTGACTGAGTTCAATCAGATCATTATTTCCTAACTTTCCAGTTATTGTATCCTTTGCAATAACTTCTGGTATTCTAGTATCAGGCAAACAAATCTGTTGTTTCCCACCTTCCCTCCATTTCTTAGTCAGTGGAGTCACATTCGCAACCTTCCAATTTTCATATGCTTTCCAGAATCTATAAAAAACATCACTGGATCATTGCAAGAACTGGCAGTGAAAATGTGCTTTTGCTTTGGAACATTACATTTGGTAAAGTGAGATCAGTGAATTGCAGGGATTTTGTTAGATGCAGTCATTCATCTGAAAATCATCTGCTTTTTTTTCACGATACATTCAAAAGAGGCTGCACCTATGCCATCATGATGTCACAATCTGAATAAAAATAGAGATTTGCAAAAAG
The DNA here is from genome assembly GCF_047496795.1 of Chiloscyllium punctatum. Classification (NCBI taxonomy): domain Eukaryota; kingdom Metazoa; phylum Chordata; class Chondrichthyes; order Orectolobiformes; family Hemiscylliidae; genus Chiloscyllium; species Chiloscyllium punctatum. The sequence continues at coordinate 56,551,912 of NC_092750.1, read as the reverse complement.
CACCCAAAAAGAAATTCCGTGGTATTTTCTTGCATTTGATTATGCTAGCATTATACAAAGAATATAATGATATAAGTAACATTAATAAGACACTTGTTCTTGAAAGGTTTCATGAAATATTCCAGGCACAATAGGTAGACCTTAGAAATGTCAAACACATCTATGATTAGTTAGGAAAGAGAGCTATACTGAACTTGAAACATTAACACTGTTTCTCTCTCCCTAGCTGCTGCCAAAGCTCCTGAGTTTCTCCAGCACTAATGAATAGAATGTTTTATTAAATATTACATTTAGGCAGCTTCTGAGGAGTAAAGAATCATAAAATTGCACGGTGATATTTTGACAAATTTTTATAGAGATAAACAGATTTTGTGTATTTTCTAGAGAAACTTAGCAGGTCTGGCAATATCTGTGGGAAGAAAACAAAGGAAACAGTTTGAGGTCAGTTACTCTTTATCAGGTTTCTTCCCACAGATGCTTCCAGACTTGCAATCGTCAACATCCGCAGTTTTATTTCATTTACGTATTTGCCATTAACTGTTACACTCTCTGGGTATTTCAGAAATTATTCACTGAAATGTTTCAGTATATTGAATTGCAAACTGAATAATCAATAATTACTTTCATTGTTTTATTAAATTAACAGTTTAGTTCAATATTCTGAAATTAGATATTGACCAATACAAACAAAAAAAATTCATCGAAAACCATTTTGATGCTTCATCCAGATGTTACCCAGTATGAGAAAAACAGTTTTTGTGATATTTTGTCACACTGGGAGTTGTGACCACCAAATTACATTCAAAACACAAATTGGACTCTTCCAAAATTTTACTGAACTGTGTGACCTCAGTAACAATTCCAGTTAACATCAAATCTGCCCTATTAGCACCTACTGACCACAACCATAATTGTTCCCTACTAATTGGTCAAACACGTATCAAAAACATATTAATCATATTACTGTGGAATTCAGCATTGTATCTGATGGCAGCTCTTTAGGATTAAGTGGCAGGTTGTCTCCTCAGGGATGCAGTTGCAAGTCATGCTATTCCAAATGAATGTACAGCACATACAATCTTTTAATTGCTTCAGGTTGTGTGATGTTCTCTTCCACTTTGGAAAACTCCAATTTTTAATCTATCCCTTTTGAACAGCAAAGGAATTTGCCTGTTGAGCTAAAGAAAGCAGCGCAAACCCTCCTTTATGATCTTTCGAGAAGTAGCTCAGTGTGAATGAGAATGTACCCTAACAATATACCTAAAAACCAATTAAGAAGCTCTCTCAAATTATTCAGGTCTTCTTCTTAAGAAGTGGTGGTGACTTTTCATTCACAAAGTTATGTAGGGCCAGGAGATTAACTGCAGGGAATCTGAAATAGAAATCTAGCCCAGATTGATCCCACCGACTTCCACTGTAACACAACCGGGATGAGGAGTGAGCATGCAAGTTTCCCATTGGAAGGGAATTGGCCATTTAAATACTTAAGTGAAGTCAAGTGCCCGATTTTATTTCCATTCTATTTTGAGTCACAGGCCATACAAACACGGCAGACTAATACAGTTGAGAGAGGAAGCATCAATGAGATAAAAGCTTTTACTGTCCCATTGATGGGGCAGGAGGACTTGGTATGTTTTTTTCTGAGTCTAACAAGCTACAAAGTAAACATGCAAACTATCTGTCCCCATTCATAATTGGATATCTTCAACTTGCCCTGCTACATTGGATTTGCACAGCCTCACCAATTAGAACCTACTGACCACAACCATAACTGTTCCCTACCTCACCGGAATCAATGGCCATTCCCTACAAACACTGACTGCTCTTGAATGACTATGTGATTACCCCTCCACAAATGGAAGCCCCCTAACATTACTCCATCCCATCAACCACCTTAGCACCATTGTCCATTTGTGTCCCTGACCTCCCCTACATACCATGGAGACCCCTCCTATCATCCAGATCCATGGGACTACCAACTCACACTTCTTACCAGTGATAAGAACTGTCAGGATCTCCAGGGGCCACTTTGCAATCCTGACTCTACCCCTGTGGTCCAGGGACTTCACAATGATCAGAGTTCCAACCTTACTACCCAATATCCATCTTGTTGTAGTTCACTCTCTCAATACAATCTTGCACCAGTCAGTCAGTCTGCCTGTAAACAGGAATTCCAGTTGAAGGAGATGTGTAATTAAATTTTGCAAGCTTTTCACGAAACGCAGTAGTTCAAGTCCCAAAGATGCCTTCTCATGCCACACAGAAGTCACCAGATTCCAGAAACCAATGCACATATTATGTGCTTGCATTGCCGCTGCACTGTCAGATAGCATTTCGCACTGTGATGAAAATTAGCTGCTCAGTTTGCCCAAACGTTTTGAGTCTACGACACATTGTATAGCATGGGAAGCATCAGAACCAACCACTGGAAAGTCTTTTTAGACAAAGGGGGTGGTGGGGAGCAACATACTTGCACAACATAACTCAGACAGGTTGTAAACTTGCCATACGCTCCACCTACATGGTGCAAACAGGAGACATGACATTTTTTTTGTGCTCACGGTCCCTTTGTATTGATTAGGTCATCCAAAACACTGCTTGTGCTGGTAATGATACTTTATGTGGGTAATCAAGTGGGGCAGCAGTTTGAAATAGACCTTCAGCAACTTCTTAAATGGGGGGTGTTTGAATTGAAAGACTGAATGGAAGCAGTCGTTCCTAGCAGCAGGGAGGATTCTTGGCAATCCAAGGCAACAAGGCGATAAATTGATGTTAAAAATCATACAACACCAGGTTATAGTCCAACAGGTTTAATTGGAAGCACACTAGCTTTCGGAGCGTCGCTCCTTCATCAGGTGATAGTGGAGGGCTCAATCCTAACACACAGAATTTAAAGCAAAAATTTACAGTGTGATGTAACTGAAATCATAAATTGAAAAATTGATTGTCTGTTAAGCCTTTCATCTGTTAGAATACCATAATAGTTTCACTTCTTTCATGTGTAAATCACAAAACCTTTTTTTAAAAATGTTGCATTCTCAGGTTAGCTGTTAACAATGGTGATAGCTAGACAATATGTTGAAGGTGTTAGCCCCCTGTGTTCTCTGTCTGTGCCATGATGTTTAGATTGATTCTAATCTAAAAAGTGAGATAATGGAGTTTTACATGAATTCATGCAGTTTTTGAGCTCAGAGTTCTACATGAATTCATGCAGTTTTTGAGTGTAACCCTACAAGTACAAATGCACCCCACAAAATATATGTATGCATGTGGGTCTTTGTCTGTCTGTGTGTGTGTGTGTGTCTGTCTGGGTTGGGGGTTGTGAGTGTGAGAAAGTGTATATGTGTGTGTGTAGTGAGTGCAGAGTGTCTTAAGTATGTGAGGGTACAATGCCCAGCTCATCAACCACCAGTTCCGACGTGCCACAGCAAGGAACCGTAATGACCTCCTCAGGAGACAGACACATGCTGCAACCGACAGGGCACCCTTCATTGTTCAGTATTTCCCAGGAGCTGAAAAATTACGCCATGTTCTTCGTGACCTGCAACACATTATCAATGAGGATGAGCACCGCACCAAGACCTTCCCCATTCCTCCACTACTTGCCTTTAAACAACCACCAAACCTCAAACAAATCGTTGTTCATAGCAAGCTGCCCGGCTCTCAGGACAACTCCATACAACCCTGTCACGGTAGGCGCTGCAAGACGTGTCAGAATGTGGACATAGATACCACCATTACGCGTGGGGACACCTCCCACCTTGTATACATGGCAGGTACTCATGTGACTCAGCCAACGTTGTCTATCTTATACATTGTTGGCAAGGATGCCCAGAGGCATGGTGTATTGGGGAAACCGAGCAAAGGCTACGACAACGGATGAATGGGCACCGCACAACGATCAACAGACAGGAGTGTTCCCTCCCAGTTGGGGAACACTTCAGTGGTCCAGAATATTCAGCCTCGGACCTTCGGGCGACCATCCTCCAAGGCAGACTTCGGGACAGGCAGCAGAGAAAAGTGGCCGAGCAGAGGCTGATAGCTCAGTTCAGTACCCATAGGGAGGGCCTCAACCGGGACCTTGGGTTCATGTCACATTACAGGTGATCACCATTGCACTATACACACACAGGTATTCCTACAACACACTCTCACACACACACACAGGCACTCCTATACATACATACATACGGACACACATATACACAGACACGCACACAGACACCCACACACACCCTTACAGACACACACACACCCACACTCACACATGCACCACCTCACAGACTAAAGACACTCTGCACTCACTACACACACACATACACTTTCTCACACTCACAACCCCCACCCCAGACAGACACACACACACACACACAGACAAAGACCCACATGCACACATATATTTTGTGGGGTGAATTTGTACTTTCAGGGTTACACTGTACTTTGCTCAAAAACTACATGCATTCATGTAGAACGCAGAGCTCAAAAACTGCATGAATTCATGTCAAACTCAGGTATCTCACTTTTTAGATTAGAATCAATCAAAACATCAGGTCATAGACAGAGAACACAGGGGGCTAACACCTTCAACATATTGTCTAGCTATCACCATTGTTAAAAAGCTAACCCGAGAATGCAACTTTTTAAAAAAAAGGTTTTGTGATTTACACATGAAAGAAGTGAAACTATTATGGTATTCTAACAGATGAAAGGCTTAACAGACAATCAATTTTTCAATTTATAATTTCAGTTACATCACACTAAATTTTTGCTTTAAATTCTGTGTTCGGATTGAGCCCTCCACTACCACCTGATGAAGGAACGTTGCTCCAAAAGCTAGTGTGCTTCCAATTAAACCTGTTGAACTTTAACTTGGTGTTGTGTGATTTTTAACTTTGTACACCCCAGTCCAACACCGGCATCTCCAAATGATAAAATGATGAGCTGTTAAGGCTGGTAGCACAAAAGATGACAGAAGGATACTAAAATAGCCTGTTGTTACCAACGAAACGAAGCTGATATGTCAAAGCAGGTAAACTGGATAATTAGTAAACCAACTGGTGATCCTTCCAAATACTAACTATTCAGTAACATTTTATTCATTTCTCCACAGAACAAAGGAAGTCCTATTATCATACTAAAGCAGTAGAACTACTAAATGTAGGCGAAACTTGTAATTCAATTTTGTTAGATACAAGATCTAATCATTTTGAATTGGTCTTTGAAAGTATGGTCAGACATGGTTCATGTGATTTTTCAAGTGTTTCTATCCTATATTTAAATATGCATTTCACGAATAATGATTGTATCAACCTTGGTAACTGAAACAGATGAATGTTATAACATTACAGGTGATTATTCATTGTATTCATTCTAAGTGGTAATTAAGCTAAACTAATTGCCTCAGAGTTAAGTGAAGAACATTTCTTGTTCTAAGTGTGGAAATTTGGCTCAATTATTGAAATTATGCAAGTGACAAAATAATAATTTGTGTACAACCACTGACTTTTTGATGGTTTTAAAATTAAAACAAGAGTTCATATTAAAATCTAACTGAATAGCCCACAATCACGATTCTTAAACATGGCATAATTTTACTACCAATAATTTCATGTGTGCCGAAGAATACAAATTTCATCCCATTTTTTCACACTGGGGCTTTTCTCAAATTCAGCTTGTTTTTAGAAAGCTTAGTCCAACTGATTAAGAGAAAACAAGAACCTCTCCAAGCTGGGCACTATTCAAACAAAGCCTGAACAAGGTTAGGGGTCAACGACAAGGCATACATTATCACCAGTCATGTGATTTAACAAGGAAACCTTGTTAAAATATTCTTCAGGGTAACTGAAGGATTAGTTATTGGAGGAGAGTCAGCATTCACTTTGAGTGAGTCAGGCAGAGTCAAGTGTGTGTGAGAGACATATCAGTGGAGAATCTGGGTCAGGAAAGGGGAAAGGAGTCAGAATTGGTGGGGGGGGTAGTACAGGATGGGCAGAGTTGAAACAAACATAAAGCTGGAAAATCTCTGCAGATGTGACAGCACCTGTGGAGCAAGATACAGTGTTAGCACTTTGAATCCAGTATAACTCCTCTTGGTACACTGTCCAATCAAAGTCCTCATCTCAGTCCTTTGCAGCAGAACTCATGTGTAACTGTACCCTCAGATAAAATGGAACTACCTACATGCTCTGCTGGGGCTATAACCCACTCATCGGCACACCATGGTATGCCACAATGATGTCCACTGGCACACCAACTGTACATCAAGCCTCTGAGCAACCTTTGAAAGTACACGTAGTGTCTTTATCTGAGATACTTCCCCATTTCCTGTCCTACCACCCCTTGCTAGATTAGATTAGATTAGATAACTTACAGTGTGGAAACAGGCCCTTCGGCCCAACAAGTCCACACCGCCCCGCCGAAGCGTAACCCACCCATACCCCTACATCTACCCCTTACCTAACACTACGGGCAATTTAGCATGGCCAATTCACCTGACCTGCACATCTTTGGACTGTGGGAGGAAACCGGAGCACCCGGAGGAAACCCACGCAGACACGGGGAGAACGTGCAAACTCCACACAGTCAGTCGCCTGAGGCGGGAAATGAACCCGGGTCTCTGGCGCTGTGAGGCAGCAGTGCTAACCACTGTGCCACCGTGCCGCCCACCGTGCTGAGTGTGAGGCTGATGGCAGAGTTGGTAGATGTATGGTTTTAATATATAATCACTGATCTTGACCATTTATGTACGTTCACCGAACATTTTACAGTGACACCCACATCCTTGGGACTGAACTCTGACCATTGGCCACCATGCTATTCAATCCAGCACCTGCACAAAGCCTGTCCAGAGGGCCTCTTGATCCCCTGGAAATGAATCAAGTTTCTTCTCCTCACTGCTTCTTTCACTGAGATGCCCAGAGCACACTTTCTACCATAGTGACATTCAGTAGTCTCCATGGGAAGATCATTTAGAGAATGATTTCCAGCTTCAACCACACTTTCAATTCCCCTTCAGGAGGTGCAAACTGGCTTTGAGTAGTGCAGTTGAGCTTTAACTGCGCCAGCCCCTTACATGTTCATCAAGAATAAAGACATGATTTACATTTGGTGCTGCCCTCATGCTGCAGTATAGCAACCATTTAAATTAGCAAACAATGTGAAGTTTACATGCTGCTTACAACTAAAGTAATGGATGTTAGGTGATCCTGCATGATGAAAACCTGTACCCATTTCCCAGTTCTATAGAATTTTAACCCATTGAAATCCTGATTTGTTGACCTCAATTCCAATAGTTAGGGGAAAAAAAAATTAACACTCCCTGAATTTAATTAAATGTGTGAAAGAAAGCTTTGCTGTGCATGGCTGGGTTTGCAGAGAATCCATTCCCTAAATTACATAACAGCCTGGCCTATGCAATCTAGGGGATGTGAATAGGTCTGTAGAAAGATTTGAGTTGAACTGACATTTTTACAACCAATTCTTCCATAGCTGTACCTCACTGAACCATCTGTAACTCTCTCTCACCTTCCGTCTCCTTTGCTCTCGGCTCCCATGCATTATTTCTCTCATTATTGGCAATACAGCCATAGGCTACACAGCAGAAAGATCAGAAACTGTTTTTTCCTGTATCTCCTCAGCCTTCTACTTCACTCACACCTACATGAGGCTTCTGAACACCCATCTTTTCAGTGACAAAAATAGAAATTGCAGGAAAAACTCAGCACGTCTGACAGCATCTGTAGAGAGAAGTCATTTCAGGATGAGTGACTCTTTCTCCATCTTTTCAGCCATGTTTTCAGCCCCTTCTGCTATGGACCAGACCAAACCACCTCAAAATATGTTAAGAAGATAGCCTAGACCCCAACAGTTTCTTATTTTTAATGACAAGTATAAGGCGTTGTGTTCTGGGTGCAGTTTGATTGGTCAAACTACCAGGCTTGAAGCAAAACCACTTTATTCTTACACTATAGTTAAAATACAAACAAAAGCAAGAAGAATTGGAATAACAACACTATTGGAAAAGTTAACAGAACAATAGATTATTTAACTACTAAACAATAACTGCTCCAATATAACATCCCATACACACACCCTTGGCAAAGGCAAATTCAGTAAAATAGATTGTCTCACAGGCAATTCTCCAGTCCAGGAGGAAAGCACAGCAAGAGACAGCTCTGAGAGAGAGAGCGCTTAAGCATCTTGCTGAAGCATGGAGACATGCCTAGCAGCTTCCAAACCCCATTAATTACTGTAAGTTAAAGTAAACTCCTGGTTTTGTAGGAGCTTGATCCCACCCATTTGTACTGCCTCTATTGTTCAAACTTTAAAAAAATCCAAGGTCTCACAAGCTGTTTACTTTATTAGATTTGAACAGACCAATTTCCACCTCTATCTCAACTTCACTTCATAAAAAAAGGACAAAATGAGCCTTTTAAATCACACTTCCCCAGCAATTGCCTCTGCGAAGTGGCTCTGTATTAAAAGTGCTTTGTAAATGCAAGACATTACTGTTTTAGTTGAGTTCTATAGTCAGTTCTAGTTAGTCTTTTAGGAACCTCTGGAACACCAACTACATCTTATCATATGGATAGCAATACTTCCTTGCAATGTTTCAATTGATGTACTATGGTTCAAATATAAGCAACTTTTTAAATGTCTCCTCCAAGATTTATGATTATTCACAAATAAAGAATCTATATTACTTTTAGTTTCCAAATGAATGAAAATACTGAATGCAGCCGGTTGGATGAGAATCTTTTTTTTAATTTTTCCAGTAAAGGCATTAATAATGCTATTTAGTATTGCAGTATGCCCAAGAAAATACTGTCTCTATTTCATTCAAAGTAGTTCAACACAAGGAAAACTAGTCCTTGCAGATCTATGTCCACAATTGTTCTGTCATTATATCCTCTGGGAGAAAATTCTGTTTTAAACTATTGATAATACTAAAATATATCAAGTAAAGAGGACCACGGGTAATTACTCCTAACTACTTTTATAGTGATTTATGTATTATAGATCACTGGTTACTGCTGTCTCAAGTAATGTTGCATTCCAAACATAAACTTGATATTGAAACTAATAAATAACCACTTTCAAAATAATCTTGGACTTCAATTTCCTGATTGTTCTGAATGCAAGAATTTATGAAAAGTTATGTTACATGCAACTTTACCTCTCTCTTTACACTAGTAGATGGTGAAACATTGAACTCTACCCAGAGTTAAGATGTTTGTCAGAGGAACAGAAGTCCACGTCAAACCCCATGGAAACTCAAATGCAAGGATCCACACCTTGGTCCCAAAGTTGGAACAGTCTTGATTTTCAGAATCATACACAGACAGTGAGACCCCGAAGAAATAGGCAAAAAGTAAACAGCTACTGTACCAATAAGTAGAATGCTGATGAGAATGAAATCCTAGTATTAAGAGACAGGAGACGTAAAGACAAGATGTCACTAGACAGCACCTTGCTTTTGCAAACCAGTGCAATGATGCTCAGAAGAATGATATATTAGTTGTCTGCTAAGTAATGTTTAGTCAGTGCTGATTTTGTTTGTCTGTCACAGCAAAAGTCTTAAATATGTGTATCTTGTGTGATTCTTTCCATCAGATACTGGTTTTTAAAGCACTTTTTCAAAAATTATTGATCTTTATGGGTATCACAATATTATAGATTTACTGCTTTTTAATGTTTATCCAAATCTAGTGGTTTATCCTGATGCGGTTGTAGATTTTGGCTATACTTAATAACTAATAATTAGGCATTTTGTTAACTGCTGGGATTTTTAAATTTCAGGTTTGGGAAGATAATGACTCAAGTGCTGAATTTTTGATCCTTATCGGATGAATACAGAGACTGGCAAACAGGCACCATTCTGCCCCATGGCTATTTTCTTGAAGAAAGGATTCTTGAACGACTGAAATCTAAAATAAGAGCAGAATATGTCGTAAAATCTTAACACATCTGGCCAACGTCTATGAAGATCAAAACAGAGTTGATGAGGGTGGTGTTCGTTAGCTCAGTTGGTTGGATATCTGGTTTTCTTTGCAGAGTGCCATAAACAGTGGGGGTTCAAATGTCACATAGGCTGAAATAACATCTCTTCTTACCTGAGACATAATGGTATTCAGGTTAAACCACCACCAGTCCCCTCTCTCTCTAAAGAAAGAGCAGTCATCTAGTCTGGTAAGGTTAGAGCAACTTTACGTCTACCTTACATATGTGACAAAGCTGCTCCTTTTAACAAGGTTATGTTGTGCTTTTTTTCAGAGAGTTCATATAAGATACAGACTCCTAAAAGTTGAAGGGTTTTAGGGCCAGTTTGATTCTCACAAATAGATACTGCCTTGAGCAGAAGGCTTTCAAGTTTTTTTAAAAAACACTTATACAATGAAAGGGGAGTGGCCAGTTCTCCCAGCTCAGCTTTTCTCTGGTTTGATTGGTTTGTATCAGGAGTATTTAAAAAGCTGTTGGATCCAAAGAAGCAGGTCCATGCTGGTACTCTCTCTGTGTCTGACTTCTCTCCTGTAAGACCCTGTGTTTGCTTTTACCTCCAGTGCCAAGGGATGTTCATGGGGAATGTTGTAAGTACTTGAAACAGCATCATTAATTTGAGATCATCTGTCGGGTTTTCGGATAGATTAAGTTATTTGGATTCTGTTCTCTTCTGTTTGTTTGTAATTCGGTGATCTTGTAAATAAATTCTGATTTGTTTAAAACTAAGTGATTTGACCAGCTGCATCTCTCCTGGAATATCCACTGTACACCTGCTTAAAACAATTAGCAAAGTTAGGGTCTGGGCTACCAACGTGAAAAGTTATGAGTGGATCTGGCCTCATCCATAACACAAAAAAGTAGCTAAAGTCTTAGTAACACATTACCAGAGTCCTCCAGTGGTGATGAAGATACTCTATCCCACTGAAAGCTGCCTCCCAGTGGTAGATGAGAATGGAGTGCCAGGGGAGCATGTGCTGTGAGACACCTCCCTTCCTCAGCTTGCTGGCAACACTTGCAGTTAGAGCCTGCCTTTGGTGGAGTTGTACCCTCAAAATAGCTATCCAACCGCTGAGTCCAATTGTTTTCTTTACGTTACAGGTTTAAAAAGTTAAAAGAGAAGGTACACCAAAATGGAGATGCAGATGAATTGCTTGCTGCTGTGTCTTCTTAGCTGAGCATCCCTTGTTGGTCCTCCAGGTTGGAAAGGAGAAAGTGAGGACTGCAGATGCTGGAGAACAGAGCTGAAAATGTGTTGCTGGAAAAGTGCAGCAGGTCAGGCAGCATCCAAGGAGCAGGAGAATCGACGTTTCGGGCATGAGCTGCATAATATAAAAAGTCTTGTAGTTTCATTCCATAAAAATGGAAATGAGCCTCAGCAGGTTCCCACTGATTTAAAATCATACTTCAATTTGAAATATCCATCCACTTGAAGTGAAGGGCTTTCATCATCCCAGAATCAGCAATAGTACTGAAATAACTTGACAACAATTTGGGTCTAAAGTTAAGATATACTGTGGAATGCAATACCACCAATCTGACATTATTGCTCACCCATAACTCACCCTGAAAATCTGGTGCTGACCAATATTTGAAATCAGGTAGCAGTTCATGCAACTGAGTCATTTCATGAGGCAACAAGAAGCAGTCAAATTGGGGTGAGGCATGAGATACAGGCCAGATAAGTTAAGGACAATAGATTTCCTTCCATGTAGAATTCTGACTATATTCCCATTGACTAGGAGAAAGTGAGGACTGCAGATGCTGGAGATCAGAGTCGAGGAGTGTGGAGTTGGAAATGCACAGCAGGTCAGGCAGCGTCCAAGGAGCAGGAGAATCAACATTTTGAGCATAAGCCATTCATCAGGAATGAGGCTTGTGGTCCAAGGGGTCTGAAAGATAAATGGGAGAGGGTTATGGGGAAGGTAGCTGGGGATAGGTAGGTGAAGGTGTGGGTGAAGGTGATAGGTCAGAAAGGAGGGTGGAGCAGATAGATGGGAAGGAAGATGGACAGGTAGGACAGTTCAAGAGGATGGTACTGAGTTGGAAGGTTTGATCTGGGATAAGGTGGGGTGAGGGGAAATTAGGAAACCAGTTTCCTCCACCCCCTCCCATTTATCTCTCACTCCCCCTCCCCCCCCCACTTCCCCCCCCCCCCCCCCCCCCTCGATTCTCCTGCCCCTTGGATGCTGCCTGACTGGCTGTGCTTTTCCAGCACCACACTATTCAACTATATTCCCATTGACTTTAAGGTTTATGCATAAGATATTTCAGTATGGAAAACTGTCCATAATTCAATCATTTTAACTTGTTTAGAAAACTGTTTAGAAGTAGAGAGTTATTGCATGTATCTCTGACAATTTCTCAAAAAATTTGGATCATCATTGTGTTGGACAGCCAGAAAATAAAGTCAAGAATTACATACTTTTCAGTACTTTGAAAATCTAATCAGGCTGACACTTGTTTTATATTAATGGAACTGTACTATTGTATTTCCAAGGAAGATTGACACTCCTAATGAATAATACTCAACAATGAAGGCAAATTATGCAGATGCTGGAAATCTGAAACAAACAGAGGGAATGCTTGAGAAACTCATCATATCTGGCAGCATCTATGGAGAGAGAAACATTCTGAATCCATTGTAACTCTTTTTTCAAAACTCAACAAGAACTGTTTCCATAAGGTAAATATTGAGAACTGAAGGATAACAATTTAAAAGAATCAAAGCAGAAATTAGGAGAGTTTTTGTTTAATGGAGGGAGGGTTAGGATCTGAGATGCACACCAGAGAGTGTGGTTGAAATTTGTCCGATCGTTGCTTTCAAAAGGGAATTTCATAATTGTCTCAGCAGAAAGCTTTTGCAGGATGACAGGAAAAAGGCATGGAGAATGGGACTAACTCAATCACTTTGCAATGAGCTTGCATGGGCATAATGTGCTGAGTGGCCTCTTTCTTTAGAGTAATGGCTCTTGGATTCTTTAGCATATTTAATAACCATCATGTTGTAGCTTTAAAGCTATTCTATAATTTTCATATTCAAATAATCCAAACTCCTCTTCAATAGAAAACCTGTGTCATAAATTATGTAAATTCAGACTGAAAAACAGATTGTGAGGTTAGGGGAATGGATATGAACCTATTGCATGTATTCAAAATTGGAATCAAATCTTACTGCACTTAAAGAAACTCTTATATCTGTGCTGGTTCTATCCACTTCTCGTTTCACCTTAATGCATTGTAATTTATTTTTGAAATATTTATGCACTTCTCTTTTAAAAGTCTATATGCATTCTTCTGAGGCACGGACAGCGCACTCCATGTTTCAACAACCATCTCAACAAACCCAATATAGACCATCCCTTTGATTACAAAAATGTCCTCAAATTTTTGATATGCTGACCAATGGATTTGGATTTTTTTTTAATCTTCTTCATTATTTTCTCTTGTGAATGAAATCTGAATTTCCTATTTGATATCATCTCAGTAAATCTTTTCCCTATGCTTGATCCGTCCAAAATGGAACATAAATGTTTGAATTTTGTGGTGAGTGGTGAAGGATCCGTCTTTGATGTTCATCTCTTGCATGAATGATGAGTCTTTTTTTGTAGCTTTGTCAGCAGAGATGTCTTATCTTTAGACATCTGACCAAATGCAGTTCCCTCTGCAGCGAATCTGTGACAGTGCTGAGCAGATCTTGTAGCAGAGACATTCTTCAACCAATCAGACTGGAGATCCACAGCTAGCCTTATTTTCTCATCTGCAGCTAGAGTCGGAGATGGTTCTGGTTCAGAATCCTTCCTGTTGTGAAATAGGATTTGGTGACATTGCTGGCTTTAACTAGTCTGGCGATGGCTCAGTTATCCAACTTAGCAGGCCTGTGGTTGGCATGGCGACAGGCCAGATTTGAAGTGGGAAGCTTACAAGGCTATACTCCATCGTGAATTCATTATTATACATTTGTTATATATTCAACAAAACCATCCTCACTTCCTTCAACCTAACTTTCTGTTCCATTTATTTCTTTGAGAACCAGATACTGAAAAAAATAACCTTCAAAAACTCAGTCATCAAAGTTTAAGTGAGAAATAGAGAAATGGAATTTGAATCTATGAAACTCTGAGGTGTTCCTTTTACACAACTGATAAAAAGAAGTCTTAGTTTGGAGAAAGAAAGCTAATGGAATGCTAAGCATTATTGCATGAAATTTTGAATGCAGCAAAACTTTGCTTCAATTGTACAGGAGCTTGGTTGGGCCATACCTGGAGTATTGTGTGGTGTATTGGTCTCCTTATCTTTTCACTGTGCTCCTGTATCCTTATACTTAAATACACATGGCAATGAAACTAAATTTTAAAATTATCTCAGGAAGATACTGTTGCTTTAGAGGAACACAGTAAAGGTTCAGCAGACATATTCCCAGGATGACAGCCTTATGGAGAGAGATTGGGAAAACTAGGTCTATATTTCAATATATGAGAGGTGATAGTATTGGAACCTCCAAAATACTTGAAAGAAATATCCAGGACCAGTACAAGCATGATGTTTTTTGTTGATTGGGGAATCTAGAAGAAGCGGGGGCAATTTATAAATAAGAAAGACCCCACTTTTAGAATTAAAATGAAGAGAATACTATTCTTCAGAAAGAAGAATAGTACAAAAATTCTTTGGAATTCTCTACCACAGGGGACTCTGGAAGCACAGCCTTTTAGTATTTTTAAGGTAGAGGTTGATAGATTTCTGAGTACCAGTGCTATATCAGACTATGGAGATATTGAAGTGTTCAATCAGCCATTATTTTATTAAATGGCAGAGCCAGCTTAACAGGCTGAATGGCTTTTTCCTGTTCTTATGCTCATATGTTAACCCTTTAGGAATTGAAGATTTGTTTTCTTATGAGAGCAGTAATTAGGTAGTGTCAATAAGTGAGGCTATTAATTCAGTAAGGACTATGAGAAAGGAATCAAAAGCCACAGCTGTTTAACCATGAGCAAAGTAATCAAATAGCAATAAGCAAATTGATGGAAAAAACTTTCTACGGTGCTACCACCTTGCACTCAGAAAAGAATAACCTGTTTACTAGTGCTCAGTTTAGGTTCTGCTAGGTCTACACTTCTCCCGACCTCATGATAGCCTTAATTCAAACATGTATAAAAGAGAAGAACTCCAGAGGTAAGAATCTCCTTTGACAATAAGGCAGTAATAGACCAAGCACGGCTACAAGGAGCCTTAGCAAAACTAGAATCCCTGGGAATTACTCTGCGTGGTTGGAGTTGTAGTTAGCTCACAGAAAAATGGTTGTGATTGTTCAAGGTCAATCATCTCATTCCTCACCGTAGTTCCTCACCGTAGTGTCCAAGGCCCAAATATGTTCAGTTGCTTCGAATGATCTTGCTTTCATCAAAAAATGAATAGTTGGAATGTTTACTGATAATTACACACAATGTTGATTATCACTCATGACTCCACAGATACTGAAAGAGTCAGTGGACAATATTCAGACTTGGACTGAGAAGTGGTAAATAACATTTTGCACTACACAATGTCCAGGCAATGACCATGTCCAATGAGATATAACCTTAATCATGACTCATTAATGTTCAATGGCTTTACAAGACCATCAACATCCGATGAGTTAATATTGAGATCTGTCTCCTGAATAAATTTTAAAAATATAAGTCATAAATATTAAGTTAGCCTGGAGCATTGTTTTGTAGAGCAATAATACAGTGCTATTTTCTGAGTCTGTAGATTGGAAGGAACAAAAATGGCCTTTAGTATAGTGATATGCTCTACTTTCGGATGTGGGCATTTTCAAGAGAGTTTACGTGTTATTGAAGACTATATCTGCATTAAATGTCATTGGTTGTAAATCCTATCAGATCAAATGGATCGGTCAGAGCAACAGTTCGAGGCAATAAGGAATTTACAAGAGCAGAGGGGTGTGATGGATGGCAGTTACAGCAAAGGGGAAAAGTCGCAGATACACTCATATAGAAGTGTTAACTTCAGGAAAGGTAGGAGAGGTAGGAAGGTGTGGAGGAGTCTCCTATGGCTATCCCCATTTCAAACAAGTATTTTGTTTTGGAAAATGTAGGATATGATGGAATTTCCAGTGTGTGTTGCATGAACAGCCAGTTTCTGGTATCAAGACAGGCTCTAATGTAACAAGGGGTAGACCAGATTCCAAATGATCGATTGTGATTGGGGACTCTCTAGTCAGAGGCACAGACAAAATGGTGTGTTGCCTCCCTGATGCCCAGGATCAAGGATGTCACAGAGAGGGTGCAGAATGTTCAAGGGAGAGAGGGCCCAGCACGAGGTCATTGTACACATTGGAACCAATGACATAGGAAGGGAAAAGGATGAGATTCTGAAAGGAGAATATCAAAAGTCAGGCCAGAATATAAAAAGGAGGTCCTCAAAGGTAGGAGTATCTGGTGCTATGAGCTAGTGAGGGTAGGAAAAGGAGGATAGAGCAGATGAATGTGTGGCTGAGGAGCTGGTGTATGGGAGAAGGATTCACATTTTTGGATCATTGAAATCTCTTCTGGGATAGAAGTGACCTGTACAAGAAAGATGGATTGCACTTGAAATGGAAGTGACTAATATACTGGCAGGGAGATTTGCTCGAGCTGCTCAAGAGGATTTAAACAAGTAAGGTGGGGGTGGGACCCAGGGCGATAGTGAGGAAAGATATCAATCTGAGACTGATACAGTTGAGAAAAGAAGTGAGTCAAACAGTCAGAACAGGCAGGGACAAAGCAGAGAACAAGGTAGGACTGATGAATTAAATTGCATTTATTTCAATGCAAGAGGCTGAACAGGGAAGGCAGATGAACTCAGGGCATGGTTAGGAATATGGGACTGGGATATCATAGCAATTACAGAAACATGTCTCAAGGATGACAGGACTGGCAGCTTAATGTTCCAGGATACAAATGCTACAGGAAGGATAGAAAGGGAGGCAAGAGAGGAGGGGGAGTGGCGTTTTTGATAAGGGATAGCATTACAGCTGTGCTGAGTGAAGATATTCCCAGAAATACATCCAAGGAAGTTACTTGGATGGAACTGAGAAATAAGAAAGGGATGATCACCTTATTGGGATTGTATTATAGTCAGAGGGAAATTGAGAAACAAATTTGTTAGGAGATTTGAGTTATCTGTAAGAATAATAGGGTGGTTATGGTAGGGGATTTCAACTTTCCAAATATAGACTGGGCCTGCCATAGTGTTAAGGGTTTAGATGGAGAGGAATTTGTTAAGTGTATACAAAAAAATTTTCTGATTCAGTGTGTGGATGTACCTCTGAGAGAAAGTGCAAAACCTGACCTACTCTTGGGAAGTAAGGCATGGCAGGTGACCGGGGTGTCAGTGGGGGAGCACTTTGGGGCCAGGAAAAATAATTCTATTAGTTTTAAAATAGTGATGGAAAAGGATTAGACTGGATCTAAAAGTTGAAGTTCTAAATTGGAGGAAGGATCATTTTGACGGTATTAGGCAAGAACGTTCAAAAGCTGATTGGGGGCAGATGTTTACAGGTAAAGGGATGATGGCTGGAAAATGGGAAGCCTTCAGGAATGAGACAAGAACCTAGAGAAAGTATATTACCGTTAGGGTGAAAGGAAAGGCTGGTAGGTATAGGGAATGCTGAATGACTGGAGAAATTGAGTGCCTGGTTAAGAAAAAGAAGGAAGCATATGTCAGGTACAGACAGGATAGATCGAGTGAATCCTTAGAAGAGTATAAAGGCAGTCGTAGTATACTTAAGAGGGAAATCAGGAGGACAAAAAGGGGACATGAAATAGCTTTGGCAAATAGAATTAAGGAGAATCCAAAGGGTTTTTACAAATACATTAAGGTCAAAAGGGTAACTAGGGAGAGAATAGGGTCCCTCAAAGTTCAGCAAGGCAGCCTTTGTGTAGAGCCACAGGAGATGAGGATACACTAAATGTGTATTTTGCATCAGTGTTTAATGTGGAGAAGGACATGGAAGATATAGAATGTAGGGAAATAGATGGTGACATCTTGAAACATGTCCATATTACAGATGAAGAAGCACTGGATAAATGCGGATAAATCCCCAGGACCTGATTTGGTGTACCCAAGAACTCTGTGGGAAGCTAGGGAAGTGATTGCTGGGCCCACTGCTAAGATATTTGTACCATCAATAGTCACAGGTGAGGTGCCAGAAGTCAGGAAGTTGGCTAATATGGTGCCACTGTTTAAGAAAGGTGATAAGGACAAGCCAGGGAACTATAGACCGGTGAGCCTGACGTCGGTGGTGGGTAAGTTGTTGGAGGGAATCCTGAGGGACCGGGTGTACATGTATTTGGAAATGCAAGAATTGATTCAGAACAATCAACATGGCTTTGTGTGTGGGAAATCATGTCTCATGAACTTGACTGAGTTTTTTGAAGAAGTAACAAAGGATTGATGAGGGCAAAGTGGAGGTCATGATCTATGTGGACTTCAGTAAAGCATTCAACAAGGTTCCCAATGGGAGATTGGTTAGCAAGGTTAGATCTCATGGAATACGGGGAGAACTAGCCATTTGGATACACAGCTGGCTCAAAAGTAGAAGACAGAGGATGGTGGTGGAGGGTTGTTTTTCAGACTGGAGACCTGTGACCAGTGGAATACCACAAGGATCGGTACTGGGTCCACTACTTTTCGACAGGTATATAAATGATTTGGATAGGAACATAGGAGGTATGATTAGTAAGTTTGCAGATGACACCAAAATTGGAGATGTACTGGGCAGCAAAGAAGGTTACCTCAGATTGAAACAGGATCTTGATCAGATGGGCCAATGGGCCGAGGAGTGGCAAATGGAGTTTAATTCAGATAAATGTGATTTGTTGTATTTTGGGAAAGCAAATCAGAGCAGGATGTATACACTTAATGGTAAGGTCCTAGGGAGTGTTGCTGGATAAAGAGACCTTGGAGTGCAGGTTCGAAGCTCCTTTAGGTAGATAGAATAGTGAAAAAGGTGTTTGGTATGCTTTCTTTTATTGGTCAGAGCATTGAGTACAGGAATTGGGAGGTCATGTTGCAGCTATACAGGTCATTGGTTATACCACTTTTGGAATATTGCATGCAATTCTGGTCTCCTTCCTACTGGAAGGATGTTGTGAAACTTGAAAGAGTTCAGAAAAGATTTGTAAGGATGTTGCCAGGTTAGAGGATTTGAGCTATAGGGAAAGGCTGAAGAGGGTGGGACTGTTTTCCCTGGACCATCAAGGCTGAAGGGTGACCTTATAGTGGTCTATAAAATCATGACGGGCATGGAAACAGATGCTTCAGTTCAACCCATCCATGCCGACCAGATATCCTAACCTAATCTAGTCCCATTTGCTAGCACTTGGCCCATACCCCTCTTAACCCTTCCTATTCATTTACCCATCCAGATGCCTTTTAAATGTTGCAATTATTCCATCCCTCCACCACTTCCTCTGGCAGTTCATTCCATAAAAGCACCACCCTCTGCATGAAAAAGTTGTCCCTTCAGTCCTTTTTATATCTTTCCCCTTTCATCCTAAACCTATGTCCTCTAGTTCTGGACTTCCTAACCCCAGGCAAAAGACTTTGCCTATTTACCCTATCCATGCCGCTCATAATTTTGTAAACTTATAAATCTGTAAGGTTTATCTGAATTAAACTCCATCTGCCACTCCTTAGCCCATTGGCCCATCTAGCCAAGATCCTGTTGTAATCTGAGGTAACCCTCTTCACTGTCCACTACACCTCCAATTTTGCTGTCATCTGCAAACTTACTAACTGTACCTCTTATGCTCGCATCCAAATCATTTATGTAAATGACAAAAAGTAGAGGGCCCAGCACCGATCCTTGTGGCACTCCACTGGTCACAGGCCTCCAGTCTGAAAAACAACCCTCCACCACCAACCTCTGCCTTCTACCTTTGATCCAGTTCTGTATCCAAATGGCTAGTTCTCCCTGTATTCCTTGAGATCTAACCTTGCTAATCAGTCTCCCATGGGGAACCTTGTCGGACTCCTTACTGAAGTCTATATAGATCACATCTACTGCTTTGCCCTCATCAATCCTCTTTGTTACTTCTTCAAAAAACTCAATCAAGTTTGTGAGACATGATTTCCCACGCACAAAGCCATGTTGACTATCCCGAATCAGTCCTTGCCTTTCCAAATACATGTATATCCTGTCCCTCAGGATTCCCTCCAACAACTTGCCCACCACCAACATCAGGCTCACTGGTCTATAGTTCCCTGGCTTGTACTTACCACCCTTCTTAAACAGTGGCACCACATTTGCCAACTTCTAGTCTTCCGGCACCTCACCTGTGACTATCGATGATACAAATATCTCAGCAAGAGGCCCAGCAATCACTTCTCTAGCTTCCCACAGAGTTCTTGGGTACACCTGATCAGGTCCTGGGGATTTATCCACCTTTACCAATTTCAAGACATCCAGCACTTCCTCCTCTGTAATCTGGACATTTTGTAAGATGTCACCATCTATTTCCCTACAGTCTATATCTTCCATATCCTTTTCCAAAGTAAATACTGCACTGTGGAGAAAGTGAGGACTGCAGATGCTGGAGATCAGAGCTGAAAAATGTGTTGCTGGAAAAGCGCAGCAGGTCAGCAGCATCAAAGGAGCAGGAGAATCGACGTTTCAGGCATAAGCCCTTCTTCAGGAAAGAAGGGCTTATGCCCGAAACGTCGATTCTCCTGCTCCTTTGATGCTGCCTGACCTGCTGCGCTTTTCCAGCAACACATTTTTTAAACACTGCACTGTGTCAAAATCCTGGAACTCCAGGACAATAGGCATGAGCAATAAATACTGACAGCACTGCCCGCGTTTCAAAACAAAACTTAATTGTTAAGATACAAATTTATCAAACCTGGTTAACCAATAACATTTCATCAGAAAAAAAATATGGTTTTAAAGGTCTCATTGTTTGATGCCTCTCAAAAACATGATGCAATATATTTTAATACAGCACTTTACAAAATTATTTGCCATGGAAGTAGATAGTTTGACTGTTGCAGTAAATAGATATTTTATAGCACTTCCTCTTCCACTTGTCTGCTACCTACCTTCGAATCCTTCAGGAAAACATGAATGGGAAAAATATGGGAGCTTGTGACCACCTAGCTGACAGGTTATTTCCTTCTTAGTCCCATCTCCATTCCTGCCTGGAATGGGTCAGAAAAAGGCAGCCTGTGGACAGCAAAGGAGGAAGTAATCATTAATAAATGTAGATTACATTGAAGCAAATTAAAGAGAATAAACAATCTGAGGGAATTCGACGTGGCATTTAAAAATTAACTTTGCAGAACCAGAGAAGCTATTCAAAAGAAATGACCACTTACTATGTTGTTAAAATGGCAAGAGTTCAAGAAAATGGCTCATCATTAATTTCTCAATGGTAATTAAGGATGGACAACAAATGCTAGCTTTGCTCGCAGTATCACATCTCATGGAAGAATCAATAAAATGCTAGTCATGATTATGTAAGCTTGAAAATGTTAAACTGACTTAACAACAACAAACTGTATCTATATAGCAGCTTTCACATAGTAAAACGCCAATGGTGCTTCGTAGGAACATTAAAAAGCAAGATTGATCATCGAGGACATAAGGCAATATTGGGGCATATAACAAACAACTCAAGTTAAAGATGTAGAATTCACAAGAGTCAAAAAAGGGTTAACAAGGGAGTACCAGGGCTTAGGTCCTAAAGTTAGAGAACCATGGGTAATTCGCCAAAACTTATGCTATAACAAAGATCTTTGTGCAGATTCCATCAGTGGAGATAGTAACAATGTAGCAAAGGGAAGAGCAGGGTATCATTCACTGCAGTCTCATTATGTCTGCACTTAACTGTGCATGTGTGCAGAAAGCAAATGTTTCTGTTCGTTTCACATGGGAGTAACAGACACGGACAGCTTCACCATTATTAATACAGCAAAATCTGGCTTGTGTTATGCATGCAACCCAATCAATGATTGGTATCAATTTTAACTCTTTCTTTTCATCATCTTACACATAATTATGTCACAAATATGATTTTCTGATCTATCATGCGAGGAAAGTAATTATTTCTGTCAATAGAATTATTCCATTTCACTGGTCTCCACAGGAAGGTTATCTCATCATTATGGTAGTGGCACTGCATTTGCAGGACCTATGAAGCTGACATTTTTTTTGTTGGTGTAGATTTTCACTTTAAGTAAAACAGATCTCCAAGCAAATCTCCAGCATGCTGGAATTTATACTTGCCACAAGATACATCCTGTATTGCAGCTGTTCTTTCATTTGGGAGTCATATTTAATGCAGGATTGTAATTCTGCCCAGCAATTCAATCAGGCTAATCCTGGAATTGTGCTGTGAGAACTGAGGTACACAGGAAAAGTTTCAATCCCCTTCCCCACAAACAGAATAATGTTTTGTCTCAAGTACCAACAAACGTCTCTGATACTGTTGTTGTTGCACAAGACACAGACGGTGATTCATTTGACTCATATGGGTACCCTTACCTGCTCATAAATAGTGGGATGGGGATTTGGAAGTGTTGTCCTTTGTCTGGTCCTTCTTGCAGGAAATGGGGGGAATGAGATATGCATGCTGCTACAATGAAGTGTGATTCCAATTCATTGTCTACTTTTGTTCCCACCCATAAATGTTTCACTGAATTGCCAGAGGTCAAAGGTAGCAACATAGCCACAATTTTTCAGCTTGATTTGCTTGTAAAGATCAAGAGAAGGAACAACCAAAAAAACCTGGAAATAATGCAAACTGAACTGACTGAAAATGGACCTCCGGTGCAAACAGAATATTCATTTCCAAACTGTTTCTATTTTTGCCTGCTGGTTTTTGCTACTGCAGAAAACAGTTGCAAATTATTGTCTACTGAGGAATGGCAACTGTCATCACATGGATTGACAGCTGAAGTAAATGCTTTGCATAAGAAGGTTTGACAGAAAAAATATTCTAGGGAAAAATATTCTGGATTTTAATTCTAATGACAATCCTGAAATTCTCGATAGGTGATCATGACTAAGGTATTCTACATGTAAGACCTCTTCCATTGTGTTTCAAGGTCAGAGACAACTCAACTGCCTTGTCTCAAAGTGTAGCATTCCAAGAAACTGAAAAAAAGCAACATTCTGAAATAGATGCATTGGTTTCTTATGGGAGAATACATAAATAATAGATCCCGTCGCTTTTCTCTGCTTTAGCTTTGTAATGAGACAAGAGTGTAAAAGAAAGAAATGTATTCTTTATTGCTTCCTTAACTACATTGGGGCATCCCAAAATACTTCCAGCCAATGAAGTACATTCTGAAGTGGCGTCACTTTCAAGGTATGAAAATTCAATGGGCAATTTCATACAATCAAGTTCCATAAACAATAATGTAATAAATGATCAATCGAATTGTTTTCAGTGGTGGTAGTTATGGAAGAATTGTTGGCCAGACATCAGGAGAACTTTGAATCACGCCATCTGAGAGAGCAGGTGGGATCTACATTTAATGTCTCACTCAGACCTAAATGCCTGCAACGTTACAACACTCCCTCAGTACTACTTCAATGTGTCTGCCTAGACTAGATGACAACTTACCTTGATTGTTTTATTAATTATTAATTTTATTAAAGGGCAGCACAGTGGCTCAGCAGTTAGCACTGCTGCCCCACAGCACCAGGGTCCCTGGTTCGATTCCAGCCTTGGGCAACTGTCTGTGTGGAGTTTTCACATTCTCCCTGTGTCTGCTTGGATTTCCTCTGGGTGCTCTGGTTTCCTCCCACAGTCCAAAGATGTGCAGATCAGGTAAATTGGCCATGCTAAATTGTCCCATAGTGTTAGGTGGAAAAGCGCAGCAGGTCAGGCAGCAACCAAGGAGCAGGAGAATCGATGTTTTGGGCATGAGCCCTTCTTCCTGATCTAATCTAATCTAATCTAATTGGCAGAATACCACTTTCCAACAAGCACCAAGACATCAAATCCTTTAAGTATTTCCACTCTGCCACCACATGAGCACACACATCTCCTCTTGGAATGTGCCTTTACAGAGACGGTCTGGAGAGAGATGTGATGGTATTTGTCAAGGTTCATCTCTAGCAGCCCTGCTCTTTGGGCTGTTCCCTCAGATGCATACTGAGACAAACATCGACTGGACCTGGAGAATCATCAATTCACTGAATGAAAGTCTGCCTGAAACTTGTTGGTCTTCCAATGCAAAGAGTTGACCTCGACTGAGTGTTGCAGATTGGCACAGTCCAAGGTCGAGGACTAAATGAAGATGGACATATGAAAGCTTAGGACATCTGCCACAAAGGCGCAGTGGGGAAAGACCACTATCTAAGATCTTTCTGTCAAAGTATAATGAGGGTCTGTTACATTTTGACTTCCCCTTAATGGGAATGTAAATAGTTTCCATTCATGATTAGAAAATGCCTTTGTGTTGCAACTGGATCAAAGCTTTCACAAGGAATGTCAAAATTCTACTGTATTTTCTGCAAATCCTGCATGGAACTGGTTTGGACCTTTACACTTACTCATAGATAATTTATGAATAAAATATATTTTTGTGTTTAATAAATGTGTGGCAGATGGAGTTTAATTTAAATAAATGTGGAGTGCTGCATTTTAGGAAAGCAAATGTTAGCAGGATTTATCCACTTAATGGTAAGGTCCTGGGGAGTGTTGCTGAACAAAGAGTCCTTGGAGTGCAGGTTCATAGCTCCTTGAAAGTGGAGTTGCAGGTAGATAGGATAGTAAAGAAAGCATTTGGTATGCTTTCCTTTCAGAGTATTGAGTACAGGAGTTGGGAGGTCATGTTGTGCCTGTACGGGATATTGGTAAGCCCACTGTTGGAATATTGCGTGCAATTCTGGTCTCTTTCTTATCGGAAAGATGTTGTGAAACTTGAAACGGTTCAGAAAAGATTTACAAGGATGTTGACAGAGTTGGAGGATTTGAGTTATCGGGAGAGGTTGAATCGGCTGGGGCTATTTTTCCTGGGGTGGCTTTATAGAGGTTTATAAAATCATGAGGGGCACGGATAGGATAAATAGACAAAGTCTTTTCCCTGAGGTGGGGGAGTCCAGAACTAGAGGACATAGTTTTAGGGTGAGAGGGGAAAGATATAAAAGAGACCTAAGGGGCCAGTAAAAAAAAATCAAAAAGTAATGTTTTTCAGCACTTTTGAAAATACTCATAACTTTAAATAGTTAATTATACCTGAGAATGTTTCTCCCTCTGGTCATGTCAAATATTTTAATACAATTTGCAATTAATATAAATGCCTCAAACTGATTTCGAAGGGATTGGCCCCTTTATTTATTTATGCATTTGTTGGCTGTCCTCAGAGGTGAAAGTCAAATTAAAATCATATTTTACAGCAATTGAAATATTTCAATTTGACTCCCACAACATGATATTGCTTATATTAACTTGTTCAGAGGACAGAAAACTGTGCTATGGTCCCAGAGCAGCATCAACCCTGAAAGTAGACATACAATTAGATTTAAAAACTTCTTAACTGACTATTTTATAATCGATTATGAATTTTGTAGATCTTAGCAAAATGTACTAAATCTATCATTTGCAGTATTCTGCATTCTGCAAGCACTTGCAAATCAAAATAACAGAACAGTAAAAACCAAGAGTATTGAACTGAGAACAATCTGCCCTAATCAATGCAACTATGATATTTACAAAAAGGTTTCAGAAAAAAATGTAATTTGAGAAATTTTAATGCAGATTCTTTTTGAACTGCATTTTTAGCTATTTTGTTTTCTGGTGGCATGGATTAAACCTGGTCTTTCCCAACAAGAAAGATTAGGCCTCAGATTTTGGCCATCCTTGATCATCCTGTCCATGTACAGAGCATCACATATTATCAGTAACACAGTTGAAGTGTTTGATGCTCTGTTTCTCCAAATGTCTTGTTTGAAAGGAGTATGGTCATTTTGAATTGTGTTTGAGAATTTTGTTTTCTCGTTTTCTTTGGATAAAGGATCAGAACCTTGTGCCACTGCCGTATATCAATCACATAAGGAAAGGTTAGCTGAACATTCTTCATGAAGTCAAGACCTCTTGAAGATGTCAGATAAAGAAACAATATTAAAGGTGCCTAAAACCTGTAATTTCTCAACCCAGACATTTACTGTTTGTGAAATTTTGCTACTGTAGCCTTATAACAATGGAGACGTAAACTGATAACTCTTACAGTTCAGGTATGAATTACTTCAATTTTCAATTGTCCAGATGTAAAAAGGCAAAGGAAGAAATGACATACAAGCCATAACTACTTGTAGTAAGCTAACATGTTACAGGGTGCACTGTAGCATAATCGTCACGTGAATTCCAAAAGTATTTAATGTATGAAGCCTTGAAGGAGGAATGTTCCAAGCCCCTAAATAATGTGGGCAATAGCAAGTCAATTGGAAAAATGTGGCAAGATCAAAAAAGTTAGTTCCTCAACATCAAGAGAAAAAGTGATATTTTCCACCTAATGTTTTAACAGTGAGACAAGAATATTGATATTGAGTGGTGAGAGGCCTATTTGCTGGCATTATGTCTCATTATTACCTTTTTCTTTGCCTCATTGATATGCAATTTACTATTCTCTCACAAACTAGAGAATAACTAGATGGTTACTAGATGGTAACTAGATAACTAGATAACGAGATGAATGTTATAGCCATTACCAGACATTTCGAGCTTACTGCTTATCTCCATCTTGGCCTTCTTAACATTCCCTAGCATCTCCATTGGCTGTTATTACCTATATCCTTTACCCATAAAGGTTAATATCAAACAGCACAAGCTTCAAGGCATTTCTCTGACTCACTTAGAATACTCATCACCTCTTCAATATTGCAGTTTGGAGCACACAGACATCTTACATCGCAATGCAGATACCAGGGCGCATTGCATGCAGGTACAGGCAGCCATCTTGTGCATTGAACCAGGATGCACCTCAGAGCTCTTAACTTGTTGTACTAGCATTCACTCACTTTGAATCTACTTGGGTGCTACCAGCATATCTGCCTTGTCATGCCTTGTCTTATATTGCCACCAGAAATAAAGCCAGGTAGCCAGTCATATTTACCAGCAATGATCAGTAAGAGAAGTGGACTTATTGCTCTACAGCACATGGTACACCTCCTGCATGTACCAACACCTTAGGTGGTAAACACACACTGTGTGTACTTCTATTAACTAGTAATGTCTGAAAATCTAAGGGAAGTAGTCCTCAGTCAAGTCAAGGGTTACTGTCATCAGTCAGGACACCAGCCCAGTAGATCGAAGGCAACATGTCAGTCCAGGGGCCTGGATATGATCAGTCACATACTTTGACCAATTTGAGTCAAAGGGTCCGTATCATCAGTAAGTTCAAGGAGTGGACCACAATCAGTCTAGCAGATCTTGTTCATCCAGTGTGGTGCTTCGCAGTAATTCGGTCATGGAGTTGCACAAATACAATCCCTAAGAGCAACTTTTGAACAACCAATCAACTCATGAGATGCCACTCTTAGGTTATTCTCTCTTGAGAGATAGTTAGATGCTCACCTAGAAGAGACAGAAGAATACAAATAGTGTTGTTGGACACTTCCAAACATTGATCCAGTTTCCTATGTGTGTTCACAAAACTTGCCTGCTGCTCCTGTGTCAATTTGTGGATTTAAATGAAGTTACCAGTGTCTGAGACTATGTCATCAGCTCCTGTCTGGGGCTAGACATGTCTGCTAATGACCTGGGCATTTATTCCTCAGCCAGCTGTGGAAATGTACCAGTGATGTGCTTACAAGAATGTGCTCCTGAGTCTATTCGAGAAGAGAAGCCCACTGAGGTGTCAGGATCTGAGCTAGTATAGGGTGCAGGTCAAGGGACCTGTGTCTTCTTGATCAGAGATGGAGGAGGAGATACTGTCCAGAGGGTTTGTTCTCTTCATGGAAAGGACTGTGCAGCTGGTGCTCTAGTTTGCAGGAGATGAGACAGACAAAAGAGGTGTACAGGTTTGAGCACATCAAGAGTACATTCAAAGTTGTGACAATGGAAGAAAGCATAGCACTTAAAGTGAGACTTACTTTGCCCACCTTGTTGTGGGTTGTTTCTCCTAGAATTAGACAAAAGGAGGGATTAGGTGAGATGTAAGTGGCTGGAGCAGCTGTTTTTGTGGGATGCAGATGAGGGAAATGAGGTATCCTTATTGAGGAGATAAGAAACTCAGAGTCATGCAAGGTCAGTAGTCTGGAAGGATGAGGTGGATCACAGCAATTAAAGGAAGCTCCTACATGCAATTGTGAAAGTGGCAGACCATGAACCTTAGTGGGAGTTGTGTACAGCAAACAGAGATAGATTGCGAAGGAGCAAAGAGAAGATGGGTGGTACTTATCTTCACAGAGTGTACAGAGACATTAATGCTCTTCCTGCACTGCTGGGCATTCCTCTAGACCACTGACACTGCATGCACCAAGGTGGCAACTTCACTCCAGGCTGGCAAGGTCTGGTGCCACAGTCTTCTCTGCCATCCTAGAGGGATGAGAACAGCTCTCTGCTCCACAATCCCATTCACCAAGGCCTCCAGGTCCTGCTGGTAAAGCAATGTACCAGTTTCCCTTTCTCAGCCATGTCCTGAGAGCCATGTAGTCAGCTACCGTGAATGGCAGTTCCTGGCTAACAGAGTTTGAACTGATATAGAGTGGGGCTTTAAACATGCTGCCTGGCTTGCTGTGTTCTTCCAGCCTCCTGCCTGTCTATTTTAAACATAGTACCAGCAGTACGAGTCCTCGATGATCCCAGCAGCAGTGAATCCTTCTGCCATTGGTGAGCGCACAGTGGTAGGAAGCTTTTCCACAGAGATGTGGTGCATATATACTAAGCTGAGCCATAAAGAATTGCATAAGAAAATTTACCTGAACTCACAGAGGGAAGCTCCCCATGAAACTCCCCAGAGTTGAAACTTAGCCAATTCTTGGTCAAATTCAGCTCTGTATTCCATAGGTATGATTAAATAAATAAATCCCACTCTTTTTGTTTTATTTAGTTCTGTAATAAATTTATAAACCTGTTATTTATTGTTATGTTTTAGAGTCTTTCCTGCTCCTCTTACTTTAGATGCTTTGGCTGTCGTTATTTTTCATTCATTCTCAGAAATAAACTACGGCTCCCTATAATCCTGAGAAACTCCTCACTGGTCATGATATTGACGAATGTTTTGGATAACATGCTGAGCATGACAATCTGAAAACCTTTTGAGTCACTAGTTTAACTGTTGGATCTACCCTGTGTCTCCACAGGGTCCATCCTCTAACTTTGCAAAGCAGATTAGCATCACAACATCGCACCTTGCTTTCTACTTTACACTCTCAAGAAAATTTACTGAGGGAAAGGTGAACAAGTTGAACACATATCAACAAAAATAGCCCATTTCATACAAATTCCTCAAATGGAAGTGTGACAAATGGAAGTGGGTGGCATGGTGGTACAGTGGTTAGCACTGCTGCCTCACAGTGCCAGAGACCCGGGTTCAATTCCCGCCTCAGGCAGCTGTCAGTGTGGAGTTTGCACATTCTCCCCGTGTCTGTGTGGGTTTCCTCCAGGTGCTCTGGTTTCCTCCCACAGTCCAAAAAGAATGTGCAGATTAGGTGAATTGGCCATGCTAAATTGCTCGTAGTGTTACGTGAAGGGGAATGGGTCTGGGTGGGTTGCTCTTCGGAGGGTTGGTGTGGACTTGTTGGGCTGAAGGGCCTGTTTCCACACTGTAAGTAATCTAATCTAAAAAGAAATTCACAGTCTGCACAAAAAGCTATTCCATTATCGTGAACACAAAACACAAAAGCAAAATGCTGCAGATCTGGGAAATTTCAAATAAAGTCAGAAAATGCTGGAAATACCCAACAGGTCAGGCAGGATCTGTGGAAACACCATTAGCATTTCAGGTTAACAACACTCCATGAGAACAGTATGTGCACAACAGTATTCCTAACATTTCTACTGAATTGGATTGGAACATGAACTTTAGCTACAGCTAGTTAATATAGCTACTAGAAGGTCAATTTTTATTTCAATTCTACTTTATTAGCCTTAGCTTTGGGCATGAACAATCTGTGGATATCGGGCAGAAATGGGTTTTGTACGATTTTCAGTGACTAAGAATCCTGCAATATTCACTTAGAGCAGGCATTTGAAACTCTTGAACAAAATATGTGTAAATTTCAGCTCAATGCTGCAGTAAAGATCCATGGAAACGCTTCACCTTTGTAGAATCTGAAAGAAGTTGTATAGTACATAGAAACATAGAAAATAGAAGCAGAAGGAGGCCATTCGGCCCATCGAGCTTGCTCCGCCATTCATCATGATCATGGCTGCTTGTCCAACTCAATAGCCTGATCCTGCTTTCTCCTCATTACCTTTGATCCCATTCACCCTAAGTGCAATATCTAGTTGCCCCTTGAATACATTCAATGTTTTCGCATCAACGACTTCCTGTGGCAATGAATTCCACAGCCTCAACACTCTTTGAGTGAAGAAGTGTCTCCTCATCTCTCTCCTAAGTGGTACACTCCGAATCCTCAGACTGTGACCCCTGGTTCAGGACACACTCACCATCAGGACCATCCTCCCTGTATTTACCCTATTTAGTCCTATTAGAATTTTATAAGTCTCTATGAAATCCCCTCTCATTCATCTGACTCCAATGAAAACAATGCTAACCTCGTCAATCTGTCCTCATACATCAGTCCCGTCATCCCCAGAATCAGCCTGGTAAACCTTTGCTGCACTCCCTTGAGAGAAAGAGCATCCTTCCTCAGAAAGGCACACAATATTCTCGGTGTAGCCTCACCAAGGCCCTGTATAAGTGTACTGCAAATATTGGCACATTGCTGATAAATCAGCTTTTGTTGTATTAAAGAACTCCAAGCAGTCAAATGAAATATGAATTATGAAAGAAAATCAAGAAAGAAAATGAACTGAAGAAAATTAATAATTGGAGAAAATTTGATAATGTTGGAAAAGAATTCAATGGATACCAATGCATAACATTGTATTTCTTTGGTCCAAAATCACAATAGCAAAAAGGAAACATGATTAAACATGATTTAAATACACCAGGTAAAAAAGTTATCATGCTTGTAATTTAACTAAGAAATTCTGTGAATATTTAGAAAGCCTATAATTTTATGGTGCCCTGTATATTGAACCCTTTACTCAGCATGTATAAGCCTCGCAAAGACATCACTAATGTGCATTAATCACTTGCCCACTATTTTTGCTTTTCCAATGCCTGCCTTGATTTTTTGACAGAAGTCATTTATTAAACATTTTTGTTCCTGTACTATTGATAAATATTTCTAACATTTCACATCATGTTGCTGACACACATTTTCTTTTTGGTATTCACACACAATAGTGAGGACTGATATGATATGATCAATGATGTGGTTACTGTCACCAGGCAGCAGCCTTCCTGCCTCTCCACTGATAATGATCAGAATTGTATTGACAGTATCTTTCTCAAATGCACTATTCCCAGTTGAAATTCCTTTCAGCCTCCAAAGGATCTATTCAAATGTCGAGAATATCTTTATTTAAAGAGGCTATAATTGATTCATTGTTGACAGTCCATATTTCTTCAGCAAAATAGAATGGATTATTTATCCTTCTGATCGTCTGCAGATTTGATTTTATTCCCCTAAATAACGCAGACAAAAATCAAGAACATTAATCACTTTCAGTAATCATCAAAGTTGTGACACTTTGATCTCTTTCAGCAGCCATTAAACATTCATTACACTATTATACCACACTGATTTGACACATATTACCTGCATCTATTGAGCAGAAAATTTTAGAAAAGGAAATAAACTATCTTCAGCGAGAGATGGATCTGAGCAAAATAGTCCCAGGCGAATTGCTGTTGTGAATTAGCTACTGCCATTTTTACCTCTTTTTCAATTAAAGGAACTTTCAGTCTTCAGGCAACCCATAGGTAATGCGTGAATAGTGAAGGCAACATTGAATGCAATAATAGCTTCATTAACATTCACAACCATGCAACCAGTCCGTGCCTGAAAGTTATTACTGTTTTTCAACTGTAATGACTTGTCAGATTTTAGACATCTCATGTGATGATGGCAACTAATAGTTTTATTAGTACCAAACATATATTTGAAAGAAGGGTTGGAGATTACATTGTCATATGCAGGCTCTGACTGAAATTCAATAATTTAAATGTAGCAGTGCAGGCCACTATTAAATTGCCTTATTCCATTTTCCCTTTCGCGAAAGGTTTCAATAGGATCTGTATAGAACTCTTACAGGTCAGGTCAATAATAATCACATCGCAGGTCAAGAAACCCTTCAGCCAACATCACGAAAACAAGCAACATTAAAAACATAAAAACAACACTGCAACAATGGAGAGCCCAATGCAAAGAGTTTCTTTTGCAGTACCTATCACCAGCAATTCATTGGTAACACGAGAAGGACAACTGAAGGAAGAACGGAAACAAATGATTGAACACTTAAAAGAAAAAAAGTAGATTGGCATTTGTTTTCTTGTGAAAAAAAATTCTGCAAAATACTTGATCCATTTTGCAATTAGCATCCCAGCAGGGCACACCCTCCCGCTGCCCTCAATTGATAGGACAAGCTTTCGCCAGGTTTTTTTAGATTGAGATTGTCGCTGCATAAACACTTATAGAAGCAGTGGAGATATCTTTTAGTTGACACATTAGCATGTCTGCTCTCCCAAATGGAAGTATAATAAAATACAATAACACTATTTCAAACAAGAGCAGAGGGCCTATTCCAGGTACCTGGTCAAAATTTATCCTTCCACCTTATTTGGCCACTATCGTATTTCTGTTTGTGTAGGGTTCCTGTGTGTTAGAAATGTTGTTATACCTCAAAAACACTTAACTGACTGTAAAGTGCTCTGGTATTACCTCATGTTTTGAAAAACGCTACAAACGTACATATCCCATTTTAAAACATAAAAGAAACAGAAATACAAATCAAACTCGAGGGGCACCACAGTGGCTCAGTGGTTAGCACTGCTGCTTCACAGCACCAGAGACCTGGTTTCAATTCCTGACTTGGGTGACTGTTTGTGTGGAGTTTGCACATTCTCCCAGGTCTGTATGGGTTTCCTCCCATAATCTAAAGATGTGCTGGTCAGGTGAATTGGCCATGCTAAATTGCTCATAGTGTTAGGTGCATTAGTAAATGTAGGGTAGGGGAATGGGTCTGGGTGGTCCTCCCCACTGCCGTGTTTGCCATCACTTCCGTCCCCAACGACGCCACTCACCTGCATTCTGCTGACATGCCCCCCACGGATCCCACTGTCACCATCCCCCCCCCTCCGCCCCCCCCAGAACCCTGAGGGGAAAACCATCCCTGCTTATGACTCCACCCCATTCCCCCCACCACCACACCCACTCCAGTTACCGGCTCCGCCCCCACTCCCAGCACCACACCCACACCAGATCCCAGCTCCCAGTCCTGCTGAGTTTTCAACATTCCCCCCGACCTCCCCCTCACTGAGGATGAACAATCAGTCCTCAGCAAAGGACTCACCTTCATCCCCCTCCATCCACACATCAATGAATTTAATACACGCCGTGACGTCAAACACCTCTTCTGCCGCCTCCGCCTCCGAGCTTACTTTCACAATCAGGACTCCAACCCACCTTCCGAGGACCCCTTCGCCCACCTCCAACACACTGCATTCACCTAGACACCCCACGCTGGCCTATTACCTGGCCTCAACCTCTTCATTTCCAACTGCTGCCGGGGCATTAACCACCTCAACCTGTCTACCCCCCTCCCCCACTCCAACCTCTCACCCTCACAATGCGCAGCCCTCCAATCCCTCTGCTCTAATCCTGACCTCACCATCAAGCCATCAGATAAAGGGGGCACAGTGGTAGTCTGGCGCACTGACCTCTACACCGCTGAAGTCAACTCGAGGATACCTCTTCCTACTGCCCCCTCGACCATGACCCCACCCCCCATCACCAGACCATCATCCCCCAGACCATACAAAACCTCATCACCTCAGGAGATCTCCCACCCACAGCTTCCAACCTCATAGTCTGGGAACCCCACACTGCCTGGTTCTACCTCCTTCCCAAGATCCACAAGCCTGACCACCCTGGCTGACCCATTGTCTCAGGATGCTCTTGCCCCACTGAACTCATTTCTACCTACCTCGGCACTGTCCTATCCCCCCTATTCCAGGAACTCCCCACATACATTCGAGGCACCACCCACACCCTCCACCTCCTCCAAGACTTCCGCTTCCCCGGCCCTCAATGCCTCATCTTCACCATGGATATCCAGTCCCTCTACACCTCCATCCGCCATGACCAGGGCCTCCAAGCCCTCCATTTCTTCCTCTCCCGATGTCTCCAACAGTACCCTTCCACTGACACTCTCATTCGTTTGGCCGAACTGGTCAAACCCTTAACAATTTCTCCTTCGAATCCTCCCACTTCCTCAAGACCAAAGGGGTAGCCATGGGCACTCATATGGGCCCCAGCTATGCCTGTCTCATTGATGGTTATGTAGAACAGTTGATCTTCCGTAATTACACCGGCACCACTCCCCACCTCTTCCTCTGCTATATTGATGACTGCATTGGCGCCACCTTGTGTTCCCGCGAGGAGGTTGAGCAATTCATCAACTTCACCAACACATTACACCCTGACCTTAAATTTACCTGGACCATCTCTGACACCTCCCTCCCCTTCCTGGACCACTCTACCTCCATTGATGACGACCGACTTGACACTGACATTTTTTACAAACCCACCGACTCCCACAGCTACCTGGATTACACCTCTTCCCACCCTACTTCCTGCAAAAATGCCATCCCGTATTCCCAATTCCTCCACCTCTGCCATATCTGCTCCCAGGAGGACCAGTTCAACCACAGAACACACCAGATGGCCTCCTTCTTTTGAGACCGCACATTCCCTTCCCACGTGGTTAAAGATGCCCTCCAACATATCTCGTCCACATCCCGCACCTCCACCCTCAGATCCCACCCCTCCAACCAGAACAAGGACAGAATGCCCCTGATGCTTACCTTCCACCCTATCAACCTTCGCATAAACCAAATCATCCGCTGACATTTCCGCCACTTCCAAAAAGACCCCACCATCAGGGATATATTTCCCTCCCCACCCCCTTCCGCCTTGCGCAAAGACCCTTCCCTCCGTGACTACCTGGTCAGGTCCACACCCCCCAACAACCCACCCTCCTGACCTGGTACCTTCCCCTGCCACCGCAGGAATTGTAAACCCGGCGCCCACACCTCCTCCCTCACCTCCATCCAGTGCCCGAAAGGAGCCTTCCACATCCATCAAAGGTTTACTTGCACATTCACCAATATCATTTATTGTATCCGTTGCTCCCGATGCGGTCTCCTCTACATGGGGGATACTGGATGCCTCCTAGCAGAACGCTTTAGGGAACATCTCTGGGATACCCGCACCAATCAACCACACTACCCTGTGGCCCAACATTTCAACTCCTCCTCCCACTCTGCAGAGGACATGCAGGTCCTGGGCCTCCTTCACCACCGCTCCCTCACCACCAGACACCTGGAGGAAGAGCACCTCATCTTCCGCCTCAGAACACTTCAACCCCAGGGCATCAATGTGAACTTCAACAGTTTCCTCATTTCCCTTTCCCCCACCTCATCCCAATTCCAAACTTCCAGCTCAGCACTGTCCCCATGACATGCCCTACCTGCCTATCTTCTTTTCCACCTATCCACTCTACCCTCCTCCTTGACCTATCAACTTCATCCCCTCCCCCACTCACCTATTGTACTCTATGCTACTTTCTCCCCATCCCCACCCTCCTCTCATTTATCACTCCACCCTTCAGGCACTCTGCCTGTATTCCTGATGAAGGGCTTTTGCCCGAAACATCGATTTTACTGCTCCTCGGATGTTGCCGAACTGCTGTGCTTTTCCAGCACCACTACTCCAGAATGGGTCTGGGTGGGTTACTCTTCAGATGGTCAATGTGGACTTGTTGGACCAAAGAGCCTGTTTCCATACTGCAGGGAATCTAATCTAAACTTGGAGATTTTCATTTCCTTGTGCTGTGTGTAAAATATTGCAAGCAACCTTTAATTTAGCTATTATTAAGAAAGCTCACAGACAATCAAATACTGAAATGACCAGTGAAACTTTATTGTGAGTAGCAACCAAAATAAGTAAGGAAGTTAAGCCTTTTCTTCAGCCAGAGACATTTCTTCAGCCAAAGAGTGTTGGGCCTGTGGAATTCATTGCCTCAGAGCACAATGGAGGCTGATCCATTGAGTGTCTTCAAGGCAGAGATTGATAAATTCTTAATCTCGCAAGGAATTAAGGGAAAGAGGGAGAGTGCGGGTAGGTGGCATTGAAATGCCCATCAACCATGATTGAATGGTGGAGTTGACTTGATGGGCCGAATGGCCTTACTTCCACTCCTATGTCTTATGGTCTTATGGTCTTATGGCTGATACCAGGCCAGTGTTCAATTTGGCTTATCACATCGGTAAATTTTGAGTGCCTTTTAAAGAAATTGTCACTGTAATATATCTGGAGTCAAATTTGAAAAAAAAACAAATCAGAAAATAAGTTAAAATATTGAAAAAAATGTTCAACAGAAAATTATTTCCTTTATTGGTCAGAGCACTGAGTATAGGAGTTGGGAGTTCATGTTGCGGCTGCACAGGAAATTGGTTCGGCCACTTTTGAATTATTGTGTGCAATTCTAGTCTCCTTCCAGTAGGAAGAATGAGAAACTTGAAAGGATTCAGAAGAGATTTACAAGGATATCGCCAGGGTTAGAGGGTTTGAGCTATAGGGAGAAGCAGAACAGGCTGGGGCTGTTTTCCTTGGAGCATCGGTGGCTGAGGAATGACCTTGTAGAGATTTATAAAATTATGAGGGACATGGATAGGATAAATAGACATGGTATTTTCCCTGTGTGGGGGAGTCCAGAAATGGAGGGAATAGGTTTAAAGTGAGAAGGGAAAGAGTTAAATGGGACCTAATGGGCAACTTTTTCACACAATGGATTGTGTGTGTATGGAATGAGCTGCCAGAGGAAGTGGTGGAGGCTGGAGCAATTGCAACATTTAAAAGGCATTTGAATGAGTGTATGAATAGGAGGGGTTTGGAGGGATATGGGCCAAGTGCTGCAAATGGGACTAGATTAATTTAGGATATCCGGTTAGCACAGATGAGTTGGACCGAAGGGTCTGTGTCCATGCTGTACATCTCTATGACTCTATGACCAGGAGGAATTGATGGAAGAAAGAGACAGAGAGAGAGAGAGCAACCCATTGTTTCAGGTTCATGAAAGATCTGCTAAGTGTTTCCAATATTTTGTTTCAGTTTCACTTTACAAATACTGAAACTTATTTAACGATGAGCACAACTTGAGTACCATTGTAAGAAGCACAGCAAGAAAGCCAAATTTCAATGGAAACTGTACTACCTAAGGGAAGAGTGCAGATTGGTTGTTAATTTGATAAAAATAGATCAAAGCATTGCCATGAAGTATTGACCCCAGTACTTTTGTATTTTTCAAAAAAGGCACATTGTCTGGACATGTTGTGTCTTTTTGAATACCCAAGGCCCTAATCTCTGCAACTGGCATAATAATCAAAATGATTCAATAATGTTCATTAAGAGAGGAAAAATTTCACCTTTATCCAGTTTATTTTAACTGTGACTTCAGACCCACACCAATACGGTTTAATCTTTGTTGCTCTTAGAAGTGGCCTAATAAGCAATTCCATTATCTCAAACTTTCTCAAGATATCCATGATAGACCCAAGAAACATTGACCTTGCCAATGATCTTTACATCCCAAGAATGGAAGTAAAAAGACATGTTAGTATAATTAAAATGTCCTGAGGGAATGTGTGTAAGATGACATGATTGCTTTCACTTGGATCACAACTTGTGAGACCTGCTTTTCTCATAGATATGGTCATTGCTCTCTTATAGTCAGTCAGAAAATGATCCAGGCAAAAGGTACTTTTCTAGATAGCAATTAAGATGCAAGAGCTTTATTGAAATCAAACGTTGTACAATTATTGAAGCAAAAACCAGATTAATTAGTTACTGCAAGGCATTTGAAAATTTGTTTGGAGAATCTCCAAACATCTTAAGAAAAATCATATAATGGCACATCTAAATGTGATAGAAGTATCACCATCATCTAGCCCTTTAAGCCAAGGTTTATCATGCTTCATGCAATCCAAAGGTTTCTTGCAATACCTTTATCACGAGCTTTGCTAATGCTTTTTAATTTCGCTTTAGCTGTAATGAATCCAAAACTACTCAGCAAATGAATTCCTTTAAATCTACTCAAAAATAGATTGAATCTAATCGGTATTCAACAATTAAATTGAATTTGCATACTTATCGTCAACTACCACTAGGTTAGTTGCTGGTTCATTTCTGCTGTCTGTGACTACAGTTCTGGATGGGTTTTTGATATTTTCCACCATTGTTATTTAAAAACTCAAAGCTCTAGAGTGAAGGTGCTAATGTACCTGCACAAACCAGTTGCTCCCAGGAATATGAGTTTTAGTCTGAATGTTCTTAATGCATTATGCAGACAACTCCTATCTTTGCGTTAGCGGCTGCAGGGTAATGTTTAGCATTGGGTGGTCATAGAAAGTTATGGTATTTGTCAAAATTTAGCATTGTGGAGGCAAAGGCTGAAATATTAAATAAGTGTTTACATCTACCTTTATCCAGAAAGAAGATGCCCTCAATGAAAGAGGTAAAGGAGGAGGCAGTAGGAGAATTGGATTAGCTGAACGTTAATCAAAAGTAGATATTAAAAAGAGTTCAGTAGTTAAAATTAATAAATCTCCAGGGTCAAATTAACCTTTTGGATAGGAAGCAGAAAGGATTGACAAGGGTAATGCATTTGATGTAATAAATCCAAAAGGTGTTTCATAAACAGTAACATGACAGACTTGATCAACACTTGTAAAGCCTATGGAATAAAAGTGCAAATTGAATGCAAAGTTCTTAGAATGATGAAAAATAATAAACGATCACGTTGTAAAGACCATCTCTTTTTATGATTAAACTGTGAACTGAAAATAAGAAAAATGGATACTGTTTTTAAAAGGAGAGAATATGCAAGTTATTTGCAACTTGGAAAAAAACAGTGAAATTAGCTGGTGCATGATATTACTCTAATGGTCATATTACATCCAGACTATTAGGCACTATCTGTTTTGGGTTCTAGAAAATTCAATTGTAGTGACAATTCTTTGATTAGTCCAACTGAAGCTTAACACAGAACCTCTGAGGGAAATGAAAACAGAAGCAAAGAGAAACTTCTAAAAGCTGGATGCATCAACAAAAAGGCATGTAATGTACTTGCATTTAAGGCATTGAATACAAGAGCAAGGAGGTTATGATTGAGCTTAGTTAGCCCACAGCTAGAGCATTGAGTGCACTTCTGGTTGCCACACTATTGGAAGGATGTAATTACATGAGCGAAGGTGCAGAGGAGATTCACCAGGATATTGTCTCTGCTGGACTGAGTCAGCTATGAAGAGATATTCGCTGCGCTGGGGTTGTTCTCCTTTGAGCAGGAATATTGAGGGGTTACCTGACTGAGCTGCACAAGATTATGACGGGCATAGATATGACAAAATATTTCACCTCAGTACACAAGAAGTCAATAACCAGGAGGCACAGTTTTAAGGTAAGGAGCATGTGATTTAGTGGGAGCTTGAGGATTTGTTTTTGACCAAGAGGGCATTGGGTATGTGGGACATACTGCCTGATGGGGTGGTCGAGACATGAACCTTCAAGATACTTAGGGATTTAGCTGAGCACCTGAAATGTCAGAGCCTCCAAGACTACAGACCAAGTGTTGGTAAATGGGATGGAAATAGTTAGATGCTTGATGACCAGTGTGGGCTGAACACTCTTTCTCCGTGTTGTTAAAAATTGCACAATTCAATGACTCTCCGTGTTCTCTCTTTCTATAAAGTGGCTTTCTCTAATTTATGTCAAATGAACAGAGAAACTAGATCCAGAGATGCAGAGAAATAATTGTCGAACCCAAAGGGAACTGAAAAGCCCTGAGTCCAACCAAATAACCAGTGAGTAAAGCCCAATCATTACTGTGCAAATAGCATTGTGGCAATATTGAATAATCAAAATGATTGTGTCACCAACCCATCCAGGTTTCTGACTACACTGGTGATATAGAACCTTGTTGTCCTAACTATTTATTGTTTCTTTCCGCATAACATTTGTGTCTTGCCTGTTTGTTGTGTATGTATTAATACTAAAGGACTATAGTTTAAGTGGGATCATCACAAATTAGAAATTATTCTATGTCATTTACTTACCATTAGTTAAGAAAATCAGTTTGGTTACAAAATAAAGTTATTTTCTTGTTAATGACAAAAATCAGTTCTGTATCTCTTTTAATCTGAATCAGTCGGTCAGGTAAATTAGGCAGCTTGATAAACTAAGCAAAGTTTAGCTTTGTGGTGACTCGGGGAACAGTGGGACTCTGTAACAGCACACACTCCCAAGTGAGTTATGACAATGAACCTATTTCTTTTAAACTGAAGGAATTTATTTGGTTGGTCAACATTGGGACTTCTGCTTTTCTTGGTCCACATTATAAACTGGACTTGATATACACGGCACAAATTCAAAATTTATTGATGAGAGCTTGGACTGTGGAGAGGGTAGAAGATAGGCTTCAAGCTAAAAGTTAATGCGAAGAAGTGAAGTGATACATTTTGGAAGAAAAAAATGAGACATTGAAGGAGACAACTCTAACAAGAGTACAGGAACAGAGGAAAACTGGGGTATGTATGCACAAATTGTGGAAGGTGCTAGGATAGGTTGAGGAATAGTGTTTCCTCTAACATCTTTTCTTCCTCTTGAATCTCTGAGGCCTGTCAGAAACCTGCAAAACCAGACGTCAATGCTGCAATCGTGTTGACATGCTAATCACTGTACACGGGACATCAGGACAGCTGAGTCTGTACACAGCCATTCAGCTCAGAGGTAACATTGTTAACGAAGTGGTTCGGGTTTTCCTTCATGCCAAAATGCTGCATAAGGAACAGCTCTTGAAGCAAAATATGTTACAGAAATTACATTTAAAAAAGGATATGTCAAAAGAAAAGAAATTTGCATTTCAAATACAAGACAGAACTCCCCTGGTCCTCACCTTCCACCACCTCCAAATAGACCCCACCACCAGGGATATATTTCTCCCCCCCCCACCGACAGATAGTTCCCTCCACAACTACCTGGTCAGGTCCACGCCCACCAACAACCCACCCTCCCCTCCTGGCATCTGCCCCTACCACCACAGGAATTGCAAAACCTGTGCCCACACCTCCCCCATCACCTCTTCCCAAGGCCCCAAAGAAGCCTTCCATATCCATCAAAGTTTCACCTGCACTTTCACACATGTCACTTTTTGTATTCATTGCTCCCAATGCAGTCTCCTCTACATCGGGGAGACCGGAAGCCTTCTCACAGAATACTTCCAAGAACATCTCTGGGACACCTGCACCAACCACCCCCACCGCCTCATGGCTGAACATTTCAACCCCCCCCTCCCACTCTGCCGAGGCCATGCAGATCCTGGGCCTCTTCCACCACCATTCCCTCATGCCTGGAGGAAGAACACCTCATTTTCTGCCTCTGGACCCTTCCACCCCATGACATAAGTGTGGACTTCACCAGTTTCCTCATTTCCTGTTCCCCCATCTTACCCCAGTTCCAACCTTCTAGCTCAGCACTGACCTCATGACCTGTCCCAACTGCTAATCTTCCTTCCCACCTATCCGCTCCACCCTCTACTCCACCTATTGCACTCTTAGCTACCTTCCCCCCAGCCCCACACCCTCCCATTTTTCTCTTCACTCTCAAGGTTCCCAGCCTCATTCCAGATGAAGGGGTTTTGCCTGAAAATTAGATTTTCCTGCTCCTCGGATGCTGCCTGACCTGCTGTGCTTTTCCAGCACCACTCTAATCTTGACTCTAATCTCCAGCACCTGCAGTCCTCACTTGCGCCTTTCAAATACCCTTGCCAGGTGTTTCAAAGTGCTTTGGAACTACTGAAGTACTTTTGAAAAGGTGTCACTGTTATCAAGTGAGATTATTTAATTAGAATGAAGAGGCTGGATAAACTGGGAGTTGAGTGGAAGAGATTGAGAGATGGCCTTATAAAGGTTTATAAAAACATGAGGATTATAGATAAGGTGAGTGGCTTGAAGGGTTGAAGATTTTAACACCAGGGGGTATATTTTGAATGTGAGAGAAGAAAGATTTTAAAAAGACACGAGGGGCAACCTTTTTACACAGAGTGGGTCATGAACTTCCAGAGGTAGTGTAAGATGTGGTACAAGTACAAATGTTTAAAAGACATTTGGATAAATACATGAATAGGAACAGCTTGGAGGGATATGGGCCAAGCACTGGCAGGTGGGACCAGTTTAGTTTGGGATTATAGTCGATATGGACTGGTTGGACTGAAGAGTCTGTTTCTCCGCTGTATGACTCTATGACTCTATAAGAACCATGACCTGCATTATCTGTTACGTTCCAGAAGACAACTGTATGATGGGCTAAATTTTCCCAGCCCCTCAACAATATGCAGAGTGGCAAATCACTTGGAACAATATGGTGAGCTTGGAAAAATTAAATTCTCAACCTCAAGTAAAAGAAGCCCCATTTGCCACTCAACATTTGAATGGTGAGATGAGAATCTCACTAGTTAGCAGCAAGAAGCCAATTTGCATGCACTTACATGTAGTTTGTATTTAATCTTACCTCATTTTTGTGGAGCTTTGGATGACAACAAGTTGCAGGCTGGTCTATGAAACAGTAACCAGTTATTGTTGAAAAAGGCCTCAACCTACCACCATCTGATTGTTTCCCAGGCAGCTGAACAGCTTGGGCTTGTGAATGTTCAGGGCAGAAGCCATTGGACCTCCAGAAAAGAAAGAGCTGTACTTCCTGTGCAGTAAAAAGTATCTCAGACCTAATGGTAAACATTTCATTTCCCCTCATCAGCTGCTGTTAACTATGAATTATAAATAATAAGTCAGAATTTTTTGTAAGTGTGAAACAGTCACCTTGGGCACCCTACAAATCTAGAGGACGAAGGCAAAGAAGCAGCATTCTGATCAGCAAAAGGATCACCTCAGTAAACCTTGTACATAGGGATTACTGAACTGCTCTCCCAGTCTTTCCCTCTGGCCATAACACCCATGTACTGTTTGTGTCTATCTGTATGTATGTATAGAGGTACAGTTAACTGGGTTAGCATTCTAACTTGTCGATTCATATTTTAATGGTTCATTATTGTTTATCTGCAGTTAACATCTATTTATTTATAGTAAATGGTCATTCTTGTTGAGTAAAGAAGCCTGGTCTGTGCTTTCTGTGCTTCAGTGTGGGTCTAAAAGACAGATAAATTGGGAAATTCTGTGTACTTTTAAGACTCTTTAACTTGTGTGTGTGTACTCCAGGTATAGTGGAAACCTTTGTAATAGCCACATTGGTGGCTGGTGTGACTGACAAAAAGTTCATACTGTAAAATGACAATGTAGCTTATAGTTCCTTTGGATCTAATTCAGTCCATAATTTGCTTTAGCAGGTCATTTAATATTATCTGCTTTAGATAAGTTTAGATTTTTAAATTGCAGGT
Source organism: Chiloscyllium punctatum (assembly GCF_047496795.1). NCBI lineage: Eukaryota > Metazoa > Chordata > Chondrichthyes > Orectolobiformes > Hemiscylliidae > Chiloscyllium > Chiloscyllium punctatum. The sequence goes on along the minus strand of NC_092750.1, from coordinate 56,508,185 downwards.
ATAGAATGATAATGCAGATAAGAAAATATTTGTCTTTTCATTTCTCAGCTCCCTCCCCTCCCCAGCCCTGATGAAGGGTCCTGCCTGAAACATTGATTCTCCTGCTTCTCTGATGCTGCTTGACCTGCTGTGCTTTTTCCAGCTCCACATTTTATTGACTCTGACAATTAAAGTAGAACTGTCTGATAATCTACCCTTCAGTAAAGTACAATTAGTTATTGATTTGTGCCACATTGGAATATCAATGAACTCTCCCCTTCCAAAAAGAAACTTCTCATCCTAATGTATAAATCTGTAATAACCAAGCATCACACCCCAGTGTGAAGTTGCTGTGCCATTTATGCATAAATAGCACAAGATAGACAGCAGGCTCTAGCCCAATTCCTTGCATATAATCCAACTAAATCCTGAACCATTTTGGAGGCTTATGGTTCACTGTCTGCTGGAACATTTATGATTGCCAGCCCCATTCAATGGGCCTGACTTGAGACTGGACCATCGACTGTCTCCATTGTTCATCCCTAGCTGTAACACCAGCCATCATGTCAGAGTCAGACAAAGTACAAAGATAGGAGATGAGTCTGTCCTGCATATTTGTATGTTTTTTATATGTAAGGAGCATTTAACACAACTTCCACCTCTGCATTGATCTCGTCTGCATTCCTCCATCATACATGAGAAGGAGATGATGTGATGTTGTTGCAGAAATCCACCAATCTGATTTTTATTACTGAAATTAATTTGTTGCTGCTAAGGCCCCTGATGATATGGAACTACACAGCAACTCCATAATTGAAATTGCATTGATGAGTACTGGGCCACCTGACAATTACTGGTTATCCTAACAGACTTGGAGCAATGGGAACTTAGTTAAAGTTAACCCTTTCATAACCTTAGTGATGGAGGAATAGGAAATCTACTGTCTGTTGAAAATTTATACAGTTAGTGAAGCTAAGTGTACTTAATTAACAAAGACCTTATAAGGTTCAAACTCTTGTTGTTTTAGAATAGTGGGAACTTAGTTTAGAGAACCAGGGTAGAAAATATTTAGTTTTTTTTGTTGGTAGGATACTATCCATCTGCTCAGATCACTTTTGGAGCATTGTGGTGCAGTTTTGGGCCCCTTGTCTCAGGAATGATGTACTGGCCCTTGAGTATTTTCAGAGGAGATTCACAAGAATGGTCCCAGGAATTAAAAGCTTAACATATTTGAGGACTCTGGGTCTATACTCAATGGAGCTTTGAAGAATTGGAGGGGGGGGGGGCGATCTAATTGAAACACACAGAATACTGAGTGGCCTGGACATGGTAGATATTGGGAAGATGTTTCCATTGGTGAGAAAGACTAGTACCCGAGGGCACAGCCTTAGAGTATAGGGAAGACCCTTTAGAACAGAGATAAGGAGTAACTTCTTCAGCCAGCGAGTGTTGAATCTATGGAATTCATTGCCACAGAAGGCTATGGAGGCGAGGTCATTGAGTATACTTAAGACTGAGATAGATAAGTTCTTGATTATCAAGGGGATCAAGGGTTATGCAGAGAAGGTGAGAGAATGAGGTTGAGAAAATTAGCAGCCATGATTGACTGGCAGAGCAGACTTGCTGGACTGAATGGCCTAATTTCTGCTTCTATATCTTCTGGTATTATGCAAATTTTAGTGAGAAATTAGCTCAAGTGATCTCTTAATTAACTAAAACCAAATAAAATAAGTGGGTTTACACATATATACTTTTCTTAATTAAATAGTAACTAGAAGGTGAAGATGGTGGTCAGAGTCAGCAGGAAATCTACCTATGACATGTGGCAACTCCAGGAGAGGACAACTATACTGAAGGCTTCATATGCAAGAAGTGTGAACAGCTGCAGTTCTTAACTTAGATCGACTGGAGCAGCAAATGGACACACTTTGGAGCATGCAGGAGGTCGAAATGTTCATAGATAGGCATTTCAGGGAGGTTCAAGCAGCTAGGTAGGTAATGGTCACAAGGAGCAGACAGTCAATGCAGGAACCTCATGTGGTTGTCCCCCTTCTCAAACAGGTATACCGTTTTAGGTACTGTTGTGGGGAGAACAGCCTATCAGGGGGTGACAACAGCAGAACAGTGGCACCACAACTGGCTCTGTTGCACAGCAGAGCAGGTCGAAGTGCAAGCAAGCTGTTGTAGTCAATAGTTAGAGGCAGAGACAGGCATTGCTGTGGGCGCAAATGAGACTCCAGGATGTTGTGTTGCCTCCCTGGTGCCAGGGTCAAGGACATCTCTCAGCATGCTCAGGACATACTAAAGGGAGAGGGTGAACTATCAGGTACTCATTGGTTCCAATCACATAGGCAGGGAGAGTGACAAGGTCCTACAAAGAAAGTTCAGGGAGCTAAGCTGCAAGTGGAAATGTGAGCCCTCCGGGGTTGGAATCTCAGGATCATTCTCCGTGCCATGTGGTAGTGAGGTAAGGAATTGGAAGGTAGTACAGCTTAACACATGGCTAATGAACAGGACGAAGTTTTCAGATTTTGGATCATTGGGATCTCTTCGAAGACAGGTAGGACCTGTACAAAAATGACAGGTTGCATCTTAACTATAGGGGCACCAGAATGCTGGCGGAGAGGGTTGCTTGTGCAACTCACGTGGATTTAAACTAATCAGGTAGGGAGTGGGAACCAAAGTAACAAGTCAGCAGAAGGTAGAGGTTAATACGATAAATAGGCAGGGCTAGTGCAACATAGTGACGGAAAGAATTATAAAAGATGAAAATGTGAGTTGAAAGTTGGAATAAATGATAGCGGTGGGGCTCAGTGTTGTCAGAGATTAATAAATAAGGATGGAGAATGTGGAAAGCATGGTGCATAAGACAATATTAAAAAAGAAAGACAAACCAGTAGAACTATCTAAAAATCCTGTCCCTAAATGTACGCAGTATTCAGAACAAAGTTGTGGAGCTGATGTCACAAATAGAGACAAATAAGTATGACCTGATGGGGATTACTGTAACGTGGTCACAGGAAGATCAGGACTGAGAGTATTCCGAAAGGATCGACAGGAAGGCGCAGGAGGTCGAGTTGCTTTACTGGTTAAGGATGACATCAAGACTATATTAAGAAATGCAATTAGCACTAGAGACCAAGATGTTGAATCAGTCTGGGTGGACATAAAAAGCAAGCAAAGAAACCCCTTGGTAGAAGGAATTTGCAGGTGCCTGAACAGTACTTCCAAAGTAGGGTATACAGAGGAACCTCGATTATCCAAACGACACAGGCAGGGAGAACCTTGTTCAATTAATCAAATTCCAGATAATGGAATGTTGGATAACATAGTTAGCCCAGCATCGGGACCTTGTGATCTTGTTCAGATAATCCAAAATTCAGTTCATCAAATGCTGGGTAATCGAAGTTCCTCTGCAGTATAATCAGTAAATAATGAGGACTTGTCAGAAAGACACAACGTTAATTATGGATGATTTGAACATGCATATTACCTGGATTAATGAACTTGGCAAATGCTTAGGGAGATTGAATTGAACTGAATTGAATTGAATTGAATTTATTGTCACGTGTACCGAGCACAGAGAAAAGCTTTGTCTTGTGAGCAATACAGGCAGATCACAGAGTTAAGTAGCATTGAGAAGTAAATAATAGGGAAACAGAAGCAAAAATAAAAACGCAGGTGCAGGCGAATGTTAAGGGTTTGTGAGTCCATTCAGTATTCTAACAACAGTAGGGTAGAAACTGTTGCAAAACTATCTGGTGCATGTGTTCAGACTTCTGTACCTTCTCCCCAATGGTAGAGGCTGTAGAAAAACATTGCCAGGGTGGGATGAATCTTTGAGAATGGTGGCAGTCTTTCCTTGACAGCGGGGCCTGGTAGATGGATTTTATAGGTGGGAGGTTAGCCTTTGTGATTACCTGGGCTAAGTTCACCACTCTCTGTAAGTCTGATAAATATACTAAATATCTCTCAATTAAAGTATATTCCTGAGAGGAAGTAGAATTGTAACAAGGTGGCAAATTATCCATGGCTTAACAAGGAAGTCAAGGATAGTATAAAGGGCATATCAAACAGCAGAAGTTAGTGGCGCTCTGAAGGATTGGGAGAACTTTAAACATCAGCGAAGGGTTACTAACAACAAAATCGAAAGAGCTAAGTTGAATTACAAAAGGAAACTAGCAAAAAACAAAAGCACTGATACTAAAAACTTTTATAAATATATAAAAAGGAAAAGAATTGTGAAAGTAAATGTTGGCCCTTTAAAGGTCAAAAATGGCAAAGTAATAATGGGAAACTTAGAAATGGCAGAGGGACTAAACAAATACTTTGCCTCTGTTTTCACCGTGGAAGATAATGATTTCTTCCCAAAAGCTGCTATTACTACAGAGGAACTTGGTAAAATTACTACAACGAGGGAGATGGTATTAGGTAACCTGGTGGGATTAAAGACAGATTAAATTCCTGGGGCCTGATGGCCTGCACCCTAGTGTATTAAAGGAGGTGGCAACAAAGTGCATTAGTTCTGATATTCCAAAGTTCCCTGGATTCTGAAAGGGTACCAGTGGATTGGAAACATACTAATATGACACACTTATTCAAAAAACAAAGAAAAGAAAATGGGAAAGTGTAAACTAGTTAGTTTGACCCCTGTAATGGGGAAGTTTCAGGATTCAATATAAAGGAGAAGATAACTGAGCTCTTGGAGAAACAAAGCTCAATTCTCTTGGAACAACACTGTTTAATGAAAGGCAAACTTACTGGAATTCTTTGTGGATATAATCAACAAGGTGGATAATGGAGATTTGGTGAATGTTACTTCAAGAAGGCATTTGACAAGGTGCTGTGTAAAAGACTGATCCAGAAAGTTAGATCCCATGGGGTTAAGGGTAGAGTACTGGCTTGGATAGAGAATTGACTGACAGAAAGCAGAAAGTCAGGATAAATGGGTCCTTCCCTGGATGAAGAAGTGTAACTAATGGGGTGCCACAGGGTTCAGTTCTGGAACCTCAACTATTTACAATCTATACAAATAATGGAAGTAGGTTTGCTTGCTGAGCTGGAAAGTTTGGTTTCAGACGTTTTGTCACCCTACTAGATAACATCTTCAGTGAGCTTCCAGATGAAGTACTGGTGGTGTACCCCATTTTCTATTTATATGTTCGGGTTGCCTTGGGTTGGTGATGTCATTTCCAGTTTTTTTTCTCAGGGGGTGGTGAATGGGACCCAAGTCAATGTGTTTATTGATAGAATTCTGGTTGGAATGCCATGGTTCTCGGAATTCCTGTGCGTGTCTCTGTTTGGTTTGTCCTAGGTTGGATATGTTGTCTCAGTCAAAGTGGTGTCCTTCCTCATCCATATGTAAGGATACTAGTGAGAGTGAGTCATGTCTTTTTGTGGCTAGTTGATGTTCATGTATCCTGGTAGCTACTTTTCTGTCTGTTTGTCCAATGCAGTATTTGTTACAGTTCTTGCAAGGTATTTTGTAAATTACATTATTTTACTTGTTGTCTATGTATGCACTACATTGGACTACAGAACGCTATCAACAAACACATTGACTTGGATTCCATTTACCATCCCCTGAGAAAAAAGAACAGGAAATGACATCACCACAGGAAATAACATCACCAACCCAAGGAAATCCAAACATATAAACAGAAAGTGGGTTACAGCACCAGTGCTTCATCTGATGATGTTACCTGGTAGAGTGACAAAACGTCTAAAAATGAACCTTCCAGCTCAGCGAGCAAACCTGCACCCACATACTCAACCTGAGCTACAAATCTTCTCAAAACTCACTAATACAAATAATCAGCAACCAGAAATAGTGTGTAACATAGCAAAATTCCAGAATGATACTAAAATTGGTGGGAAAGTAGATTGTGATGAGGAGATAATTTACAGATGAATATTAATAGGCCAGGAGAATGGGCTAGAGTCTGGTAGATGGAGTTTAATGTAGATAAGTGTGAGGTTGTCCATTTTGGCTGGAAAAGTGTAAGGGCAAATTATTACTTAAATGGGAAGTATATTCAAAGTGCATCAATACTAAGAGATCTGGGCGTCTTTGTACATGAATCACAGGAAGTGGATATGCAGATGCAGCATACAATAAGAAAGGCAAATTGAATCATGTTATTTATTGCAAAAAGTCTGCATTATAAAAGTAAAGAAGTGTTGCTACAATTATATAAGACATTGGTGAGACGACACCTGGAATATTGCGTCCAGTTTTTGACCGCGTACTTGAGGAAGGATGTAGTGGCAAGGCAAGCAGTTCAGAAGAGGTTAACCAGAATGAAAAGGATGATGAACTAACAGAAGTTAAATAGCTAGGGCTTTTGCTCAATAAGGTTCGGAGAATGAGGGGGTTTCTGATTAAGGGCTCCTGCCTGAAACGTCGATTTTCCTGCTCCACGGATGCTGCCTGACCTGCTGTGCTTTCTCTGCACCTCTTTAATCTTAACACTGATCTCCAGCATCTACAGTCCTCATTTCCGCCACAGGGTTCTGATTAAGGTATATAAAATGCTAAAGGGGATTGATAAGGTGGGGATTGATAAGGTGGGCATTGAACCACCTCATGAGACCGTTTTGAACAAGAGATCATAGATATAGAGTGATTGGAGGCACAATCAAAACTGAGATGAGGAAAATCTACTTTCCTCAGAGAGTTGTCAATCTGTGGAAGTCCCTGTCCCAGAATGCAGTGGAAGCAGCGTCAATCAACAGATTCAAGAAATAAACAGAAAAGCAAGATAAAAGGCTGTAGGAAGTAGGTAGAAAAGTGAGTTGAGACCAGGTTAAGATCAGCTATGATCATGCAAAATGGTGGAGTGGGCTCAAAGGGCTGAATTGCCTACTGCCGCTCCTAAGTGCTATGTCCCTATGTCTCTATGAAATGTTATGTAATAATTAGGCAAACGGTAGGATCATCTGTTTTCTCCAGCAATGAGAAGCCACATAAGGAAAACTTTGTTTACATGCAGAGAGTGATTAAGAGTTTGAATACACTACCTGAGGCTATGGTGAAAGCAGGACCAATCAAAGCATAACAAAGGGAATTGAATTGGTATCTAAAGGGGAAAATAGCTCTAAGGGTGTTGCACAATTAAAATGCTAGTGTAGATACATGGGCTGAATAGTCCCTTCTGTAATCTATTATTTTTAGAACAAATAGTTTCTTAACTAATCTGCCTCAACTCATGAGGTGGGTGGTACGGTGGCACAATGGTTAGCACTGCTGCCTCACAGCGCCAGAGACCTGGGTTCAATTCCAGCCTCAGGCGACTGTCTATGTGGAGTTTACACATTCTACCCGTGTCTGCGTGGGTTTCCTCTGGGTGCTCCAGTTTCCTTCCACAGGCCAAAAATGTGCAGGTTAGGTGAATTGGCTATGCTAAATTGCCCGTAGTGTTAGGTGCAGGAGTAAATGTAGGGGAATGGGTCTGGGTGGGTTGCTCTTCGGCGGGTCGGTGTGGACTTGTTGGGCCGAAGGGCCTGTTTCCAAGCTGGAAGTAATCTACTCTAACTCGTACTTTGTCTTGAATCTGGTTAATCCTGCTCAATAAACTTTCTAAATCAGTACGATCTAATGGCTATTACTGAGACTGGGCTGTGGGATGTCCTCAATTAGGACCTGAACGTTGAAGATTACATGACATTTAGGAAGGACAGGAAGCTAAGAAAGGGTCCCATTGGGATGGAGGAGGAGGGAGAGGGTGACAGATAATGTAACAAGTAAAGCTTTCTGTTCTTTTGGTTTAACTTGTTACATTCTCTGTCACATGTCCTCTCTCCCCTTGCTCCACTCCACTCCAGTGGGACTGTATGTTCTTTCCAGTCTGGCACTTCGACACACCATTGTTCTGCCATTCTCACGTTCTGACCACTTCATCTGAACTATCAAATTCTTTTCTCCCCGAACACTCTACACCACATCTCCCCCAACTATATCATAAACACTGTCCCCTCCACACTTCACTTTAGCTCTACTGAAAAGTCATCTAGACTTGAATTATTAGCTTGATCTCTCTCTCTCCTTGGATGCTGTCTGACCTGCTGTGATCTCTCGCAGTTGTTGTTTTTGGTACAGATTCTAGCATCTGCAGTAATTTACTGCTACATGAAATCACAGAAGGTTAGTATGCAGGTACGACAATTAATCCCAGAAAGCTAATAGATTGCTATGTTTTCTTGTGAGGGCACTGCAAAAGTAGGGAGGTTATATTTTAGTAATAGAGGACATTGGTCAGACTGTCACAGGATTACTGTATACAATACTGGTCTCTGTGCTTATGGAAGGATATTAATGTGTTAGAAACAGTTCAGAGAAGATTTATTAGACTAATACCTAGAAGGAGTGGATTGCCTTATGAGGAAAGACTAGGTAGACTAGGTCTGTTTTCTTTGGAGCTCAGAAGATTTAGAGATGACTGAATTGAAATATACGAGTCCTGAGGGGACAAACTGAGTGGGTGTGAAAAAAGATGTTTGCTGTTGTGGAAGAGTCTAAAACTAGAGGTCATAGTTTAACAAGAATGGGTTGCTCATTTAAGACAGAGTTGAGGGAAAAAAGAAACATCTCTCACAACGTTGGGAGTCTTTGGAATTCCCTTCTTTAAAAGACAGTGGATGCAAAATTTTTACATCTTCTTCAGGCAGAGGGAGATAGATCATTGATGACCAAGGGGATGAAAGATTATCAGGGATGTGCAGGAATGTAAAATTGAGGCTAAAGTCAGATCAGCCATCAGAGCAGATTAGGTCCTGGGGAACCTCCATTTGTTCCTTATTTGTAATGTTCATAGTGTACAAATGCGGACTCCTATTTTGTCACTATACCTCTCCAACAAGCATTCTTTATGTGGGAGCAACAGTCTAGGCTGCTGATAGGCTAAAGCTGAACTCAATCATCTGCTGAATTGACATTGACACATTGCAGTGAGGAGGAGCAAGACTTTCCCTGTTCCATCAATGGGTCTAATTAGAACACAACAACTAAGATTAAGCTAACCTGCTATAGACAAGGAATTGAATTCAGAATCTGTTAGTCTGCTTGACCTAATGTAAGACTTACAAGTGCTTCATTTAGAAACATTATCTCAACCAAGACATGTGGAACCGCCTCCTTCCATGCTGTAAGGTTCTAAGCCACTGCAGGGGACTGCTGATAATAATAAAAAATAAAAATGATGTAATTGTCATTTGAAGAAGGCAAGCAGTTGCACTTTATGCTTTAGTGCCTTTACTATCATTATTTCAACTTGCAGACATTAAACCTTCTCTTCTGTGATGTTCTATGCTTGTGACATCTTGCAGAAGCAAAACTATTCATTTATAGCACTGCGTCCTTCATTTACATGTATTATCCTTGGTTGAGTGATCTGACACTTTGGATTAGTTGCACAGACACATAAAACAGAATGTTAAATACATACCATGATACATTTCAAATAGAAGTTTGCGCAACTTGAGGATTTGTGGTAATAGATCTTAGCCCAGGAATAATTGGAAGAATGTTTCTTGCATCTAGTCTTCCCACATATCATTTTAAAAAGATAACAAAAGCATCAGATATGCCTACAGCAATCATAAAAAAATTCGATGTGGTATTTTGCCCAAGTCTATGTGGAAATAAATAAGCATGGTGGAGCAACCATGAAAATCTGCGTTACATTAGAGTCTGTTGTAGTGAGAGATTGCCAGAGAACTTGAATAAAAGCCATGTGGCAGATTGCAGGCACAGCAAGGGTGACAGTGGTGCAGGACATTATGAAGAGATTGAACTCACTGGATATCTGCCAATACTTTTGAGGAGGTTGATGTTTAAAGGGTCAACAAATTATTTATTCATATATCAAAATTGGAGTTTGTGCAATTTAATGGGTCAAATTATTTCTCAATCTGTTTATTTCTGTTTTTTAAAAGATTTCCAGCTGGATTTATCATAAGTAAATGAGAGAATATATAGTAGAATTCCAGTGATTATTTCCTTCCTGCATTTTATTCGGCCTGTTCACATGTGTTGTGAAAAAGTGTGACATACAACTTGAATCTTGGCATTCTGGCCCAGAGGTAGGGACACTACCACTGCATCACAAGACCCTAATTAATTCCTCCCTTCCTGAGTTAACTGGAAGAGGATAAAATGGGTGAAACCTGATTCAAAGGTGAGTTGTCTGACCACCTTTGTCCAGACTGTTGTATTTATTAAGCCAGACCACAGCTACCTGGAAAATTGCCTAAAAGCTTTGCACCAACAATGTGATAGTGCATTTCCATGGTTTGATTAATTTGGTCTCAATTCATGCAATATGGATGTCCCTAGCAGGGGCACAGTTTATTATCCATTCATGGTTGACCTGAGAAGGTAGTGATGAGCTACCTTCTTGAAAAGTAAGTCGCCTGCTCAGCCATTACAGTGTGCAATTAAGAGTCAACCATATTGTCCTGGCTGTGGAGTCAGATAGGATCAGGAGAGCAGATTTTATGCCCTCAAAGTCATTGCTAAACTGGAAGATTTCACAATAATTTAGTTGCAGGGTCGATATTACCAAGTCTTTTTTTTTAAATTCCACACTTTTACTGAAATTAAATTTTCCATTATGCTGGGATTTTGAAACCACAAACAGGACGATGTTTAGAATGGGCATGGAAGCAGGTTAGTGCACAAATTCACGCATTCAGACTGACAGTTTTTTGGACACCATCGCACCCTTGGGCCATTTTCCCACCGGTACAAGACCACTATTGCCAAGGTTGATTGGGATTTTCCTGTTAGCCCCTGAGTGTCACGACATGTCAGGGTTTAATTTCAACCAACTGCTTTCAGTCTCCCTGCAACACAGCAAGGCAAGGATCGTGCTCCAGACAGACTTTGAGGTCCTCCTGACTGTCTGGTGTACAGGTCTCAGCTGCAGCCATAGGCCAACTCTTCCTCAGAGCAGCCAGGTCTTCAGCTCCAGACCCCTTTCATTCATCCTTATGTACCCATAAAAATGGCAGCTTTGTTTCACTTTTGCTGCATCAGCAAACTGGTTACTCAAAGAAGCTAGGCCCCTGAAAAACCCTCCTTAAAATCTATTTATTTCATCAAGCTTCTGGTAATATCTTGAAGTGGTTCTCCAGAATTAGGGATTACTGTTCAAAAATGAGTTGTCATCCATTTAAAACAAAGCTGAGGTGATTGTATTTTTTCAGAGGGTCATGAGTCTTCCTCATAAGCTGATGAAATCAAAAACTTGGAGAATTTTTAAAATGGAAACGGATGGATACTTTTTCAAACAAGAGGCTGAAAAGTTATCAGGGTTATGTGGATTTGGGGTTACAATCAGATTAGTTGTAATCTTTTTAAATAGTGGAGCAAACCCTAGGTACTAAGTGTTCTACTGGGGCTCCTAATTCGTATGACTGTTTCAATCCTTACATCACTCAGTGTCAAATGATGCTTCTTATTATTTCTCTGAAGTGCCTTGACATGTTCTACTACAATAAAGGTCACAGTGTAAATCCAAGGTGATATTGCTTTCGATATGCAACTGGACTGAAGGAATCAACAGGTCGACCTTCCCTTATTCTTCCGCATTTCTAAATTCCTGGGGCAAAGGCAGACTGTCTTCATGATGGCGAGGTTATCGAGGATACGATAGACCATCATAAAGTTGGTGACACCGTTAGACAGGTACTATAGGACACCTCCTGAGCAGTGTTTCACCACACTGACAGCCTGATCTGCATTGATCCTGGTGGCTCCATGGCATGTTGTCCTGATTAATTTGGATCTGGATGGGAAGCATGAGCGACATGTAAAGGGCCTTTGTCCTTAAGTAGCCATCATCTGTTTATCCATAGACATAGAAAAATGGCAGGAACAACAGAGTGCCTTAGAATGATGGAATTTTCTTCATAGCAGGTATTCATTAACATGATTTGAGGTTCAAATGTGCAGAACAATTGCAAGAAATGTGAGAATAAGATCTGCGATAGAGAACTTGCAAAGAGTTACCCTCTGTTGGTGACATCTTGAATATTTCAATGTATAACTGGAATGAAGGATTTCAGGAGTGCAACTTCCCTGGTTGTGTTATGATGATCTGTTATGTATGATTTCAACTGAACAATTATTGAGTGTTAACCCTTGCAGAGATTCTCCCTCTCTTCATTGACATGTCATGGGTCGCATTTTCCACAGAGAATCCTCTTCCTTCTCTCTTTGTAGAGTTTCACTAATCTGCAGCCTTTGGTGCATAGCATGGTCATATTGCAGATACAGAATCACTGCAAACCTTCTGCAGAATTTAGTCACCAAAACCTGCTGCCTTGCTGAATGTATGCAGCTGTTTTATCACAAAACTTCCAAGTACCAGCCATAGCACCTCCACTGACATTGCTGAAACGGAACTAAGTTTAAAGTCCTTCACCTGTACGTTATGTTCCAAGTTCATTAAAGAATATTCACCCAGGCCCTTCATGCCTATGTTTCACATTCAGTCGGATCTGCATGGCCTATGTTTGTATTTCTCTTCCCCTTGTGGTGCAACACAATACATCCACTCAGCATGGGCCATGTGCAAGAACAGCCAGACGTCACCATCCACCATGGCCAGAAGCAGCTTATGGATTCAGGGCTTTAATAATGCCAGTAACTATGGAATTTATGGAGCCTAAAATCTCAATTATGTAATCCCCTAACAACATAAATGCATAAAATAGGACATCACTTAGGATCAGAACAACCTGCCAATAAGTTTGGAAAGGTAGAGCAGGTCAGGCAGCATCAGAGGAGCTGAAAAGTCAACATTGCGGGTCCGGACTCTTTATCAGATCTCATTAGAACAATTTGTAAATGAACAATCGGACAAGCAAGTAGAGGAAATCAAAGGAAACCCCTTTTTCTTATTATGTCAGAAATAGATATGTCTAATGTCTCCCACTCTCATAAACATAATGACTGTGCAATACAAATACTGGTTTGAATTCCAGAATTAATATTCTTCCAACATATGCCAAGTATTCAAGGGAAACAATAATATTTCTATATACAGTGTATATAAATTTATGCAATAGGTGAAATTACAACTCTAAGGTAAAATTGTTCTTCCAACTTAAAACAATTTCCATGTTCCCCTGAGCTCCATGATGGGAATCTTACTGCAACAGCGCTTTCTCTGACATTTACATGATCCAGAACTCTACAGAATCTACGTTAGTAGTATTTCAGTGAAAGTGAATTTTGTAACAATTATATTTAGCTGTACCTTCAAGATGGACCAGATGCTTTCCTTTTAACCTGTAGGAGGCAACTCGACCAGTGTCCTGTGCATCATGCTGTGGGTCTCAATGCTGAACAAATCTTGGGAAAAGCAATCTGTCACCTCAATTTGATTGCACAGGTTGAAAATACAGCATGACTGAAAATCAGAACTGTGAGGCAGAACTTTTATTGTGTAGGTACACTGAATAATAAAGGTTATTTATTAAAATGTCAGCACAAATTTTAGGTTTGTATGAAATTATAGAAATATTGTTTATCATTCAGCTCTATTGCTGAAAATGACTTCAAATTCTTTTGTCTCCCATGATCATCAACTCTATTGTCTTCCTCCAGTTTTTATTTTGCACATATCTTTCTCATTAGAATTCAACTAAGTCCAAAATGTAATCTTTATTTTTGGTTTGAAAAGTTCTCAAAACGTAAAATATAGTCAAATATTTCAAAACAGTGTTTTTCCAGGCAATAGAATCAGGTGAAATGTGATTTGCATGATGCCTGTTTTAATCAGTAAGTGTTTTTCCCCACTTTTTGAAGTCTTTTTCATACAAAAATTATTAATTTTGAGAGGGTACTTGAGCAGATGGGAGAAGGCTGCAGGAGCATACTGTGCGTTGGCTGTTAGCGAGGAACAACACATGACATAAAATTAAGGTAGCATTGACTCAAGTGGGAATAGGTTAGTGCATGTTGTTTGGAGCAGTGTGTTACAGCGTATTTATGTGAGTTTTCACAGTTGAAAGTAAAACTGATATGTGGTGCTTTTGCACTTGTATTATTCAAGTTCTTGTTGTACTGACAGCATGTGCAGACTGTTCACTGAAACTGCGAAGAGAGTAAAACATTGCCACCTGGTGGTCACCACGACATTATGATATTATTACAACAGTATTTCAATTGAGCCATGTATATGCCTTGTACTTGTGACTTTTTTTTAGATTTCATTGCATTCCCTACAGTGTGGAAACAGGCCTTTCAGCCCAACAAGTCCACACCGACCCTCCGAAGAGTAACCCACCCAAACCGATTCCCCCTAACTAATGCACCTAACTCTATGGACAATTTAGCACGACCAATTTGCTTAACCTGCACATCTTTGGACTGTGGGAGGAAACCAGAGCAGCCGGAGAAAACCCACACAGACACGGGGGGAATGTGTAAACTCCACACAGAGAGTCGCCTGAGGCTGGAATCGAACCCAGGTCCCTGGCGCTGTGAGGCAGCAGTGCTACCTACTGAGCCACCATGCTTGTACATTTATCCTAATCTATGTTATTTCTTTCATGTTTATGAATTCTACAATTACTTACATTTTATTACATACCTACAATTTTTAAATCAGTATATAAAAAAACCAGGGAAGAATCTGATTAGCTGGTCTTTCATCAGTTTATGGTTCACAGGATGGCTACCATTTTTTATCTAGATGCCAGTAGGTTCTCCACTTCACAAAAGATCTGATTATGTGATATGTTTTGAGAGATTTCCAAGCAGCAAGATGGAGTATAAGTCCAATTGTTACCTATCATCAATTAGCACTTAATCATAATGACATTTACAGATTGAATGCAAAATAGATGACTGTGAGTGTAATTTCATTAATGTTTCTCTCTCTTTTCCTCCCGTCATAAACGTTCAAAATAAGAATCTTCATTTCTATAAATTATTAGTATTGGCATTTACAAAAAACTGATGAAACATACACAGTTATTTTGACTTCATAATTCAGCTAGCATTTTAGAATTGAACAATGACTGAATAAATAAAATTTGGAGGTAATTGGAACACCAACCACCCCACAGTGAGGTGGTCAAACATTGCTTCGAATGATTATTTTGATGAAGATAGATTGTGTATCCAACTTGTTTGTTTTAACAGTCCAGCTGCAGTTCAGGTAAAAGCAAAAATGTGAACAATTATAGAGAGTTGTTTGCAGGTAAGCGAAACAAATGCTGCAGCTAAATCACTAAGCTTACCCAGGAGAGTACAACCTCCCCCTCCTGATGCTCCATTCAGCATCCTGCCACAATGTCATACACCCCTTTCCCCTCAGCAACAGATGAATTCACTCACCACTCATCACAATGCTTGTTCCATCCTTTACAATGTCGGACTCTGCACTACCACTACCTGTCTCCCCCAACAAACTCTGTTGTCAGACTTATGCAATAACTGCATGACACATGCACCCACAGGCTTTCCAGCCTGGCAAATGACCACCCTGTCAAACCGACTCACTATTGGGCATAAAGAATGTGGGAGAATGATAAAGCGGATCTCGCTGCTAATCTCCACAAGTCCTGCAGAAAAGATCCCAGCTTGAATTTTTAATCATACAAAAAAGTCAGGAATAAATGCTGGACCTGGAAACATCCAGGTTGCAGGATTAGAAACTTGAATATCCCCCCTCAAAAAGACTCCTATTGGGAGGTAGAGATTTCAATCAGAGTTGGATTGAAACCCACACCCGATATCTGTGATATCAGGATCATCCTTGCTCAATGTAGGGAGAAATTTGTACTTCATATCTCACCTGTTTCATTGGGTGGGTGTTTGAAGGCTTTGGCAGGAGATTTTAGGAACCTTGAGAGAGGCCTGATTAAGAACCACAAACGCCCTGACAGATAAATGTAAGATGTTTCAACAACTTCCAGCTTTCTGTGTCAGATCATGAGGATTCCCAGCCACTATTTTCTCAGATTTGAATGTATAAAAAGATGTGTCTCCAATGAGAAAGGAATCCTAATTGTCATCATTAATACAATGTTTATCAATGGAATGGTCACTTTCTCTTTGCAGGGCAGAACCCACATTCAATCTCTCCAGTAAAAACACACGAGACTACAGTAATCATGAAATTTGAAGTTGTCAAAACATTTTACATTTATCTGTTAGGACATTTGCTTTCCAGAATGAGTTGAGCAGAAAA
This sequence comes from Chiloscyllium punctatum, assembly GCF_047496795.1. NCBI lineage: Eukaryota > Metazoa > Chordata > Chondrichthyes > Orectolobiformes > Hemiscylliidae > Chiloscyllium > Chiloscyllium punctatum. Next base: position 56,492,001 of record NC_092750.1, on the reverse strand, counting down.
GATACTCACCTTTTGCATTAATTTAGTGAAAATAAAAATAAAAACCTGGTCTGCTTTTCTGATTAGTAAATTATCTGCTTTGAAGTGAGCTATCAGTTTCAAAGGCTGACTGGTCTGTAGCTTTACTGATTTGTTTTGACAGTTAAGCCTATTACGAATGCTTGGCCAAGGTTCAAAAGCTGTGAAGCAATTCACTCAACTGAGCAGTTCTTGTACAGTTGTTCAGGAGAACAAGAGCAAGATTTGTTTGCCATCCTACTTTCTCCATAGCAATGCCTCTACTACTCATGATCAACTTACCAACAAATGAGCACTCACCACTCATACAGTACAAATGATTGATTTTTCCCCTTAACCTTGGAAGTTCTTGCAAATTCCAAAGTAAGTAAAGTTAACAAAGTAGCTCTTCTTTTGCCAATGTGTAATGTTTGCTTAATAAAATTACAGTGCTCCTTTATTTTTACAGGAGGAATATTTGTATGTTTGACAATTTTTTTATGTTTTCAATGATTTAATTTTCTAAGTCAATTTCAGTGGCTTAGAGTCATAGTCATAGAGATGTACAGCACAGAAACAGGCCCTTTGGTCCAACTCGTCCATGCCGACCAGATATCCCAAACCAATCTAGTCCTACCTGCCAGCACCCAGCCCATATCCCTCCAAACTCTTCCTATTTATGTACCCATCCAGATGTCTCTTAAATGTTGCAATTGTACTTGCCTCCACCGCTTCCTCTGGCAGCTCATTCCATACACGTACCAACCTTTGTGTGAAAAGGTTGCCTTTTGGGTCTCTTTTATATCTCTCACCCTATACCTTTGCACTCTAATTCTGGACTTCCCCACCCCAGGGAAGAGACTTTGTCTATTTATCCTATCCATGCCCCTCATGATTTTATAAACCTCTATAAGGTCACTCCCATTGCCATTACATGGTCTCTGAGAGGTTACATGGGGTCACGGAGGAGACATGGGGTAGATGTGAGACAATGGAGGTGCCTGAGGAATCTGACAGGGCATGAGAAGTGCATGGGGACAGTAAAGGGGAGAGCTCGATGACATCGGAATGATCTGGAAATGTAGGGCAATGTTGGAGATAACTGAGGCCAGACTTCTAAAACAGGCTGCCTCTTCACTAATGTTTCACCAATAGTGCCTCTACTACCTGCCTAAGGAGGTGGTAGACCAAAACCTTTCCTGCTTGAGCCCCTGTAAGATCCAAATATGGCATATATATCAGGGTGTGTCAGATTTGTGTCAGCCAAATTGAAAACTTGGGGTGGCATGGTGGCCCAGTAGTTAGCATTGCTGCCTCACAATGCCAGGGACTCAGGTTTGATTCCAGCCTTGGGCAGCTGTCTGTGTGGAGTTTGTACATTCTCACAGTGTCTGCTTGGTTTTCCTCCAGGTGCTCCAGTTTCTTCACATAGTCCAAAGATGAGCAGGTTAGGTAATATTGGCCATACTAAATTGCCATTAGTGTTTAGGGATGTGTGGATTAGGTGCATTAGTCAGGGGAAATGTCAAGTAATAGGGCTAGGAAAACAGGTCTGAGTGGGATACTCTTCAGAAGGTCGGTGTGGACGTTTTGGGCTGAATGGCCTGATTCCACACAGTAGGGGTTCTATGATTTTCTGAAAACAGCAGCAACACAAATTTCCTAATCCTAAAATGAAAGTTCAGCCCCATCCCCCATCTTGTTCCTTCAAAGCCCAAACCCTAGACCCCATCAGCAGTCATCACCCTAGAACTCCACCACAATTTCTATGTTTGTCTTATGCCAGAGACTTGATTTTTTAGTGATGTCAATGTAGCCCCATTTTGAAAATAAAACAAGGCTGGCTATTGTATTCTGATAACTGACAGTTTAACAAATGTACAATGATAAGTCTTTGAGATAGAGATAGCACAAACTAAGCATATTTTCATAAGGAGGAAGGACATCCACAAATGGAGCTCTTGAAATGGAAGTGAAAGATTCAATAAAACACAAAAAGAAGGTTTATGACAATGTCAGAATCAGAGTACAGTTGGGAAATCAGGCAAAATTCAGAGAGCAGGTGGAAATTGAAATTGGGTATCAGAAGGGCAAAAAGAGAGTTTCAGAAGTGATTACTGGGATCAGGAGGGATGAGGAATGGTTTGATGGGAGGATTCATGGGTGAATACTGTGGTGAGAGTTGTGAAGGGGGGGGAGTTCAATCATTTATTTATCCAAGAGTTGGATGAGGATTTGTTTCTCACACATTTCCTGGGTAAATAACTAATTAAAGCAGAATAATCCAAAACTCAGAAGCTGGAAACCTTTTCTTACAAACGTATGCAAAGCGAGTTGATAGTTATCAGACTGGTGAAGCTGATTAGGAGCAAAAGAACAAACTTTTCAATGGGAGCAAAGCGTATGACTGAAGTATTCAATGAATACCTTCTTTTCTGTACCTACAGTGGCTTGGCAACAGGCACCAACACCAAAAACAATAACCTATAATGACACCTGCCCATTAACCACTTCAAATACAACACCTGTGGCAGATCCTTCCTCTCACATTTGGTCTCTTCGGCCTTCAGTAAGAACACCAAATGAAGCCACGACTTTCCTGATGGATTTAATTTGCAATGTGTCTATCACCTTACATGAATGATATCCTTGCAAAAGTAGAGGACAAAGTTAATATTGCCATACAGGAGTCACGACTGGAAATATTGAATAGCATAAAAATATTTAGAAAACAGGTGTTCAATGTGATATGACTCTGAGTGTCACGACTTGCCTCTCATGCCATCTGCCATCTCTGCCAATATGTGGCAGAGGGTAAGAATTGCTTTATGTCAATCATTACCACAAATCTATCAGGGGCATTTCTATCCACTGAATTCAAGGCAGTAACTTACAAAAATACTTAGTTTTGAGTCAGTATGATGAACATAACCACCCCACAGAGGGAAAAAAAATCTGCCAAGAATGTTACCTTCCTCCAAATAGCCTGCTAATTCTAATGAGCCTTGGCTATGCAATAAACATCCAAGGTATTTTAAGGGTCTGGCACCATTCTCTTTAGAAAATATGCTTCATCTATTAAGGAGCACATCAGAGTAAGGATTATTTCAGTTGTAACAGAAAATGAGACCATTTACTATTTTTACAAGCAATAATACCATGTGGTTAAGTGAACTACTATGACAAAACCTATGGGAATATGTTTAGTTTGATGCTATTTATAATGATTCAAGAACACTTGGTGAATATATTCACATATTCTCAATATTTAAAGAAATGTTTTAGTCGAAGACCCTCGCAAGTAAGATACCTTCTCACAGTGAGAAAAAATATTATGAGAAAATTATCTGAGGGTTCCTAACACTTCTCAGATGCATGGTCAAAGGGTCTTGCTGTTATATTGTACTCATCCCCCCACTTGGCAGACATGAGTGTGAACCCTCGAAATAGGTTCCCCCAACTTCAAGTGACACTGTTCACTTATCAATATTCCTTAATTATTTCGCAAAGATTCCTTCATGGAGTTGCAAGCTTTTATCGAAACAATATGTTTGTGCTGTTTTATAGTTATTGTGTAAAGTTATTATGTAAAGATTTCTTTTACCTCTCCCTTATATTTTTCAACCTTAAAAATATCCTTTGTTAGAGGTTTGTCAATGAAAGGATGTCTCATTCCTCAAATTTTGTTTTAAGTTTCGTTTAGCTTACATTTCAAACTGTTTCAGGCATGAGTGTGGTTTGATCCTGGTGTCTAATGGTATTTGTACAATAAGGATCTTTATCATCTCTTACCTGTTGGATGCTGAACAGTTTATGGTTCTGGGTTCCTTCCTGTAGGTAAGATCTAATTTTGACACCGAGTTGCGGCTGTTTATCTCTTTCCAGGCCTTCTTTTGTGTAGTTAAAGTATTGTTGATATTGTTTCTATTTTTTTTCTATGCCACATTCTAGTCTATTAACTGATTGTATATGTTTGCCACCTCCATTTCCCCTTCCAGATATGCCCTAATTTCAAAGTGAACCTTGTTGGGTTTTTTTCCTGCCAACTGAGAGGGTTCTTGAACAGTTAACTTCTGTTCAACATGAATCCATATATCTAAATATTTTAGTATTTATGTGCATCCCATTAGTTACACTTATTTCTCAATATTATTACCCAAATATTGTTACAGCAGGGGCTCTGAAAATACTGGCAGCGAGCCAATTTCACGTTGTTGTTAGCAATTATCCCCAAGGAAGTCAGAATAGGAAACCTGCTCTTCTCCCAAATGAGAACAAGCGAAACTGCTGTAAGTCTCAGAAAGAGCTTGCCAAGGCTGGAACTTTAATATGTTGTTGAAAAAAGCTGGGGACTGATTACCACACACATTCAGAAACAAACCAGCTGTAAGCAGGAATGTGCAGTGCAGAAAGTCAGCTGTGACTGCCCCACAGCATCACTCCAACCCCACAAGCTTTTTAAGTGGGTCATAAATGCTGCAATAACACTCACATCCCATGAAAGCATAAATGGAGTGAAAAGGTGGGATGTAGAATTAAATTAGATAATCCTTCCAAAATGTCAGCATAGCATTACAGACTGAATGGATTCATTCTGTGTTTAAGATTAAATTATGAACTCACATCTGGGTTTTAATGAAGACATTAAAATAAAGAATTTACAATTCAAAAGACAAATGTAATTGTGATCTTATATTGTTCCTCCACTTATTGAGTGCTTTGAGTTATTTAACCATGTGTCAGTGTGGTGAGGATCAAAAGCATAAGATCATAGGAAACAAGAGCAGGAGGAGATAAACTTCCCCTCACGGCTGCACTGCCATTCAATAACAATATAGATGATCTCATTATGGCCTTAACTTCACTTTTCTGCCTGCCATCCATATTTCTCTGCCCCATTGCTCTTGACTCCGTTGTCAATAAAAATCTGTCTAACTCAGAACTGTATGTATTCAACGACCTATTTTCACTGCTCCCAATGATAAGAACTCCACAGTCTAATGACCCACCAGTAGAAAATAATCCTCGACATCTCCACCTTAAGTGAGATGTCATATATTTAAACTGTAAATGCCCTTGAATCTTCAGGTCCCAGCCTTGGTCACCATGCAACCACATCTCTGTAATGATTATCATACTTAATTACATGGGTGATGTGAATTCATCAATTTTGTTACAGAACCCATGTATGTTCAGATACAGAGGGCTGAATCTTATGTTTCTTCAGTCAAGTCGGAATTCTATTTTTTTGGAAGGGATTCTCACCATCACGTCTAACGAGTTCTCTCACTGTACCTTACCAAACTCACTACCTAGACTACTTATCTAATCCTTACAGCATCCCATATGATTCTGCCCATATATTACCATGTACCATTCCTGGAACAAGTCGCCACTCAGCAGATATCCTGCAGCCGGAGTATCTTTAGAAGCTCATATGTACCTTTTCAATTAGCTCTCATTGCATTAGTGGGCGGCACGGTGGCACAGTGGTTAGCACTGCTGCCTCACAGCGCCAGAGACCCGGGTTCAATTCCTGCCTCAGGTGACTGACTGTGTGGAGTTTGCACGTTCTCCCCGTGTCTGCGTGGGTTTCCTCCGGGTGCTCCGGTTTCCTCCCACACTCCAAAGATGTGCAGGTCAGGTAAATTGGCCACGCTAAATTGCCCGTAGTGTTAGGTAAAGGGTAAATGTAGGGGTATGGTTGGCTTGCGCTTTGGCGGGGCGGTGTGGACTTGTTGGGCCGAAGGCCCTTTTCCACACTGTAAGTAATCTAATCTAATTTCTGTCTGTGATGAGCACCGCTCTGTTCTGAGCTCTTAATAGGGTAGGTCCTTGTGTGCTTCGAACATGAATTGAACTGAAAAATCTGTGCACATTATGACTGTCAGCAAGTTACTGCATTTCCTGCATGCTTTCCACCCCCAGCTTGTACATTAGATCATTTCTTTTTTTGTCACACCTCAGCCTTCACTTGCCTATTGACCTGCTTTATTTCCCTCAAGTACTGCTAAAGATTCCAATTCAGGAATGCAATGTAGTAGCTCCTGGATCATTCTTTTAATATTTCCTGACAGAGAAACCCAAAATCTCCTTGAAGCTGCTGATTTTGATGGGTTTTAAGGGCAAGCCAAATTTTCTATGTTTCCCATCACCACGTTGTTCCTGAGCCACTGACTGAGTAGGTCTCTCCTATCCGTGTCCTTGAATCCACCGACATCACCCTGCCTGCAGTAGGGCTTCATCTACTGGTGCTGCTCTTACGCCGAGCTGATGGAGACAGTCGACCAGATGATCATCAGCCTCTGTCATGAAGTGGATAATGCAGGCATCCTTGCAGACAATGTCATAGCCAACCTGCTGCCACTGTCTGGAAGAAAGAATGTTCCCACGACAGATTATCAGAAAGGCAAATCAAAAGACCGACGATAATTACATCTCTCTTTGCTCCCTTCACTCTAATGACTTACTGCACTCTGATGCCATGGTCAGTTGCTTTGGGCATTCTGCAGCCCTGACTGCCATGCACACAAACTACAAAAATCTTAATCCTGTTAGGCAAATGCAAGGGCTCTCTTATTTCTACTTTCTCAATCCCCAAAGCTGCCTCACTTGCAATCAGACCAACTTTTCTCTGACCATAGAACAAATCCAGTCTAGCCTAAGTGTTGCGACTGCTTCTTGCAACGAAGTATCCTGGTTAATTTCCCTCATATCTGATGCATTACATTACACTAAACTCTACCCCTAGCTCATTAACCTTGAGTCATTGTTCCTGTAACTGCAGACATTGCTATAACTCACACTCGTATCCACAAACTCCCAAGTCACCTGCTGTGCCATCCTCATTCTATTTGAGCTAACTAATTAGTTTCCAAATGTTTTTAATTTCCCAGCTCCTCCTTTTAACCTTGCATAAGGAATTTTCCCATAGTGAGGGAAAAGGTAATCCCATCCATACGCCTGGGAAAGGGAAGATTTCTTCAACAGAATTGCTTTTCCCCAAGTGAGAGATTTTTATCAACTCCCTTATAAAATAGCTTTCTTGTTTTTCCCATCTTCCTCCCCATACCCTGACTCTCCTATTACCCTCCTCCTCGCATTTATATTAATTCAAATACCAGAGACAAAAAGGAACCTTTTGAGGTGGGGGACACCAAAAAATAACCATGAGTAACTTATAAAAACATTATAAATGCATGATGGGACAAAGAAAATGTGCAAATTTAAAATAATTGAATGCTCTAAAGAAAAGCTAGAAATCACAACTGAGTTTTCAGTTTATCCACAAGCAATGACAACAGAAGTTGACGAGTTTATTTTGGTCTAAATTGTCCCTCAATATCCTATTCAGGTCTGTTAACCACAGCTGCAACTGTTTTGGTCCAATTTCTTTGAGTGAAGCCTGGCAGTAATCCAACCTGTGTTTCTTCCATTGATTGTGACCATTTGATTAGATGAATGCAAGACTTTGTAAATCCCCCCAAAAAAAAGGTGCAGTTCATCTTCTTACCCATAATAATGCCTACAGCTCATACTATTCCTCTGTAATAAGCAGTGAATTAAGGTTGGCGATTATTGCAGTTCAAACTGTGCAAACACAATACTAGTTCAGTTCAAGTCACATGGCATGATTGCCCTGGTGTGCCATTCATCATTCCCTGCCAGCTCTATTGCCAGCAAAGGAAAAGCCTGCTGCAAACAGAACAAAACTGGCACCAGTGAAACTCTGCAGTATATATTTTGCAGGCATACAAAGGCTGGAATGTGTTTCAAGGACATTTCACTTCAAATCCTTCACACAGAGACAAATAGCTTCTGTTTTGTAACAACATCTCTTCATAATACAAAATGAATCCATTAAAGTTCCCAATATTCCAGCTTAGTTGTGAACTTAATATAATTACAATTTATTAAATTAGGGTGCCATTGTTTAACACTTTCACACCAAGGTAAAGATATTTCATATGCACATGGAGTAGTAAATGGTAACATAAGCAGGGACAAAGTTAGCCTCTTTCTCCTGATGACACAAGGCAAGAAGTTTAAACATCCCTCTGGTACGTAGACTGAAATTACAAGGAGCATATAGCAGACATGATAGAACTCAAGGCCAGCACACACCACATTATAAAAGTGGCCATTAGAAATGTTACAAACTTATCTTTTGGTGCCCTTGACGTTATGAAAATGTTATGAGAATCACTTGCCTACTTGAAGATTAAAAATTAACCATGATTCTTGTTTTAATAGTGATCTCAGCTCAACATCATCCACATTTAATCAAGGGCTGCCTTGTGGAAGGTTGGACTCTACAAATTCCAGCATAGATGCTTACAAAGACTATGCAATAGAAACTGGAAGGGTGATGTTCATGTGAGATTCATAAGATGGATAAAGAAACAGATTTGAAACCCTGATTTGATAAGGTGGTAGGTTAGAAGTTTGAACAGCCACGGGTAGATATCTCCAACATAGTCAATGAGGTTAAGATGCAATTATTATGAGCTTAATTTGAGATCAGTAACCAACCAAACAATAGGTTATTTGAATCAAATCTCAAATAGCTCATGGGATTACGGAAATGTAGCAAATCAGAACACGTGAGGATATTGTTGGGGTTGGAGGTTTTGAGCTATAGGGACAGGCTGAATAGGTTGGGGCTGTTTTCCCTGGGGTGTCGGAGGCTGAGGGATGACCTTATGGAGGTTATAAAATCATGAGGGGCATGGATAGGATAAATAGACAGGATCTTTTCCCTGTGGTGGAGGGGTCCAGAACTAGAGGGCATAGGTTTAAGGTGAGAAGGGAAAGATATAAAAGGGACCTAAGGGGCAACTTTTTCACGCAGAAGTTGGTGCATATATGGAATGAGCTGCCAGAGGAAGTGGTGGAGGCTGGTACAATTACAGCATTTAAAGGTCACCTGGATGGGTATATGAATAGGAAGGGTTTAGAGGGACATGGGCCAAGTGCTTGCAAATGGGACGAGATTAGGTTATGATACCTGGTTGGCATGGACAGGTTGGACCGAAGGCTCTGTTTCCGTGCTGTATATCCCTATGACTCTATGACTCTATAATTATCAACTAGACATAGATCAGAATATGTCACTGTCCTGATTAGAGCTTGAGTCTAATGTACAATACCTAAATTAGATCAGATGTAGTAAAGTACACTCTGTACTTTATATGGAGTCAAGCAACCTGGAAATGCAAGGTCCAACAGCACATAGTGCAAATTTTAACAATATTGTGACAATGTTTTTCAAATTTCATGATTTTATACCTGGGACTTTGCTCAAACCTTTTGAGTATAGGAGTTGGTTTGTTATGTTGAGGCTGTATAGGATATTGGGGAGGCCTCAAGAACTGTGTCCAGTTCTGATCAGCCTGTTCTAGAAAGAATATTATTAAGCTGGAGAGGGTTCAGAAGAGATTTGCCAAGATGTTGCTGGGAATGGACGGTTTGAGTTATAAAGAGAAGCTGGAAAGGCTGGGACTTCTTTGGCTGGAGCACAACAAGTTGAGGGTTAACCTTTAAAAGGTTAATAAAATCATGAGGGGCATAGATAAGGTGAATGGCGGGTGTCTTTTCCCTCGGGTGGGGGATTTCAAGACCCAGGGGACATTTTTAAGGTGAGAGGAGAAAGATTTTAAAGGACATGAGGGGCAATTTTGTTTTTACTCTGAGAGTGGTTCATAAGAAGTGCGGACAGAAACATAGAAGATAGGAGCAGCAGGAGGCCATTCAGCCCTTCGAGCCTGCTTTGCCATTCATCGCAATCATAGCTGATCGTCCGCCTCAATAGCCTAATCCTGGTTTCTCCCCATAACCTTTGATCCCATTCACCTCAAGTGCTATATCTAGCCTCCTCTTGAATACATTCAATGTTTTGGTATCAGCTACTTCCTGTGGTAATGAATTGGGTGAAGAAATGTCTCCACATTTCCATCCTAAATGGTCTATCCTGAATCCTCAGACTGTGACACCTGGTTCTGGACATGCCCACCATTGGGAACATCTTCTCTGCACCTACCCTGTCTAGCCCTGTTAGAATTTTATAAGTCTCGATGAGATCCTCTCTCACTTGACTGAACTCCAGCAAAAACAATCCTAACCTAGTCAATCTCTCCTCATACGCCAGTCTCACCATCACCAAAATCAGCCTGGTAAACCTTCACTGAACTCCTATGAGGGCAAGAGCATCCTTCCTCAGAAAAGGAGACCAAAACTGCACGCAATATTCTAGGTGTGGCCTCACCAAGGCCCTGTATAACTGCAACAACACATCTCTGCTCCTGTACTCGAGACCTCTGAGCAATGAAGTCCAACATCCCATTTGCCTTCTTCACCACTTGCTGCGCCTGCATGCCTATCTTCAACAACGGGTGCACAAGGAATCCAGGTCACACTGCACATTCCCCTCTCCCAATTTACAGCCATTCAGGCAGTAGTCTGACTTCTTGTTTTTGCTTTCAAAGTGAATAACCTCACATTTATCCAAAATATACTCATCAGCCCCTGATGTCCCCCCTCACCCAATCTGTCCAGATCATACTGAAGGACATCTACCCCTTTGTCACAGTTCGCCCTCATACCCAATTTGGTACCACCTGCAAACTTCTGCTCCCTCATCCAAATCATTAAGATATCACAGCATTGTTCATGTTGAAATGAAAGCAGGCAATAGACCATGGGCAGTGCTCCTGTGGAATTGGCAAATATTTGGTTCTGTCTACCACTAGCAGGTCTATAAGAATAGCATATTGGATTATAATGTGCTTCATTTTCATTCCCATGTTGGGGAATATTTTGAAGTAACTGAAGGTATGGATAGAGTAAATAAGGAGAAGTTTGTAAAAGACACAAACAGAAGTAGAAGGAAGGCAGCTTTATCTTTGCACGTGGAATTGTTATGATCTGGAATACACTGGAACGGAGTGGAAGAACATCAACTGCACCTAGATGGCCATCAACTTGGTGAAAGACTCTCTTTGGTCTGCCTGAAACTTGTTGGTCTTCCAGAGCAAAGAGTTGACTTCAACTGAGTGTTGCATACTGGCACATTCTAAGGCCCAGGAGTACAAGCTAAGGGACACAGTAAAGCTTGGGGTAGCTGCCACCATGGCATAGTGTGGAAAGACTATTGTCTAAGATCTTTCTGCCAAAGTACAATGGACTTCCATTCAATTATCGGACTCTCCCAGTGGCTTAAATATATGTAAATAGTATCTTGCATAAGTAAGAAACACCTTGGGTTTGTTTGTTGGAATTGGTGGGAAAGTCAAATTCCAATGTTTGTTTGTTCTCCATCAGCAGTTGACAGTTGAAATAAAAAAAATTCTCAAAATAATATTACATTAAAATGAAAGAAGGAATTATTTGTAGGAGTATAGTTGAAGGACAGGGGAGGGGACTAACTGAAAAGTCCAAGTCTGTGCAATAACATTTCGTGATGTTGTTGCTGTGTGTTTTTACTTTCAGGCTCCTGCCTCCCTCTGGTGGCACTTTTACAAACTATACCATAGAAATGGATTAATAGCATCCTAATAGTCTACTTGACCTTCAAGAAGACCTTTAAATTTGCAATAGAAACCCTGAACATTGACTTCAAAGATCAGGCTTTGTCAATCACTAAGTGAAATGATTAACTTACTGAATCTATGAATGAAACACTCATTCTCCGAAGAAGATTTTTAAAAGTCAAATTGCCAGCGTCGGGTGGTTTATCAGTAAAGACAGTAGCCTAATCATTTCCCAGGAAGAAATCATTCATTCTCAGTACAGAAGAGGTTGTTCTACTGTGCTTCAGAGATGTGCAGCGTATTGACAAATCATGTCCACAATGACAGTGAAAGCTGACACATCAGTTACAAATGTGACAGTCATCAATCTATCTCCTATTATTGCCTTAGAACTGCATTCTTTGATAAAATGGGCATTATTCACTTAACCTTCAGGTAGACTAATTTACACTCACAGCATACAGCTCTGTGCTTCTGCTCTCTGAGTAGTACTCATAGAGACGCAGAGCTATACAGCATGGAAACCAGCCCATAATGCCGAACTAATCTAGTCCCATCTGCCTGCCTTAGCCCATATCCCCCCAAAGTTTCTTATTCATGTACATACCTCGATGTTGTAAATGTACCCGTATCCACCACTTTCTCTCAAAGTTCCTTCCACACATGAACTATTCTCTATGTAAAGGAATTGCCCCCATGTCTTTTTAAAATCTTTATCTTCTCACCTTAAAAATATGTGCCTTTATCTTGAAATTTCCCATCCTAGGGAAACAACACCTGCCATTTAGCTTATCTGTACCCCTCATGCTTTTATAAACCTCTATAAGCCATCTTTCAACATTCTACACTTTAGTAAAAAATGCGCCAACCCATCTAGCCTCACCTTAAAAATTAAACCCTCCATTCCTGGCAAGGTCCTGGTAAATTTCTTCTGAACCCTCTCCAGTTTAACAATAATTCCTATATCAGGGTGCCCAGAACTAGACATAATACTCAGAAGAGGCCTCACCAAAATCTTGTATAACCTCAATATAATGTCCCAATTCCTGTACTCAAAGCTCTGAGCAATAAAAGCAAGCATGCTAAATGCCTTCTTCACCACCCTATCTATTTATGACATAAACTTCAAAGAATTATATACCTGAAACCCGAAGTCTCTCTGTTCTACAATGTCACCTTAGGCCTCTCTTTTAATTGTATAAGTCCTGCCCTAGTTTGCTTTGCCAAAATACAATACCTTGCATTTTTCTAGATTAAACTCAATCTGTCACTCTTCAGTCCATTGACCCAATTGATCAAGGTATTTTTGTAATCTAAGATGACCTTCTTCATTGTCCACTATACCACCAATGTTGGAGTCATCTGCAAACTTGATAACCCTGCCTTCTATATTTTCATCTAAATCATTTATATAAATGATAAACAAAAGTATACCCGGCATCAATCCTCAGAAAGTTGATAACTACGAAAGTGATAGAGCTGTGAATATTGAGTACGTTATCCTGCGTACTTTTACCTTTCAGCATTCTGAGTTGGCATTGCAAAGACCTACCCATACATCTACATGAAAAATCTGATGTAGATTCCTCATCAGAATGTGTAGCCTTTAAAATAAACAGGATGGCCATCATTGACTGCCAATCCCAAACTGCTCTTAAGGACACCCTGTTGTTTGTGTCACGACATACTATGTTTTTTTAAATGTTCCGACATTGCTGTTAGACTTGACACTATCCAAAGGGAAATGGGCCAAAGAAGAACAAAGAACAAAGAAAATTTACAGCCCAGGAACAGGCCCTTCGGCCCTCCAAGCCTGAGCCAATTCAAATGTACTGTCTAAACCTGTCGCCCAATTCCTAAGCATCTGTATCCCTCTGCTCCCCACCTTCTCATGTATCTGTCCAGACGCACCTACCATGCCTGCCTCCACCACCTCTGCTGGTAATGCATTCCAGACACCCACCACCCTCTGAATGAAGTTCTTACCGCGTGTATCCCCCTTAAACTTTCCACCTCTCACCTTGAAAGCGTGACCTCCTGTTGTTGAATCCTTCACCCTGGGAAAAAGCTTGTCTCTATCCACCCTGTCTATACCCTTCATGATTTTGTAAACCTCAATCAGGTTCCCTCTATCTCCTTTTTCCTAATGAAAACAAACCTAACCTACTCAACCTCTCTTCATAGCTAGCACCTTCCATACCAGGCAACATCTTCGTAAACCTTCTCTGCACCCTCTCCAAAGCGTCCACATCCTTTTGGTAATGTGGCGACCAGAACTGTACACAGTATTCTAAATGCAGCTTGTACAATTTTAACATGACTTGCCAGCTCTTATACTCAATACCCCATCCAATGAAGGCAAGCGTACTCTATGCCTTCTTTTCGATGTTTAAATAGGGGAAACAAATTACAAGGCCATGAGGAAAGAGTAGTGTGTGGAACTAATTGAAGTCTGCTGGCTGACACAGGCAGAATGGACCAAACGACATTGTCTTGCAATTATTTGCCAAATTTGAACTTGTTTTTGCTATGAATGGGCCTCCTACCTGAAATACCAGTTTTATGTGTATTCTAACTTTTTTAACATCTACATCCAACATCATCATTTCAGACTCCAAACACTATAGTTGTACAATTAGCAGTGCAATTCAAATTACATGATCTTGTCCTTAGGCATAAACTTAAGTTTACTAGACAGCAAACAATTAAAGACAGCATCCATCACATGCAGTTATATTTAAAAGTATTGAGGTGATAAGATGATGGTATCAGCACAGAAAGGCAGAAGGATAACTCAGGGGCCAAGAAATTAATGGATTGCCTGAAGCAATTTCATCCTATGACACCGGGTAGGATGTTATTAACATGATGGCATTAAGAAATAGGGATGATAAGGATGATGAACGTGATTGAAAGTTCTAACTGTGACTGCTGGAAATGATCGAGTAGCAGTCAGAAGAATGATTTTATTCATTTTTGTCTGTCATTCAGAGTAAATACCTTCGCTTGAGGAAAGATTTGCCCAAATTGACAACACCCTGAGGTCATTTAGTTTTTCTTACTAATTCAGTTAATTTTAGACACTGTAGGATGTTCACAATGATGACATCTGCTACACAACTGCAAAGGATATGAAATGATAAACATTGGAAACCCAGATTGCTGTTTCTTCATAATTTTCTAAGTATTCTGATTCAGGGTACTTTCACCATTTTCCATTAAAACAATCCAGATAGGGTTTCCTTTAAAAGAAGGTTTTAGTTAGAGTTTAATTTAAAGGTGTCAAATTCACTGGATAGCAAGCTTGTGCTGAGTTTCAGATGGACCATCCAGAACGTCAGCACTTCTGACCAAGAGTCACACCAGACTCAAAATGCTAACTCCATTTCTCTCTCCGCAGACGTTGCCAAACTGATTGTGTTTCTCACGCATTCTCCATGTTTGTTGGTTTTCTGTGAGTTGGGCATTTTTTTCCCTCTTCGCTGGAAATGTGTCCCAAGAAGCAAATGGTTTCCTTGAAAACTCCAGAGATGATGTTGAAGATGAATCTTTAAGCTTGTAACCATTTTAAAACTCGTTTGGACCTTCCGGTCCTGTTCCTCAATCATTGCTACCATGTATAAACATGTTGTTCAGGTGGTATGTATCACCTTTTTTTGGTCATTCATGGGATGAGGCATCACTGGCTAGACCAGTGTTTATTGTCTATTCCTAATTGCTGACAGGGCAGTTAAAAGTCAACCACATTGTGGGTCTGGAGTCATATGTAGGCCGGACCAGATGAAGATAGCAGTTTCCTTCCCTAAAGAATACTAATGAACCAGATAGGTTTTCCCTGACGATTGCTTCACGGTCATCATTAAACTCTTAATTCCAGATTTTCTTTTGATTGAATTCAAATTCATTTGTTATGGTGAGATTCAAACCTAGGTGCCCAGAACATTATCTGGGTCCCTGGGTTAACAGTCTCAAGACAATATCACAAGGCCATTACCTCCCCAACCTTCTTAGCCTTATAAAATACTGAAATGGTCTAGTAAAAGATCTCTGGGGCTGAGATAATCCCAGTTGACAGTCTGCTGAAAAACATCTCCCAAATGGAGTTATAGTCAGAGTAAACAATGTTGATTACTTGTCTAATGGGACTTGCTAAACCCCACAGTTTATTGAAAACTCTATTTTTAGATAATTTGACAATTCCTTAACTATTGCAGATGGATTTCTCTCCCCACCACCTTGTTAAGCAACACATACACTGGTGGAGTTTTTGGGTTTGTGTACAATAACTCACCTAATCACTATTCCAATGTATCGTCACCATGGAACTGAAACAAGGATGCAGAATCTTCCTGGGTGTGTAGAGAGATAACAGTTTAACACACATATTTAAGGTAATCCTGCATTTGGGACCGAATGCCGTCGTCCTGTGAACAATTTGAGATATCCATTCTCAGGGCAACTCTTATTCTTGTGATCTTTGATATTTTGAAAGAGGTTGAAGGTAATACATGTACATTGGCTCAAGAGTGATATTTCTTGATTCTGAATTACATATATATTCTCCACAATTTTGCACTCTTTGTGTTGCAGTATTGCTTCTAGGGCACTTTTAATCTTGAGAGCTTTTCAACTGAATGATTTCATTTAATCTATGTCGGCTGTAACTTCTGTTTTTTCACCCACTTAAATAATCAGGTAGAACAGTGATGTTCATCCATTATCAAACTACAAATTTATGAAATGTCCATTGACTTAAACAGGTTTTTTTCAAACTTGAAATGGTTGTTTCTCCATTTTCCAGAAGGAATGCAATGGGTATCTTTTCTACTGCTGGTAGCTCTCCTGCAATAACATCTTTGCATGAGTTGACTTTCTGCTGTTCTGCAACTGTATCCTATTTCTACACATTTACTTTCACACAGTTTTTTTTAGTAATTGCTGTGCTGGTGATGCATCCTTGTTTCACAGCATTGACACAAACTCTTAGTATCTGCTGTCTGACTACTCTTTGTGTTGGCTTGTAACCTGTGCCTTTAAGGTTGTTTTACATTCTAAATTATATGGATTCTGTTGCTTTCTTGTGTTAAGTTTATCTTTCTCTGCTTTCTGCATCCAGCATAATCTGCCCATATTTTCTCAGTCAAAATAATTTCAGCATGTATAAATTTGACAAAGATTCGTCAGTAATTTAAACAACAATTTAGTCTCTTACAAATTCTAATTTTTAAACTTCATAGTCCAAGTTTTCCTCTCTCCTTCTCTCTCCTTCTTATAGCTGCAAATATTTTACTGTCAGCAATTCAAATGGGATCTGGCATAGTGCTAGAACATCATAAGAATCTAACCGCAACTTGCATTTTGAGATTTTCTGTCATAGAGAAATTTAAGACAGCATCTTTTAAGATTCCTCACTGAAATGTGATCATTGTGATTATTATAGATCTTGACTGTTTCCAAGAAGGAGCAATTCCACAGGAACCATTTTGTATCCTGAAGCCCTTCTCAATCTCTTCATTAATATCAGCACATTGCAATTTAACAGTTACCCTTATATCACTCAACAGATCTAAAGATTCTTATGCAGATCCCAATTATGATAATTTAGTGTGCCTGAAAAATAATTCTGACAGTTGCAATTGATCTTCTAACACACATTAAAGCATTACATCAGCACAGTGATGTCCAATATTAGCAGAGATGAAGGTTATTTGGATTAATCCGTGTCCAAATTCCCTACCTCATTGTAAACTCGCCATACCAGGCCATTAGGCTGCTTCCTCATTCAAGAATCTGACTGGTTGTGGTTTAACCCCAAGGGTCACCATGCCTCAACTGAGGAGTGATTATAAAGGAGATCCCTTCATTGTAACCTCATTGAAGGACTGAACAGTAAAAACTAAATAAAAATTAGAGAAACAAAGGAATTGCAAAACTTAAAATGAACAGCGACAGCTAATTGTTGGAATGTCAACAAATAAGTGGTGTGTGAATAGATTCAGTGGCATAAAGCATTAATAGGTTTGTGACTGTTCATCTAGCATTTAACTGCCTGAGAAGCTCTGTAAGAGATGAGGCAGTTTCAGTATTTAATTACTGCATGTAAATAGGCAAGGACATTGAAAAATAGAAGATCAGCTCTTAACACCCACTGAAGGCTTGATGAATACAATGCAGATTGTTTAAGAAAAGTCTAAGGACACATAGATTTTTTTGTGAGGTGATGGATTCGGACAGAGGTTCACTGACTGGGTGGATAGAAGGGTGGTGCTGTGTCTCAGTGGTTAGCACTGCTGCCTCACAGTGCCAGGGACCTGGGTTCAATTCCACCCTCAGGTGACTGTCTGTGTGGAGTTTGCAAATTCTCTCTGTGTCTGCGTGGGTTCCCTCCGGGTGTACTGGTTTCCTCCCACAGTCCAAAAGTGTGCAGGTTAGGTGGATTAGTCATGTTAAATTACTCACAATATCTAGGGATTTGCAGGCTCGGTGGATTAGCCATGGGAAATGCATGGTTATAGAGTGTGGGTGGGATGGGATGGGCTGAATTGCCCGCTTCCAAGCTGTAGGGATTTTGTGATAATTAGCTCACCAGCATCACCTCAACAAAAAGTCTAAAATATGAAGCATTTTTAAATTGATTACTTCCCCAAGGAACAATGTGAAGAGGCAACAGCTATTATTTGATATTTATATTCTCCTGAATGTCATTTGCTCAGTGAAAAAGACTTAGGAGACTTACAAAATGACACATATACTGAAGCTTTGATTTCAATAAATGCACAGTTCATACTAAAGTTATTAAAAAAAAACAGATGGAGGAGCCTGGCAAGACACCTTTCCAGTCACCAGCAATAAGGTTGTGCAGCGTACAGGAGCTGAAACATGCTGTTATGAAGAGGGCATTAATCCATGTCCATTAAGTCAACCATTTGAACTGTGCTACTGAGGGGAAGCTTGAGGCTAGCTCAAGAACTGAGTGACTGATTTTCTAATCTGTGTCATGTACTCTTTTCACTGGAAGCAGGAAATAACTGGTTAATGATTTTACAAAGTTGTTGACGATGGTTATGCAGAGAGGTATGAAAAACAAACAACAATTGTGTAGTTATTAACCATTATCATGAAAAGTAAACAAATGCTAAAGTATAATTACAACTGAAGTACTTATTATTTTAAGAATGAAAATTTGAGTAGCAATTTGGTATTGATTAAAATATCATTACACCTCTTTTTTTATTGAGTACCTTTGACAAGATTAGCATTTGTTAACCATCCCTAACTGTCTTTGATGGTAAGCCCCCTGCATGTGTCTGACATACATACAGCCACATGTTGTTTAGAAGGGAGTGGCCCAATGACAGTGAAAGAATGATGACATAGTTCCAAATAAACCTGGGTTGACTTTCAGCTGGTTCTGTTGCTCCTGTGCTTTTACTGCCCTCATTCTTCTGGGTGGTCAATGTTACAACCTTGGAAGGTATCATTAAAGGATGCGTGCTGAGTTGCTGC
This sequence comes from Chiloscyllium punctatum, assembly GCF_047496795.1. Classification (NCBI taxonomy): domain Eukaryota; kingdom Metazoa; phylum Chordata; class Chondrichthyes; order Orectolobiformes; family Hemiscylliidae; genus Chiloscyllium; species Chiloscyllium punctatum. The sequence goes on along the minus strand of NC_092750.1, from coordinate 56,472,970 downwards.
TGTGTGTTTTGTGTATGGTACACATAGGAACATTCCGTTCCACCACAGAACATACCAGATGGCCTCCTTCTTTACAGACTGCAATTTTCCTTCCCATGTGGTTAAAGATGCCCTCCAACGCAGCTCGTCCACATCCCACACCTCTGACCTCAGACCCCACCCCTCCAACCGTAACAAGGACAGAACGCCCCTGGTGCTCACCTTCCACCCTACCAACCTTCACATAAACCAAATCATCCGTCGACATTTCCACACCTCCAGAAAGACCCCACCACTAGGGATATATTTCCCTCCCCACCCTCCGCAAAGACCGTTCCCTCCATGACTACCTGGACAGGTCCACGTCCCCCTACAACCCACCCTCCCATCCTAGTACCTTCCCCTGCCACCGCAGGAACTGCAAAACCTGCACCCACACCTCCTCCCTCACCTCCACCCAAGGCCCTAAAGGAGCCTTCCACATCCATCAAAGTTTTACCTGCACATCCACTAATATCATTTATTGTATCCGTTGCTCCCGATGCGGTCTCCTCTACACTGGGGAGACTGGACGCTTCCTAGCAGAGCGCTTTAGGGAACATCTCCGGGACCCCCGCACCAATCAACCACACTGCCCTGTGGCCCAAGATATCAAATCCGCCTCCCACTCTGCTGAGGACATGGAGGTCACGGGCCTCCTTCACCACCGCTCCCTCACCACCAGATGCCCAGAGGAAGAACACCTCATCTTCCACCTCAGAACACTTCAACCCCAGGGCATCAATGTGGACTTCAACAGTTTCCTCATTTCCCCTTCCCCCACCTCACCCTAGTTCCAAACTTCCAGCTCAGCACTGTCCCCATGACTTGTCCTACCTGCCTACCTTCTTTTCCACCTATCCATTCCACCCTCCTCCCTGACCTATCACCTTCATCCCCTCCCCCACTCACCATTGTTCTCTATGTGTATAATGCCATCCCTAATAAGACTCCTTTTTCCCTACTTTCCGCCTTCTGCCAGTCAGCCAATCCTCTTTCCATGCCAGTACCTAACCTCTGATACCATGGGCTCTTATCTTATTCAGCAGTCCTCTTCTCTTCTTTAAATGGCAATTTTCCAGGCCTCTGGGACTGTCTCTGACTCCAGATTTTCCTGAAAAATCAACACCCATGCCTCTCCAATCTTGTTCCCCATCCACTGACTCCCTTCCCAATCCCTCCCACTCCCTTCCACAGCTCCCTGCCACCAACCGGATTCATTCCTCCCCTTGACTAACCAGGTGGTATCCTCTACCTGTCTTCACCTATCCCACTTCAGCACCCTGCCCCCTCCACCCCTTTTATCTGCAGCTCCCCCGACACCCATCCCAAGACCTAAAGAAGAGGTACACCCTTAATGTCAACTTCTCCACTTCCTGATGCTGCCTGGCCTGTTGTGTTCTTCCAGCCTCCTGCCTGTCTATTCTGCAATCTCCTTAGCTATTTCCTTCAGAACTCAGTATAGTCCATCTGGTCCCAGTGATATATCCATCTTCAGATCTTTCAGCTTCCCCAGCACTTTCTCCTGAGAGATGACCACTATACTTACCTCTGATCCAGCACCCCGCAAATCTCCTGAAGTTCTGGTATGTTGCTGGTGCCTTCCACTGTGAAAACCAAGTACCTTTTCAGTTCCTCTGCCATTTTTTTTTGCCCATTAATACCTCTCCAGCCTCATTTTCCAGCAATCCAATATCCACTTTTGCCTCTCTCCTACCTTTTAGTTATCTAAAAACAATCTTGCAACCTTCCTTTATGTGAGTACGAGGAGCTTATATTTCAGCTTCTCCACACTTACTGGTTTTTGGTTATTCCCTTGTTGGTTTTTAAAGGTTTCACAATTCTTTGGATTCCCACTAATCTTCACCACATTGTATGTTTTTTTTGTTTGATTTTTTGCTGTCCCTGACTTGCATTGTCAGTCATGGTTGCCTTGTCTTCCCTTTAGTATGTTTCTTTTTCCTTGGGATGAATTCCTGCTGTGCCTCCTGAATTACCCCCAGAAACTAATGCCATTGCTGCTCCACTATCTTCCCTGCCAGGCTCCCCTTTGAAACACCTCTGGCCAGGTCCTCCCTCATGTCTTTGTAGTTACATTTACTCAATTGTAATACAGTTACATCTGATTCCAAGCTTCTCCCTCACCAACCGCAGGGTAACTTCTTACGTATTATGATCACTATCCCCTGGGGATTCTTTCAGCTTAAGGTTCCTAATCAAGTCTACCTCTTTACACATCACCAAATCCAGAACTTGCTGTTTTCTAGTGAGCTCTACCACAAGCTGCTCCAAAAAAGTTCATCCCGTAAACATTCCACAAATACCTTTTCTTTAAATCCGCTACCAATCTGATATTCTCAGTACTACAGCATGTGGACTGCAGCGGTTCAAGAAGGCAACTTACCACCATCTTCTTAAGGGCAGCTATGAATGGACAATAAATCCTGGCCAGCCAGTGATGCCCACATCTCACAAATGAAGAAAGAAAAGCACCTGCCAATTTCAAACTGCATGACAAGTTCATTTACTTTATTTCATATAATATGTGAATTTAAGTATGATAACCTCAGTCCTGCTTTGACTGACCACTTTTTCACAGCTGTCCCCTAATTTCTGTGCTTGAAGTTCGATTCCTGATCCTTTCCATACTTTGTGTCCTATTACTTGCTCTGAAATCATAAGAATCTCTGCTGAACCTTTCCCCTGCTTGAACATTTTCCATAATTTTCAATGTAGTACAATATTGAGAAATGTGAGAGAATCCACTGAAAATTTCTTAAGCAGACAGAGACTGACACATGTTCAATTTTGAGGGAAACTCGGTTCATGATTAACTTACGCAGCAAGAAAGTAAGATGGCAAATGGTATGATTTATTACAGGAGTGAATATACCTAATGGCAACTCTAGTAGATTAGATTCCCTACAGTGTAGAAACAGGCCCTTGGCCCAATTAATCCACACCAACCCGCTGAAGAGTAACCCACCCAGACCCATTTCCCTCTGACTAATGCACCTAACACAATGGGCAATTTAACATGGTCAATTCACTGACCTGCACATCTTTGGATTGTGGGAGAAAACCAGAGCACCTGGAGGAAACCCACACAAAAACAAGGAGAATGTGCAAACTCCACACAGACAGTCACCCGAGGCTTGAATCTAACCTGGGACCCTGGTGCTGTGAGACAGCAGTGCTAACCACTGAGCCACCATGCCGATACTTCTAATTCATTTTTTTACATTTTCATGAAGCAGCTGAAGATGATTGGGCCTAGGATCATATCCTGAGGAACTCTTGCAGAGATGTCCTGGGACTCAGAAAATTGACCTCCAACAAGCACAACCATGTTTTTTTGTGCCAGGTATGACTCAAATCAGTGGAGAGACTTTCATTGCTTACTCAGTTTTATTAAGGGCCCTTCATGCCACTTTCCATTAAGCATTGGTGCCAAGGGCAATCTCTCTTGCATCACCTCTTTAGTCCAGTTCTTTTTTCATATTTGCGCCAAGATTGTAATAAGATTAATGTTTGAGTGGACCTGGTGGATGCATTCTGAGTATTAATGAGCAAATTATTCCTTGAAACTATCTTTCATATCACTGTTGACCTTGCTTTACTTTGCTCATAATTAAGAATAGATGGAGTGTGATGGTAATTGGCCAACTTGGATTTGTCCTTCATTGTGTGGACAAGACATTGGCAATTTTCCACAAGTCTGTCTTATACTCAAAATCTTGGTTAAGGGCTTGTCTAAGTTGAGTGCTTAGAATTCCTGGAATGTTTTCAGAGTCCATAGCCTTTGTGGTACCCAGCACCTCCACCAGTTTTGTGATTTTGCTTGGAGTGAATTTAATTGGCTGAAGATGAACATCTATGAAGCTGATGATGCGGTGAGGCTGAGATGAACCACCATTTTTGCATATTTGGCTGAAGATGGCTGCAAATGTTTCAACCTTGTCTTTTATAATGAAGCACTGAGCTCCACAACCATTGAGGATGTGTAGATCCTTGATCTCCAGTAAGTTGTTCAATTATCCACCACCATTTCAGACTGGATGACTAGATGAGGGATGGCTTCACAGTTGAATTCTGATCTGTTAGCTGTCAGCATCACTTAGCTCAGTCTATTGCACAATATTTATTTTGTTTGCATATGAATTGTAGCTTCACCTAGTTTACCTTATGTAGAATAAGTTATTAGCTCTAAATTGTGAACAAATTAAAACCTACTGCACTATTTTTTCAAATCCTCCCACTTTGCACCAATTGATGCTGAAATAGTTGAAGTAGTAATTTCCTGCAGTGAATCAGCATGTTTCTTGGAAAGTACCCATTAATTATCTTTCGGTTTCATCTTGAAAGTATTGCAGATTATATTTTACGTGTGGCTCAGTCAAACTAAAGACTGGTCAGGAAATGACTAAGTTCAATCAGTTGCTTTGTAAAGGCAGTGTGTACTGTATTTAGCTACCTTTCAGTTGGGAGTTACATCTGCCTTCTTGTTAGTCTGGCTATCCCAATGATAATTCTGTATCCAGAAAAGACAAACCGCAAAGCAAGAAATTTTACCAACATCAGACCTTACATTTACAAGGCTATAGATTCTTCTCTCCATTGCTGCACACATTGAATTAATATTAGGCACATAAGGTATTGGAACCTTATTTTAAATCTATGGTAACAGAGATATTAAGGTTTAAATAAGAGTCATCAAAACAGTTACTTCCATCAACTGTTGAGATCCACCAATGACCTATCTCAAACACATATTGTATATTGAAATCAGAAAGTCATCAGCGTTTTATCTCACATAACCAACTGGCCAATAATGTCTTATTTGGGATCCGAAAATTGCGCCAATAACACAGAGTATAACGTTTCCACATTTCTGTAACAAAATTATATTCAAAGATCAGCTGGCTTTAAAAAGTACTTTAAGACAACTGAATGTGACAGAAGCTATAGAAGTACAAGACTTGTTGCTACATTGTTGTGTGCACTGTCATCTGTGCGTTCTAAGAGTGTACGTTCTTTAGGGTCTTGTGTAATTTATTGTGTGTGAGGGTAGTCACCTTCACATATATCAAGAAGAGTCTTGCAGAGCAAACAGGGTGTAGTTCCTTGCATCTCTTCAACTCCTTCCTGGTTGTAAGAATAGGCTATACATAACTACAAAGACCTTTGGGAGGATTTAACCACAAAGCGTGATACTACTTCATTCTCCCACCAAGTCCTCATAGCATCATCACAGTGAAATAAAACAAGAACTGCAGACACTAGAAATCTGAGAAAAAAATCCAGAAATTGCAGGAGAAACTCAACACTGATGAGTCATGATGAAGAGTCACTGGACTCAAAACATTTCCTCTACTTTCTTCCCACAGATACAGCCAGACTTGCTAAGTTGCTCAGCAATTTCTGTTATCATCATGGTGGATGTTGCTTATTGCACTCAATCAAGTATTGATTCTTTCAGAGTCCTTCCAGACCTATGTACAGGTCTCCTTTAGCATTGCACAGGACAATCAGAGCACTGCTGTTCCATAAAGCAAGCCAAATATCCCTTCTACTCACAATCCAGAGACTGAAATAGCCCTTCCCTTAACCATCCTTTCCTCTGCTGTGGCAACATGGGGTTTTAGTCCTTTCCTTCAATAGCAACTCTCAGCTCAACAATTGGTCACCATCTTCTTGACGATTTCCATATCTCAAAGATTTGCTCTCACTACCCTCACAAAATATATCACACTCCCTCTGTGCCTTCCAGTAAAAGTTATTTTATTTGGCTGGGTCTTTATATGCATAGTGTAATATAATTTATTTTGAGTATTGCCTTTAGTTTCATATTAAGTTACTGATACATCATTAAAGCAAAATTGGTTATAGTTAATGTACATGGACATTCCAAATATGAGGAATAGATACATACTAGGGACTTCCTCCTGTGATCTTCAGATTGACTGCCATAATGTTGGCAGAGGATCAGTGAAATCAGCAAATAATCATGAATCAAATCCATAAACAATCTGAAATTAACAAAATGTAATAGATTTTCTTTACATACAGAAATATTGACGAGTGTCTATTGACTACAATCTACTGCAATGAGCGGAACAGACCTTTTTTTAATTAAGTTTTGTTCTTGGCAAATTAGTATTCCATATTGCTGACAAAGCTGGAATTCCTCGAGCTTCCCGAGATGTGGAGCTGAACGTTTTTGCTTTAACAGATGAAATCCATGAGGAGAAGGTGCTCCAACAATTCTGTTAGGTTGGGAGGTTCAGAACTTTTACCTAGTGACAATGAAGTGATGTTGATGTATATATAAAACTTGCAGAGGAACTTGAAGTGTTTGAAGCATTTCCCTAAACTTGCTGCCTTAACTTTCAATTTGATCTCCCACAGCAACATGTGCTTCCACCCACCCACCTGTAAACTCTCTCAATTTCCCATAAACTGCCGAGTGCTGAGTAACAGATGTACTGCAATTGCCTCAGGACCACATTTGCTTCTTCAGCTGCTAAACTTGATGAGTAAGTTTGCTGATGACATTAAAACAGGCAGTATCATGGACAGTGAGGAAGGTTGTCAGAATTTGCAGCAGGACTGTGTTCAACTGGAGAAGTGGGCTGAGAAATGGCAAATGGAGTTTAATGTAGATAAGTGGAAGGTCTTGCATTTTGCAAAGTCAAATCCAGGTAGGAGTTTCATGGAGAATGGTAGGGCCTGAAGGAGTATAGTGAAATAGAGGGATTTTGGAATTCAGGTTCACGGTCCTCTGAAAGGGGAGTCATAGGAAGACAAGACACACTGGCCTTCATCAGTCAGGGTATTGAGTATAGAAGTTGGGAAGTTATGTTGCAGCTTAACAGGATGTTGGTGAGGCCGCAGTTGGAGTATTGTGTACAGTTTTGGTCACCTTGTTATAGGAGGGGTGTTATTAAACTAGAAAGAGTGCAGAAGAAATTTACAATGTTGTTGCCAGGACTCAATAGTCTGAGTTATAGGCAGAGGTTGGACAAGCTAGGGCATTTTACTTTAGAGTGTAGGAGACTGAGGGGGGGCCTTATAGAGGTATGTAAGATTTTGAGAGGCATAGATAAGGTGAATGCACTCAGTCTTTTTCCAGGGTTGGGAAACCAAGAACAAGAGGGCATCAGTTTAAGGTTAGAGTGGAAAGAATGTACGGGAACTTGAACGGCAACATTTTTACACAGAGATTACACACATAGAATGAGCTGCCAGTGGAAGTGGTTGAGGCGGGTACATTAAAAACATTTAAAAGGCATTTGGACAAGTACATTTGGATCGGAAAGGATTAGAAAGATATGAACCAACGGCAGGGAAAAGGGGTTAGCGTGGAGGGACATTTTGGTCAGCATAGATCAGTTTGGGCCAAAGGGTCTGTCTCCATGCTGTAGGACTCGATGACTCTATAACTCACTTTGTAGAGAAATGGAACTAGCTGAATGGACTGAGAAAATCAAGAACAACCACTTACCTTGCAGTGCAGTGTTAGTGTCCCTAACTCTGGTTCACATCCCACTTTCTCTGGAAGTGTATCATAACAGACTGACTAAAAATGTTGAAATGCTAAGCTCAAAACTTTACTTCACAAAAGAGAGGACGCTGTCCTCTTGATAGTTTAGATTTGATTTATTATTGTCACTTGTATCTAGGTACAGTGAAAAATGTTGCAGTACAGACAGATCACACCATACAAGATCATACAGTGATGGAACAGAGTGAGGAAAAAAAGGTTACGGCTGCAAAGAAGGTGCACAAAAAGCAAGATCAACATTAAATTTGAAATTTGAGCGTTCCATTCAGAAGTCTAATAACAATGGGGAAGAAATTGTTCTTGAATGTTTTGTATCTTCTGCCTGATGGAAGAGGTTGGAAGAGATTATAACTGGGGTGAGAAGGATCTTTGATGATGTTAGCTGCCTTTCTGAGGTAGTGAGAAGTGTGGATGGAATCAATGAGATGGAAGGTTCACTTGCATGAGGGACTGTTCTTTTTTTAGATTAGATTCCCTACAGTGTTGGCCCAGCAAGTCCACACTGACCCTCCAAAGAGTAACCCACCCAGACCCACTTCCCTCTGACTAATGCGTCTAGCACTATGGGCAATTTAGAATGGCCAATTCACCTGGCCTGCACATCGTTGAATTGTGGGAGGAAACCAGAGCACCTGGAGGAAACTCACGCAGACAATCACCAAAGGCTGGAATCAAACCTGAGTCCCTGGCGCTGGGAGGCAGCAGTGCTAACCACTGAGGTACCATGCCACCCTTGTGTTCACAATTCTCTGCAGTTTCTTCAGGTTCTGGGCAAAGCAGTTGCCATACCAAGTCTTGATGAATCCAGATAGAAAGCTTTCTATGATGCATTTGTAAAAGTTGGTGAGAGTCCTTATGACCATGCTAAATTTCCTTATCCTCCTGAGGAAAAAGATGCATTGTTGTGCTTTCTTGACCATCACACCAACGTGGGTAGTCCAGGATAAACTATTTGCAAACTTGATGGTCTCGAACATCTCCACTTCAGCCCCGTTGATGTAGGTAGGGGTGTGTCTTCCTGCTTGCTTCCTGAAGTTGATGATCAGCTCTTTAGTTTTGCTGACATTGAGGGAGAGATTGTTATCTTTACGCCACCACCAAGCACTTTGTCTCTTTCCTGTATTCTGTTCATCATTGTTTGATATCTGGCCTACAGTGGTGGTGTTGTCAGCAAACGTGTAGATGGAGTTCAGAGGAATTTGGCCACATACACATGGGTGTGCGGGGATTACAGTAAGGGGTTGAGTATGCGGGTGGTGGTGTTGAGCATTGTAATGGGGGAGGTGCTGCTACCTATCCTGACTGATTATGGGAATTAGAATCCATTAACAGGCTTAAAAAATGCAAAGGAAATAATTGAGCATATCTCTTTAAAATCTCATTAAACTTGAAGTCATAGCTGATATATGTAAACATGCTCTGATATAGCACCATCCTCTGGAGAAGTGTATCACTACAATTCTCAAGGTCACAAAGAAAAGACAATAGTATTTTTTGTCACTGTTGATCATAGTGACCAACCAAGTCATAGCTGTTGTTTATTAGTTGCCTGCCTATCTTTTGGAAACTAGTATCAATAGAGTTCCAATGTAAGTGCAACAGTATAATGAACTAATCATATTTAACATTGGGCATTGCTGTGCTTTTATTGCTACGGGAATCAATTTTTGCAGCTGTGATGTAGAAATTGTGGTGTTCATTAACAGTGTAATTCCATAAAGTTTTACAAAGAGTATAGAACAGTACAGCATGCTACAGGAGAGGTGGCAGAAACAGATGTGTTAGCAAAGTTTTAGAGGCATTTAGATAGACACATGAACACGCAGGGAATCAAGGGATACAAACCATGTACAGGCAGATGGAATTAGTTTAGAATGGCATCATGGTTGGCCAATGGGCCTATTCTTGTGTCTGACAGAAAATTCCAGAAACTTACGATCCCTCTGTCCAAGAGAAACCTTGCCCCACATATCTCTTTTAAACTTCTCTCCTCTCACCTTAAACCAAAGCCCCTTAGTATTTGACATTTCTGTCCTGGCAAAATGACTCCAACTATCCATGCTGCTCATAATTTTAGATGCTCCCTTCACTTGTCATTTTGTTTGCACACTATGTTTTAACTTCAGTGCTTAACTTGCAGTAGATTTCAGAGAGGAAGAAAAGGGTAGGAGTTGGAAAGACCCAATCACAATGTTCAGGACAAGTAAAACATGGTTGGCTCAGTTGGCTGGCTGGCTGAATTGTAATTTAAAATCAGCCCAACAGTTTTGGTTTAACTGGTTCACATTGCAGTGAAGATCTTTCTCAGCTGTGGAGAGAAAACAGAGGAGTGACCCTTCTTCAACTGGGAAAGATAGTATTTTGATGATGATGGGTGGGGGTCGGGGGCACAGAAGGAGTGAGCAGACAGGTGGAGATGGAGTCCAGAGAGGGAAAAAAAGAGAAGCAGATAGAGGGATTGTTGTTTGTAAGTTAGGGAAGAAGGGAAGCTAGACAAGTGTAAATGGGGGTGTGAGTAGTTGAAAATAAGTTTGCTGTGCTGAAAACAACCCATTTCTTGACAGGACTTGGGATTATAAGGGTAGGCAATAGACATAAAAGAAGTGTTCATGGTCTGAAATTGTTAAATTATTAAGACCTGAAGACTGTAAGGTACACAAACATAAGATGTAGCATTGAGTCTCGCTGGAGCACTGCAGCAGGCCCAAGACAGGAATATTGGCCACAGAACACAGTAGCAAGCAACTGGAAGCTTGGGATCAAATTGTTTGGACAGTGTGTAGGTGTTCCGCAAAGTAGTTCGCAGTCTGTATTGTTTCTCCCCGATGTAGCGGACCACATTGTAAACAGCAATATAATTGACTAAATTGGATGAAGTGCAGGTAAATCATTGCTTCACCAAGAAAGTGTGTCTGCAGCCTTGGTTAATGAGGAGGGTGTAGATAAGTGGGTAAGTGCTGTACCTTGTGCAATTGCATGAGAAGGTGCTGTGGATGTGTGGGGAGGTGTTGGGTGTGGAAGAGGAATGGACGAGGGTGTCCGAGAGGGAATGGTCCCTGCAGAAGGTTGACAAGTGAGTGGAGGGGAATATGTGTCTTAGTGGTGGTATCCTACCGGAGATGACAGAAATAGAGAATTACAATCCTGTGGATGTTGAGGCTATGATGTGAAGTGAGGACAAGGGGGACCCTATTGGTGTTGTGGGAGGAAAGTCAAGGATGAGGGCAGAAGTGTGGGAAATGGGTCAGATGCGAATGATACGGCAATGTACCAGAGAAAGAATTGTGGAGGAACTCAAGCAAGATTGGAACAAGGAATGCTCCATTTACACATAAAGAGACAGGCATAACTGGAGCTCAGACAGCAGCCCAAAGCCACATTTCTGACCTAAAGAAATTGAGAAGAGTCTGTGAAAATGCTCAAAACAGGAACATATCTTCAGACATGTACGGTACTGGTTCTGTACTGGCATAATACGATGTACAGAGAAGCTAGGAATTATGTTTTAACTCCTTGCCCTCATCTATTTGTCATTGATTTTTATTGAACTGAAAGGGACGACTCAGTTATATGTGCAGGGTTTGAATTCATTGATAGACAAGCGGAGCTACAATATGGAACTTATTGTACAGTATCTGAGTGCAGTGGTACAGCACCCAGAGTTCAAAAATGTACAAATAATGCAGTCATGCAAGTCGGAAAAATGATCACACCATGTTACAAAGTAACTAAGAGCACATGAATTGCAGCATATGCAAATTAGATCACTGCTTATTAAGAATGTGTGACTATCTTTACACTTAACTTTCTCCTCCTGTTTCAATAAGATGCAAAAGGACAGGCAACTTACCTTCTCAAAATCTTGCCTTTTGTCTATGCTTGTGCTTGCTTCTCTTTTACTCAATAATTGCACAGAAATCCTTCCACTTTTGTGTACTTCTTTTTGAATGGGTGATTTTAAAAATACTGTAAATTCTGTTTCACAAACAAATGATCTCAGAATGAGGTTAGAGATCCTTCTTTCAGTAATAAACCAGAGTTTTGTAGAAACAATTAGTTGACAGGCAACGTTCTGCTCCCTATATTTGAGAACTGAGTTGAATTGTCTGCTGAACTGGTGACTTCCAGAAGACCTGATGATTCCAAGCATATAATCTGCTCTCTGCAGAATACAAGTTTTGTTTCACAGCATCTGACGAAGATCAATCAGAAATTCCTGCTGACTCTTAAATTTTGTTCACTGCAGAACTATCGTGAACTGTAAGATCAAGGAAAACCAAAATGTAACTAACCAAGTGTAGAAAATCAGTTCTCGTCGGGATTGGCAGTGTGGGTCTACCTACAGAATATTGAATGCTGCAGTTCAAAAGGCAACTCACACCACATTCTCAATGGGCAACGAGTGATGGGCAATAAATTCTGTCTAGTCAGCCATGCCCACACCCCACTACTGATTAAAAGGAGATTTACAGCATTTTGCAGGCCACTAACCATTGAACAAACCCAGGAAGAATGCATAGTTGTTCTTGCAGATTTTGAATGTCTTCCAAGTGAATATGATCTCAAATTAGATGAAAGCATTCGACAAATTCAGCAAATATTGAGGAGACAGTTTGAAAGACAATATACAGAACCATACAAACAATCTCCAATGACCAAGTGGAGAAAGTGGATGAAACCCAAGAAATCATTCATAAGGAATTGACAATTTCTGGTAAGCAAGTGAAAACAGCAGAGAGAGCATCATAGAATAGCAGAAAGAAAAGCATGAAAAGAATAAAAGTGGAACAAAAGAAAAAAATGATGCCTGAAGTGAAGTACATAGGTTACAGTTTGACAGCAAAAGCCCTTCATCCAAATCCCAACAAAGTACGAACAACAAGAGAGACACAGCAACCAACAGATGTGAAAGCAATGCAATGTTCTGCTGAGTTCGTAAAATATTTACCAAAGTTCATCCTTAATATTTCATCAGAGCATGAATAGTTAAGAAGCTAACTGCTATAACTGTGCAATAATGTTGGCGCACAGAACAAAAAGTAACTTGCACAAGTGTTTTGCTCTGATCAAGCAAAGCACTCACTTCGGAAATATTTGCCAGGGAAGAAATATCATTCCAGGAAAGAGCACATGTCAGGCAAACTGACAACAACAATTCACTTGCACATCACTAAAATACCTGAATGCCTGATAAAATGCATGCATATGAGATGAAAATAGAACAGACAAGTATAATCACAGTTTTAGTTCGTATAGGATAATTTGCCCTTATTGACCTCGTGTACTGCAACTTGGGTAAATTGTCACTGCAGGATATAGTGCAAGCAATGTAATTTTTCATGAAAGGAGGATGTTTAGAGAAATGCATAGCTTGCTTGTGATTGTCATGTGATCTATTCCTCTGTTGTAAATGCTTTCACTTTATTTGGAGGCAGCCATGAAGTGCATTGCCTACAACAAAACAAAAGAAGGCAAAGAAAACGTTTTTGTTAAGTTGCAAATGAAAATACTTGCCATTTGAGCATGTGAACTGAATGATTATTGTATGAAAGCTGACATTCGGATTAAAAATATTTTTAATGAAGTGATTTATTCGAAACAATTTGATATCAAATTGATTTCATTCATTAATTCAATATATTACCTTCTTTCACAATTGTTTTAAATATTTTAGTCACACAAATATATAACAAATTACAAAAAAATGCAAAGAAAGACGCAAAACATTATTTGAAGAGTTTTCTCTCAATAAATTGAATTAAATTACTTAATTTGCTTGACTAATTAAATTAGATTCACCGTTTTTATGATCTGATTGCTGCTAATTATTACTGCATACTTAGTGTCACGCTTAACATTCAAAGGATCAAAATCTACATCGGCACCGATTTTCTCATGGTTTCTTAATACTTCAATATTTTGTTAGTGTGTCAAAATCAACTCCTGCAGTATTAGTCCCTAGATTTTTGTATTCTATATTGTCTACATTTTCAGCATTTGTTGAAATGTTAATTATATCATGAAAGATCATATAAGGTGGTCTTCTTTCTTGAGCCCAAATAAACCTATTTCTTGGTGTTACATTTTCTAACATTTTTCAGAATGTGTTTTGATTTTGTTGTTGTTCTGATAGAAAGAACATTTATTGGTTTTTGCCTTAAAGACAATAATTTTCTTTTACTACTTGACCAAAACATTAACTACTGCCATTATCAGATTCTGGGACATACTTGTAATTATTAAAAAGAGAGGTGAAATCTTCCTTCATTATTTATCATATTGATTCTTCTTGCATTCAGCCACAATCTGTCAACTTTTTTTCCTCTTACTGTTCTGCTCATCTTATATTCCTCTAATTGCTGCCTGCCACTTCCTATTAACATTTTGCACTTATACTCTAACTTGTTCACTTTCCCTGGTTCAGTGCGTGACCTGTTGCTTTCTCTAACTGCTTAATAATGTGTACATTGATGAAAACAATTTCAATAGAACAAATATAAGAGAAAAAAGTAAAATGTGACAGAAAGTCACAGATTTATGACATAAATTCATCACATTCTTTCTTGGAATGCTTGGTTTAGATTAGTTCAAACATGTCTGGGTTACTTTTGTTATGACATGGAGGTGAACCCCTCTGTTAATTAAACCAAACACCTAGAAAAGCTCACCTCATCTCTAAATCTGTAAAAATATGAGTGACAGAAGACTCCCAAATTCCACTATTTAAAGAAAATATCAATTGATTTTAAACTCTGAAAGTGAACATTAAACAACTATTCACAATTCTAAGCCCTCCTTTCTCTTAACTACTTATTACCTGCCTCCAACTCTATTACGATATGCTGTTCCAAAATGACACATATTAAAATTACATCAACTTAATTTCAAAACCACACAGCTGCTGTCATCTTCTGTGTCTTTCTTCTTCCAGCTGAGCATCACCCTGGGTCATCTTCTTTCTTCTTACTGAGAGCATGTTTCACATAAAAATGTACCTTTGATAGAGAGTTTTTCCAAATTTCTTGGAGAGCAAGATATTATATCCCCATGCATTTCTGTCTCAACAGCAGTTGCTCTCTGAGCAATTTTCAAAATGCCTGTAGTTTACACCCTCTCAACATTAGATCATCTCATTGGTTCAATGTTGGCAAAACTTGGTTGGGTTTTAGTATCGTGGGGCAAAATTTAAACTAATTTGTTGAATTTGAATTGCTGTCAAAACAGCAATCAAAACTCAGGTATCCATTTCACAGCCAAATATTACATATTTTCAATTTTCCAGTGCACTCTGAAACTGTCATCTAGTTATATATGTAGTGTTTGTAATATCTCTGTTTAGAACAGCAGTCACACTCTAAATTAAGGTTACAGTACATGCCTTTAACTTCATAGCACCATGGCATGAGAACACAGAGGGTAGCAGGATCCTCTGATGGGAAACCAAATGTTTCCTGACCCTTCATGGGGTGGTTAGGTGTCAACACCACTACAACATCTACAGTACCATCCCACCAGGTTTGGCTGAGATTAACTCAAGGTCAACATTGAATAAACTGATAGACAGAAAAACATTTCATTATATTATTAGGTGACAGGCACTGTCATTACTAATCCATTTGTAACAGGCCCTTCAGCCACAAGGTTTAACTAGAGATTCATCTTATCTGCTGCTTTGATATGAATGACTGCTGCATTTTAATTCTTAACAAAGCAACATTTCAAAAGGACAATCGTTTATTGGTGGTGAAACACTTTGATGTGGTAAGAATATTTGGTAGGTGCTATTTGATAAGGCATTTGATATCGTTCCATTTAAAAGGTGAGTACAGAAAATAAAAGTTCATGGTGTAGAGGCAACATATTGACATGGATAGAGGATTGGCTGCTTAACAGGAAGCAGAGAGTTGGAATATGTGCGTCATTTATCAGGCTGGGAGGATGTCATGAATATTGAGTCATAGGTATTGGTGCTGGGGTCTCAATTCTTCACAATTTAGATAAATGATTTAAATGAAATTACAGGTATGGTAACGACATTTGCTGATGACATAAAAATAGATGGGAAAGTGAGTTCTGAAGAGGACACAAGGAAGCCTACAAAGTGATATAGATAGGTTAAGAGTATGGGTAAAGATCTGCTTACGTGGAAAAGTGTGAAATTATCCACTGTGGCAGAAAGAAGTTTTAAAAATCTAATTGATAAGAGGCTGCTGAGCTCTGAGATGCAGAGAGATCTGAGTGTCCTGGTGCATGAATCACAGAAGGTTAGTATGAAGGTTAGTATACAGCAAGTAATGAGGAAAACTAATATAATATTATGGTTTGTTGTGAGGACAATTGAATGTAAGAGTAGGGAAGTCATGTTCCACTTATACAGAAAAGTTATGAAATTACATCTGGAGGACTGTGTACAGTACTGGTCACATGCTGGGAGAAGAATGTTGATTGGAGAAGAATGTTGATTGGAGAAGAATGTTAATGAGTTATCAGCCGTTCAGAGCAGGCTCATTAGGCGCTTACCTGGAACGAATGAGTGGTTTGCTTTCTGAGGAAAGGCTAGACTTGCGTCTTCTGGATTTTAGAAGTGTCAGGGGTGATTTAGTAAAAAACAAGAAAATAGTTAGGGATTTGACTGGGTGGATGTTCAAAGCATGTTCCCTCTTGTGGAAGAATCTAGCACGAGATGTCATAGTTTTACAATAAGGGGGTGTCCCATTTTAAATAGAGATGAGAGCAACATTTTGTTTATCTCAGAGGGTAGTGGTCTTTGGAACTTCCTTCCTCAAAAGGCAGTGGATGCAGAATATTTTAATGATTTTAATGTAGAGGTAGATAGATTCTTGACTAGCAGGTGGATGAAAAACTATTAGGGATAGGGAGGAACATAGAATTGAAGTTAAAAATCAGATCAGCTATGACTTTATTGAATAGCAGAGAAAGATAAAAGGCTCAAGTGTCCTCTTCTTGTTTCTATATAAATACAAGTCTTTTGTTTACTGACAAAAATAAAATCATCCTGCATATCAAATACAACACATACCATAAGACTTCTTGACTTTTCAAAAGTTAGAATTAAGGATTGTGACTTCATGATTTATTCTACTTTTAAATAAGGTCTATGTGTATTCTGTCTCTTCACTATTGTAATAAATCTAGTGTTTAATAAGATAAAATATACTGTTTTCAATAATTTACTTTATTGTGACTTTTTTTACACTTTAGCCTTTTCCCTTTTTTCAAATTAGAATCCAAACTAGAAAAACCTGACAAAGCTGAAAGAAATTGTGATATTCTAAACATTGGTGTAGCGTGGCAATGGATTAATTCAACATTGTGACCACAAATTCAAATAATGTATTTATAATCTTGACAGGTCCATTAAAAAAATCAACAAGTACAGCAAAGTTATTTCCTCTGTGAGTAAAAAACTAGAAGGAGGAGAACTGTATATTTTGTATCAGTCTCCCAGCTTCTGTCTCTAGAACACAACAAACAGTTTGTAATCTCGGTTATACTGGGCAGGATGAAAGACCTCAAAAAGTGACAAAAGTTGTCAAAAAAAGGGTAAGGAAGAGTTTTTTTATTTAATAAAGACTAAACATAACAATATCCTGATTGTGCATTACTACTAATCCAAACAATTGGTCATCCAAATGAAATAATATGTCTCTTTTAGCACAAAGTTCAAGGATAATATAGACAGGTGTGACAATAAACTTGCTGGTGTGTTCTTTTAGATGACAGCAAATTCATCTGCTGAACAATCTACAGACCACAGGTTTTCTCACTTTACGATTGAGTGTCTCTTACTGTGATTAAAATGTATTAATATAGAATCATAGAAAGCACAGAAGGAGCCATTTTGGCCCAGTGAACCTGTGCTGCCTCTGTGGTAATCCTATGCAATTAATCCCAACCCTCTGTTCTTTCCCGATCGTCCTGTAATTCTCTCCCATCAAATAACCAAAACATCTCTTTTTGAATATTACTACTGAATCTACTTCCATTTCCCCTTCAAGCAGCACTTTCCACATCACAATAACTCATTGACTCTGGGCAGCATGGTGGCTCAGTGGTTAGCACTGCTGCCTCACAGCCCCAGGGACCTGGGTTCCAATCCCACCTTGAGCAGAGCGGAGTCTGTGTGGAGTTTGCATGTTCTCCCCGTGTCTGCGTGGGTTTCCTGCGGGTGCTCTGGTTTCCTCCCACAGTCCAAAGATGTGTGGTTAGGTGAATTGGCTGTGCTAAATTGCCCGTAGTGTTAGGTGCGTTAGTCAGGGGTGAATGTAGGGGAATGGGTCTAGGTGGATTGCTCTTCACAGGGTCGGTGTGGGCTTGTTGGACCCAAGGGCCTGTTTCCACACTCTGGGGAATCTAATCTAAAATACAGTTCTTCATGTTGCAATCAGTTCTTCTGACAATCACCTTAATTATATACCTACTGGTTACTGAACATTCTGCTATTGGTAGCAGTTTCTCCTTATTTGGCTTACCAAAATCATTTCTCTTCAATGCTCTAGGGTGAACAATCCTAGCTTCCCTAGTGTCTAAAACGTAATTGAAGTTCCTAGTCCTTGGGAGCATCCTAATATAGTTTTTCTACAACATCTTGAAGGCCTTGATATTTTTCATAAAGGGTGGTGCCTAAGATTGAATACAATAATCCAGTTGATACTGTGAGATATTGTGCTATAGGTTATCTTTATTAAGTCACTCACCAGCTCGCTAAATTCATTAATACCAGATTCCTGTTCATTCATTCGTAACTCTTTACTAACCCGCTATTTACTATAACACAGTTTCATTCATTCATTCATAAAACCACGGTTCTGTAGTATATTTTACTATCCAAATTTAAAACAACCCTTTCTAAACAAAACAAAGTTAAAAATCACACAACACCAGATTATATACAACAGGTTTATTTGGAAGCTCTAGCTTTCGGAGCGCTGCTCCTTCATCAGGTGGTTGTGGAGTATAAGACCGTAAGATATAGAATTTATAGCAAAAGTTTATAGTGTCATGCAGCTGAAATGATAGCTTGAAAAAAGATTTGGATTGTTTGTTAAGTCTCTCATCTTTTCGAATGACCAGTTGGTTGCAGTTCTTTCATATGTAAATCCCAGAACTTTTTTAAAAGTTACATTCTCCAGTGAACTTTAACAACAGGTGCCATGTCAGCTCAGATAACCTAGGTGAAAGTGAGGACTGCAGATGCTGGAGATTAGCGTCAAGAGTGTGGTGCTGGAAATGCACAGCAGGTCAGGCAGCATCCAAGGAGCAAGAAAATCAACATTTCAGGCACGATCCCTCCATTAGGAGCTCAGATAACCTCCCCCCACACACCCCTCCCACACACACACACCCACATAAGTTTGTGGGGTGAATTTGTACTTGCAGAAGTACGTTTTATTTTGCTCAAAAACTGCATGAATCTATGTAAGATTCTGTAAATCTCCTTTTTATAAAAAGAATCAGTCTGAACACTGGGGTACAGACAGATAGACTTTAGTCTCATACCCTCAATGCATTATCTGAGACGAAATGGTAATTATTGTTAAAGTTCACTGGAGAATGTAATTTTAAAAAACGTTCTGGGATTTACATATGAATGAACTGAAACCAACGTGGTCATTCTAAAAGATGAGAGACTTAACAAACGATCCAGGTCTTTTTCAATATTTCATTTCAGTTGCATCACACTGTAAACTTTTGCTATAAATTCTGCGTCTTAAGATCTTATACTCCACTACCACCTGATAAAGGAGCAGCACTCTGAAAGCTAATGCTTCGAAATAAACCTGTTGGACTATAACCTGGTGTTGTGTGATTTTTAACTTTGTACACCCCAGTACAACATTGGCACATCCAAATCATAATCAAAACAACACTTTCAAAACCCATTATTGCATTTTCACACCTAATCAAGCCCTTGCTGCAAGCAGTGTTTACATCTGAATAAGTGTAGCATACAGAAGAATACCATTGTCATCCAGTCTCCAGAAAACATTTTATTAATCAGCCCTTACCAACAATCTCCTGGACCTAAATAGATTTCCCAATTAGTAAGTACCTGTTAAATACCTTTTAACTGGGCCATTATCCCTTTAAGAAACTAACTCAGAAAACAGCGCTTTCATGAAATTGTACGAATGAATGAAACTCACACCGGCAAATAATAGACAAATCTCACAACCCAGCTGCGATAACAAGTTTAATATTCTGTATTCTTCTATTAAGTATTGGAACAATTTTAAAATTATTTAGATCATATAGGCATAGTATTTTTACTAACGTTTATTAACTTGAAAGTCAAAAGGACTATCACCTCTTAATTATGCAAACTGACTGGTCAGACACTCTTAATCCCATCAGAAGTAGCAGTCAGCATTTAGCACGTTTTAACCCATCTTCTGACTCCCAGGACAGAAACCCTTCAAACTTTTGTGTACTATAGATAAAACAACATAACAGCACAGTAATGGAATTTTAATATATGTGAGAACTGTATATAAGTGGGATCTTGTGCGAACTGTATTTAGGGATGCTATTGCCACCTCAAACTTGTGGTGTGATTGATGAATAGAAGAGGCCAATTTCGCCTCTCACTGATTCCAGTCTTTATTTGAACACAATCCCACAATATATAATCTCCAGTGTTTATATAACCAGTGTTTATAAAGTCATAGCAAAACTTCTGTGTTTGTATGCTCTATGTCTCAAATCATAAACCAAAGATCCCACCTTTTTAGGTAACCTTTAGGTAACTTTGTCAACATATTGCCAGACTGTATCTACTCCTGTATCCCTTCACTCTTGTATCCTGTTAAAATTGTGCCATTTAAATTATATTGCCTGTCTTCATTCTTTCCACAGAATTGTATAAACGCAAATTGTCTTTACTATCAGTGTGATTTTGAACTAGTTGATAGAGTCCATGATTGCCAACATCTCAATTACGCAGCGGCCAGAATGGAAGTAAGTGAACCAAATCAACTTGATGAATCGTCCTATACATGTTTGATTAACCTTGTTGGTGGCCCACCAATATTTTTTGGCTATCTTTCTGAGAGTAAAGACAAGTATCTAAAATCTAATGCTTCCGTTTTCCACTGCATAGTGATTCAGCTTTAACAGATGAAACTTTCACATGCACATACTGTAACTTTATCTAAGCTGAATGACCTGATTGTAGTGACTGCATGACCACTTGGTTGCACTTTCATGACTAGAAATACCCAAAAATTTCACTTAGTAACTTGATCATTCTGTTAATGGGGGCTGTGAGAACTTGACAAAAAAAAAATTTTGCGTACATAGGCCCATTATATTGGATGGAAAATATTGTTTCCAATTGGGAATTTTTGCTCAGAAGGCTTTTTACCCCACAAACAAATAATTTAGGGATGCATGCATCCAAGACAATCAGGAAATGAACCAGAGAAACTTTTTGTTTTACACAGATTTGCTCCACCCTGAAGGGAGGAAATCCAATATTAATTTTCAAAAGGGACCTGAAAAACTTAAAAAGGAGGAAAAAATGAAACACGGCTTTGGGGAACCAGAATTCTTTCAAATAGCATCCAGTACACTGACAGTATTTGATATATTGAAAGAAAACCGAGATTCTCCAAACCACTGGAGTGCTGTATCATTTTGTCAGACGACAGAGTAGACCTTCTGTCCATTCCTGGAACAGCCTTTGGGGGGCGTCGCCAACACTCCGCCCCACTGCGCACGCGCCCCATGCTCGGGCTGCGTATGTCCCCCAGAATGCACTGGGATAAACAACCAAGATGGCGGAGGAAGAAGACGGCGGGGGCGATGAGAACCGGCAGTTGCTGCCGGTATCGGGTAGGTATCTTTGTCTTCCCGGGTGTGGGGTAGGAGAGGAGAGCACTGGGGAAACCCCAGGGGTTGGCAGAAGGTCTGAAGTCGCGTAAGGGTGCAGCATCCTCCGAGAGAAGCCGAACGATCAAAGTGCGTGAGGGAGCTGGGTGGAGGAGGGAGAGGGTCCTGGGGCTTGGGGAGGGGCAACTGGGTGGAAGAGGGAGTGGGGTTTGGAGGAGAGGAGAATTGGGGGAAGGGAGAAAGGAGTTACTGGAGTGGTGGGGGGGGGCAGATTGATCTGTGAGGTGGAAGTGGGTAGATTTGGAGGCAGTAGGAGTTTTGGGCTGGAGTGGAAGGATAAGGAGGATGGGTCATGGAGGGAGGAAGGGAAGGAGAACTGAAGGAGTTGAGTAGAGGTTGAAGAAGGCTGGGTAGGGAGCAGTGATCAGGGGCTGGGGATGAGGTTGAAGTGGAGAGAGGTAGGGAGGGAATGTTGCTCAGGAAGGAGAGCAGCGCACAGAGGTGAGGTTAAAGACTGGAGGGAAAGGTATGAGAGACATTCTTTCCTGAATATGTTTCACAACTCTGGGCATCTTTACATCCTATGTTTATTAGTTAACAGCCTTTGAAATATTTCAGTATATTGACATATAGGCCTCATTATTTACAATATTTGTTAATGAAGAAAATTCAAATTTGTCAAATCCTCAATTGATCTAGGATTTTTGGTAATTTTTATACCAGATAATCATGAATAATTTTGCATTCTAGTTCATTTGGGTTTTGAAAATACCTTTTTATTTTTCTGAATGTAGCAATACATTGTCAATAATACAATATATCGATAACTGACTATACAATGTTAGTTAAGGTCAACCATAACTCAAATGGTAGTATATTTGCTTTGGCTAGAAAGTGTGAAGACTTGGGAATCCAGTTTAACATTAGTTTCTATCCTTGTTGTGACTTTAATAATCAAAAGGCTAGAAGAATGCTAGCTTTTACATCTAATCAGTACAAAAGGTGAGAAGTGATGCTTCTTAAGAATAGATTTGGACAGCACAGCTTCTGAAGAAAATTTTAACCTTGAGTGCAGTTTGTATTTCACAGCTGAGACTTTATTGCATTTTCTAAATGCCACCTTTCAGAGAGGAGGTTAAAATTGGGGCACCTCCAGCTCTCTGCTTAACAGAAGGCCTTATGATCCATAGGATTTGTTTCACTCAGGTGACTGGGTCATTGCTTTGCGATGTAAAGTAATGCCAATGATATGGGTTCAATTTCCACACTAGCTATGCTTACCATGAAGATCTCTCCTTTTGAACATCTACCCTCACTTGAAGTGTGATGGCCTCAGGTTAAATCAACACCAGTTACCTCTGTCTGATGAGAGAGCAGCCCTCTGGTCCATTAGGACGATGGCAGCTTTATCTTTATGATCCACATTGTCTTTTTTTTCTTGTCCTTGGTCTGTTTGTCTCAGTGTGCAGGTTTTTTCCTGTTTTATCAGGTAGCTTGTGTACAGTTACTGTAATGTGACTGACTTGTGCTGAACTTGTATGAGAACGATTGGATTGCTGTATGGCTTAGAGACATCTTTGTCCACAATGCTGAAGCTATCTCTTGTCTTGGCTACTTGTTCCCCAATCAACATTGCTAAGAAACACATTCTGTTTGTTATTATGTTGCACTGGATGCTTGTGTGGCATTTGTGACTGTACTTCAAAAGTAGTTTATTATTCTGTACAACAAATCAATAACTTCTGCCATGCTTCGTTTCCTAACTTTGGTGGACATGAAGTACTTTGAAAGACTGGACGTGGCATTAATCAACTTTAGCCTCCCCACTACTCTTGACTCACTCCAATTTGCCTATCAGACCAACAGATCCATGTCAGATGTCATATCACATGCTCTTCATTCATCCCTAGAATATCTTGACACCAAGAATCCTACTCATTGACTACAGTTCAACCTTCAACACTATTATCCCCTTGAGATTGATTACTAAACTTAGTGATCTCAGACTAAGCCCCACTCTCCGCAACTGGATCCTCAGTTTCCTGACCCATAGGCCGCAATCTGAAGATTGAGGGCAATATTTCATCCTCATTAACATTCAACACTGGACCCCCCAGGGGTGTGTACACAGCCCCCTACTGTACTCCTATATACCCATGACTGCGTCGCCAAATACCAGACTAATGCCATTTACAAGTTTGCTGATGACACCACCATAGTCAGTCGAATCTCAGGGATGGCGATGAAACAGACCACTTCCAGGAGGTGGAAGACCTGGAAAGATGGTGCACCGAGAACAACCGAGCTCTGAATGCTAGCACAATCAAGGAAGTCATTATTGACTTTTGGCAGGATGTCACTCTGCAAGCCCCCCCTTTTTTTTTTACACATTAACAGCACAGAAGTGTATGAGTGGAGAGTGTCAAGCTTCTCGGGATGGTCATCCACAAAATCTATCTTGGACTCTTCATGTGGGCGCACTGGTTACAAAGGCCCAACAACATCATCTCTTCCTCAGACAGCTGAGGAAATTTGGCAAATTTCCTTGCCAACCTTTATAAATGCGCCATTGAGAGCATTCTGTCTGGGTGTATCACTACCTGGTATGGCAACTGTACCATTCAAAACCAGAGATGGTTACAGAGAGTGGCGAACTCAGCCCAGACAATCACAAAGGCCAATCTCCCATCTACAGAATCCATCCACCAGGCCTGCTGTCAAGGAAAGGCTGCAGCATTCTTAAAGATCCATCCCACCCTGGCAATGTTTTTCTACAACCTCTACTATCCGGGAGAAGGTACAGAAGCCTGAACACGCACCAGCCGGTTTTGAAACTGTCTCAACCCTACTGTTGTTGGAATACTGAATGGACTCACAAACTGTTAACATTCGCCTGTACCTGTGTTTTTGTTTTGTTTTTGCTGCTGTTTACCTATTAGTTACTTATCAATGTTACTTTCTGATCTGCCTGTATTGCTTTCAAGACAAAGCATTTCACTTGCCACGGTATATGTGACAATAAATTCAATTCAATTTAATTACTTGAAATTTGGATCTTTCCCATCTCCATTTCCATCTCAACTTTCCTTGCTAGACTTTGTTTTTTCATCTGAATTAATCTCTCCTTACAAAGTGGTTTGATAGCTCTTTTATAACTGTAAAGATTTGTCAGTTTGAATCAGGAACTGTCATTTCCAGAGCTATTCTTGGCTGTTTTGATATCAAGTTAGTGTGAAATTTTTTAACTGGTTACAATTTACTGTCATTTGCATAGTAAGAGGTGGTTAAAGATGTAGAAAAAACTAGTTCTTATTTTATGCTGCTTGAAGAAATACTGTATTAGACAGATGTAATAACAACATTTGGAAAGTGTTAGTGGGTTTGGACAAAGTCACCATTCCCTTTATTGGAAGAAAATTCCGCTTCGCTGAAATCCATATCAACTAAAAACCTTCAGAAAGGAATTCACTTCTCTCACAGCATACCAGACAGATGTATCCTCTTACCAGAGGCGAGATTGAAGGGGACACAGTTTAACAAATAGGGTATTTACTTTTTAAGGAAGAGATAGGAGAATTTATTCCAGATGGGTTCCAATTATGGAAACAATTGAAGAGGTATGTGGACAGAGTTAGAGACTGGGACTCTGGTGAACTCTGCTATTCTACAATTCTGTACTGGAGAAGCTGGAACTGTTGTCACCGGGGCCCTGCAGCCTGGTTTCACACCCGCTCCCTGCAGCCATCAGACCCGAACAAAATGCTCCCTACCCATCTTAGTCGGATAGATTTGATTCAATTAGATTCCTTACAGTGTTGAAACAGGCCCTTCGGCCTAACAAGTCCACACCGACCCTCCAAAGAGTAACCCACCCGGACACGTTTCCCTACATTTACCCATGACTAATGCATCTAACACTTTGAACAATTTAGTATAGCCAACTCTCCTGACCTGCACATCTTTTAGAATTTGGGAGGAAACCCACGCAGACACGGGGCGAATGTGCAAACTCCACACAGTTGCCCGAGGAAGGAATTTAACCTGGGTTCCTGGTACTGTGAGGCAGCAGTGCTAACCACTGAGCCACTATGCCGCCCCCAAATCAAGGTTCTTCTGTGTAAAGCACTTTGGAGTCTGTTATGGTCAGCAAAGGTGTGATTTTAAATGCAAGTCATTCTTTCTCTTTTTCAACTCCTCATGTCTGCATGGATGTAGCACCAGAATGATGATTCTCCTGATCTGTCATCTGGATTACATCTGGGGAGAATGGCCTAGCCATTTATCTTTAAAAGTGGCAATGAGAGATGATATTTATTGTAAGATGGGACAATAGTTAACTAAGATGAAAAGCTGGAGCAAAAATGTAGGTGGAAGGAAAGTGTAATGTTGCAACTAAACTTCATCTGCCACTCTTCAGTCCATTGGCCCATCTGATCAAGATCTGAGGCAACCTTCTTTGCTGTCCACTGTATCTCCAATTTTGGTGTCATTTGCAAACTTACTTACTATGTGTCTTATGCTCTCATCCAAATCATTTACATAAATGATGAAAAGTGGGGCACCCAGCATCGATCCTTGTGGCACTTCACTGGCCACAGGCCTCCATCTGAAAAGTAAACTTCCACCACTACCCTCTGTCTTCTACCTTTGAGCCAGTTCTGTATCCAAATGGCTAGTTCTCCCTGGATTCCATGAGATCCAACCTTGCTCATCAGTCTAACATAAGGAACCTTGTCAAACGCATTACTGAAGTCCTTATAGATCATGTCCCCTGCTCTACCCTCATCAATCCTCTGTTATTTCTAAAAACTCAATCAAGTTTGTGAGATATGCTTTCCAATGCACAAAGTCATGTTGACGATCGCTAATCAGTCCTTACCTTTCCAAATACGTGTACATCCTGTCCCTCAGGATTCCCTCCAACAACTTGCCCACCACCAACATCAGGCTCACCGGTCTATAGTTCCATGACTTGTCCTTACCATCTTTCTTAAACAGTGGCACCACGTTAGCCAACTTCCAGTCTTCCGGCACCTCACCTGTTACTATTGATGATACAAATATCTCAGCAAAGAGCCTGGCAATCACTTCCCTAGCTTCCCAAGAGTTCTAGGGTACACCTGATCAGGTCCTGCATTTCAAGACAGCCAGCACCACCACCTCTGTAAAATAGATATTTTTCAACATGTCACCATCTATTTCCCTACATTCTATATCTTCCATTTCGTTCTCCACAGTAAACACTGATGCAAAAAGTTTGTTTAGTATCTTCCTCCATCTCCTATGATCCCACACACAAGCTGCCTTGCAGATCTTTGAGGGGCTCCATTCTCTCCTTAGTTACCCTTTTGTCCTGAATGTATTTATAAAATCCCTTTGGATTCTCCTTAACCCTATTTGCCAAACTATCTCATGTCCCCTTTTTGCCCTACTATCTTCCCTTTTAAGTACACTCCAACTTTATAGTCTTCTAAGGATTCATTCAATCTCTTCTGTCTCTACCTGACACACGCTTCCTTTTTTTTCTTAACCAAGACCTCAACTTCTCTTGTCAGCCGATTCCATGTGATCTGATAGGATTCGCAACCAAAGGCACTTTTGCAGACATAATCATCAAAACATGGGAACTCTCCCTAAACACACTCATCCAACAGGAAGAGCATGTCACTCTACTGAAGGCCATCTTAGCTCCTTCACAATCTACAGACTCAGAATATAGCACTGTCTTTTTGCTCTTTTAAAAAAAAGTGCTCCAGGCTAGCTTAGTGTTTATGGTTTATTCAATCATGAGACAGATCTTAATAAAACATATACAGAAGAACCTCGATTATCCGAATACCAATTATCTGGAAATCGGATTATACAAAGGAGATCTCAAGGTCCCGATGGAAACATTATACACTTTTCCTGGAGTTCTGCACAGGAGTGAACCCTAAACCTTCCTCCCCCTGATAATCTCTCCAACATTGTCCTGGACAGGGCAAAGGTGGAACCTGTCAAAATGTTGCCGTAAAAAGTTGTGTGTGCGTGCATGCTATTTGGAGATTTACCCCACAAAGGCAATAGCAGCAGTCTTGTTGGTGTCCAGTCCAGTTAGCCTGGAGAGGGGGCATGTGTATATGGGGGGGGGGGGGTTAAGGGGGTTGAGGGGGGGAGGCAGCGGGGTTGGGGGGGGAAGGCAGCGGGGTTGAGGGAGGGGGATAGGCGGGGTTGGAGGAGGGGGATAGGCAGGGTTGGACCGGGTTGGGGGAGGTGGAGTCGGGATTGAGGGAGGGTGGGGGGGAGAAGGCGGGGTTGGACCGGGTTGGGGGAAGCGGGGTTGGACGGGGTTTTGGGGGGAGGGAGAGTTGGGGTCGGGGCCTCGTGCACTGTGCTTCTGCAGTCTCCTGAACGGGGCATCGACTTTAAAAACTCCGAGCCCCAGAGGAAAGGCATTTGATCGATAAACCGAATACTCAGTTATCCAAACAAAATAGTACCGTCCATCACATTCGGATAATCGAGGTTCCCCTGTAATCAAGAAAGAACTCATTCAACTGACTATTGTAGACTTACAGTAAGGTTACACGTAAAAACTATGTACTTATCTGTTCCTGTGCTGTGAGCTCTCCCACACAGGTTCCTCCAAGGTCAGCTGTGAATTTCGCTGCCTGTTAAATTTTCCTAGGCGCATTCCGATGTCCAGAGATATATGAACTCAAACAGCAAAGGCAGTAACTGCCCAGATTCGTTGCTGTGTCAGTGAGCAGTGTCAGTTTCTTTCTCTCTCTCTTTCCCTCACTGACCATGTGGTCTCTGGCAATTGTCTGTCTTCCTCCTTTTAAAAGTGCTGTTGTTTTGATCTTTTTTCCCCCACAGTTCCAAAACAGTGCAACAGCGTTTAAACAGTAATTGCTGCTCCTGAAATTCAAAGAAATCACTTCCAGCACCTAAAATACCTCAAAAAAGGAACAGCTCTTAAAGCCACAATTTTTTCAGCTCCTCCATCTTGGATTGATGTTCTGTTCAAAAGTTGGCATTGATGACAACGCAGCACTCTTAGGTTTTGGCATTGAGATGTCAGCATACATTAGAGGGTTGTAGAGGAAGTTGGCCTTGTAGCTGTACAAATGCCTGATAAATGAATCCTTTCCCAGCATGGGAATGCTCTTCCTTTACAAGAACCTGTTGTATACTGACACTTATCAGCTACTAACCAGCGCTGTCCAGACACTACATGACTGAGCAAAGTGCCTAACCTCATTATACTGCAATTAGCAATTCGCTAATTGTTAAATGACTATAACCTATATATTCATGCAACTCTGTGTCTCGTTGGAGTGGCTTGTGACCATTAGGTCGACTTGTCTCTCCTTGTGAGCTCACAAATATCAGTCAATAACTCAAGGTTTGTATGGCGCGAATTATTGTTCCCCTAACTTGGACCACTGTGCGAGTCACCCACTGCATAATTCACTTTATCTCCGACATCAAGATATTTTGGTTTGTTTATACTTGCACCTGAAGATTGTCGTGGGTTACCTACTAAAAGCAAGTTAGTCTTCTGGAGCTGCTGTAACTCACTGTCAAGTGATGGGTACTATGACTTACCAAGTTTTTGAAATGATTAACTTGGATTTAGATAGTCAAGATTTAAGGGTAACAGTAACTTCTTAGTGGAATGCATGAAAGTAGATGTGAACCAATGTGTAATATTTTCATATTTTCTCAAGTAGAAACACTGTTGCATTCAAGTAACAGTTGGTTATTGAGCAGCAATAGGA
Source organism: Chiloscyllium punctatum (assembly GCF_047496795.1). NCBI lineage: Eukaryota > Metazoa > Chordata > Chondrichthyes > Orectolobiformes > Hemiscylliidae > Chiloscyllium > Chiloscyllium punctatum. The sequence continues at coordinate 56,443,774 of NC_092750.1, read as the reverse complement.
GACCAGCGATCACAAGTTCAAATACAACCATGGCAAATTGTGAAATTGATGAATACCGGTGGATGATTGTGCCATATAGTTGTAATATTCCAATTGATCCCCTCCTCAGGACATGAGCCCTGCCTCTGATTTGGTCTGCTCTACTTAGGACTTACCTTCCATCTTATTGCTGATTTTTAATATCCTGAAAACAAGCAATGATAGATAATAGTGCACTTTCCAGTGTCACTCAAATGACATGAATAATATTTTAAAGCTCATGACCAAGGTTTTCAGTAAAAGTAACAGTAAGTTTGCTTCTGTTGTGCAGTTAAATATGGAAATTAGGAAGTTATCTAAGTCATGGTGCCCCTTCAGAAGCTGCAATAATACAGGTCTTGCTTGAGAGGCTCTGCATTAAAACTGACCAGTATGAATTTATTTTACCTGCTTTACCTACCAGAAAAATTTAAAGGTGTATTCATTCCAGTAATGCATTACCATTACAACCTAGAAGGGCAAGAATGTCAAATCCTTAAAAAAAAATTCACATGGAAGTTCCTCCCTGAACTGCTGTCAATCGTGATTTGGAAATGTATTGTCATACCTTTACTGTTGAATCAAAGGATTGAGTCTCCCTCACCAGCACTTTGGTCTACTCAGACCAAGTGTATTGCAAGTGGCTTAAGAAGGCAGCTCACTATGACCTCATGGGCAATGAGGGATGGATGATAAATTCTGTTACATCCTATGAATAAAAATACTTTTTTTTTGTCTCTTGTCTCCATCTTGCCAACCCTCATTCCTTCTATTTACTTTCTTTATGTAATTTGACATTGAATGGCTTGGTGGTTCAGACTGTGCATGTATCTTTAAGGTTTCTGATTGATTGCAGATATGCTTGAGTTTCTTGCACTTATTACAGAGGTCCTGCTTCTGCTGTAGAGGGTGCTGAGCCAAAATGGTTTGCTAATCAGTATAATTTTGATTACACTTGTCCAGACTCTGAAATTTTGCATTCTGTGCCAGCAAAATTTAAACTGTATGGTTGCACGTTGTACCATTATTACACTGCTGATTATGCCACCAGTGTATACTGAGTCCCTGACTAACTCAGCTGTTTGTTAACAGATTGAATGAAAACTGAAACTAAATTGACGCTTTCTTTCCTCCTTTTTAGGAAGACCATGTGATATTGAAATTCTTATTAAATTTTCTTGCATTACCATCAAAATTTCCTCTCCCTGTATATTTGCTGGAACTGTTTTTTTTGTTATATTTGCAATTAGTTTAAATGTTGCTTATTTTTGCTTGCATATTCTTTGTGCATGATCAAAATTAATTTATTGGAAACTCTGCCAGAGAAAGTCTATAGACTACGTTGAAATCCTTCTCAATGCCCTTCAATTTTTAAATCTTCAAATAGTTGCAACAAAGGAGGAAGCTATTTGGTCCATTGAGTTCCTGCTGGATTTCTGGTTGTACTCTCCTATCCTTTCTTTGAATCCCTATCGATTTATTATCATTTGGTTTTTAAAAGCAATATTTGAATTTACCTTCACCACTCTCAGACAGTGATCCTAACCAACCACATCAAATATCATTTCCTCATAATTGCCTTTTGTTTGATTCTTCATCCTTTCTGAAAGGCATCAGTTTCTCCCTATCTATTTGGTCCAGACTCCTCATGATTTTGAATGTGTCTGCCAAATTTCTTTTTCATCACGTCTAAGCATAAAACCTCCAGCTTTTCCAGTCACCCCTTATCACTAAGACCCCCTGTTCTTGGAACCATTTTCTAAAATATTTTCTGCACCTTCTCTAAAACATTCACATCCCTTTTAAAGGACAGTGTCCAGTACTTCAGTTGAGGCTGCATTAATGTTTTATCAAGGTTAGTATATAAAATTTTTACACAATTAAAGATGTTTCTCTTTCTAATTATAGATGATGAAGATGAATTTGCTGAGATGGAAGTTGAAGACCATGACAGTGAAGAGACCGAAAAACCAAATGCCATCAACTTTGATCCAAGTTTACCAACTGCACACTCTGTATGTACAAATTTCAGAATATTAGAACTAGAGGAATGGCAGGATTTGTTTCTAAAGACTACTGCTTTTGAGCTTGCAACTTGTGTTGAAACATTTGAAGAACAAAATGATCTGAAAAATCAGACCAGACATTAATATGCACATATATATCTTGTACTAAGGTAAAGAAAGAACATGCAGTTATATAATACCTGAACATACCCTCAAATTAGTTGTTACTGGCTTCATGTCTTGATGTTAGTTGTAATTCATTGCTGGTAGTGACCTAATTATGAACCTGGTCTGTTTTCAAATGAGGAAAAAAAATGAATCAAATTGATACATTTTTTTCTGCGGTGCTATTTCTGTTGAAATAGAACTATTTCTATGGGAGTGGTACTGGAAAAGCACAGCAGGTCAAGCAAAATCTGAGGAGCAGGAAAATCGACGTTTCGGGAAAAAGCCCTTCATCAGGAATAGAAGGACTTTTGCCCGAAACGTCAATTTTCCTGCTCAAATGCTGTCTGACCAGCTGTGTTTTTCCAGCACCACTCTAATCTAGACTCTGGTTTCCAGCATCTGCAGTCCTTGTTTTTACCTAGAATTATTTCTATGTTGTCTCAAAGCAAGAATATTAACAATCACTTGGAAATATCAGCTGTTTGCTTTTTTTAAGCAACATTTATCATAGAATAATGCAGCATAGGTGTTGACCATTCAACTCATTGTAAATGCCTACTTTGTCCAGTTAGTCCCATTCCACTGCTATTTTCCTCCGATGACTCTTGGATAAGTGCATGAATAGGAATGGCCAAGCATAGGCAGGTGGGACTAGTTTAGTTTAGGCATATGGTCAGCATGGACTAATTGGACTGAAGTGTCTGTTTCCATGCTGTATGACTGTGACTCTAAATATTTATCCAATCTGTTTATCCAAAATCTAATTCCGTCACACTTTTTCCATTTATCCTCTTGCACTTTAAATAATTGTAATTCATGGGTCTCCATTTGACTCCACTTACCTTTTGCTACTGGTTCTTTTGCCAAATATTTGACATTTTCAGTTAATATTGGGAAAATGAGATGAAACCAGAGCAAAGGAAGGCTGTGACTTCAAGTTAATATATAAATTTATACAATTTGTAATAGTTTGTTCTTTATTAATGAAATAATGGTTCAGAATGCTCAAGCCATGTTTTATTTCAATGAGAAATCACAGGCTAAGAAATATAACATCAGTAAGTTTCTTATACTAAAACATACATTTTTTAGATGGTGTGGAAAGGACCCCTTATTTTCCAGTCTCAATGTTTGAAAAATGTTAACATAATTTAGAAAATATTCATGAATTAAAATTACAGATCTCAAAGTTTGAAATTCAAAAAGGAAACGTCCATTTAACCCACATCTTTAAGGTTTTAAAACATTGCGGGGGTGGGGAAGAGGTGGAGATGGTGGTGGTGGTGGTCCTGTGCTCCTATTTCATTTTAGTCTTGTAAACTTGAATTCTATCCAAATGTTCTCCAAGGCATAAAAACGTGCTTGGATGCAACTTTTCCAAACCTAACCATTTTAAACACATTCTTTGAGTTCCTTTTTGATAAAAAGACCTGGGATAAATGAGTCTTCCTCATGCACAGTTCCCTTATTTATACTATTTCCAATAACCTCTAAATATCTTTCTTGAAATAAGATGACCAAAACTACTTGTGGTGCCACCAGAGTCAAATACAAACTTAACCGGTCCATATCCCTAAGTATGCATTAGAACCAGCTCTTTGGATTGAAAGGTAATCTTCGAATTCATAACCATTTAGATGTAAAACACTTCGAATCATGGCCAAATGAGTACGATGTACATTTGAAATTGATTTCTAGGAGAATAAATGTTAATTTGTGCTATCAAGTGAAGAATTTTAGCCTACGAGAGTAATTCACTTTCTTAAATGTACATTAGTATATAAGCAAGCCACCCTGAATAGAGAAAGTGAATTAATTCCCCCCTAATATTATGTGTAATTTATAGTTCCAATCCAGTCTGTCGTGGGGGCACTAAATTGTGTATCGATAAACTTGTTTTTGAAATGGGTAGTTAAGGCAAAGTGTTATTTGTTGCCCATTCCTAATTACTATTTAGAAAGTGGTGATGAGTCTTCTGTAGCTGCAGGCAGAACACTATTCCAACGAGCCACCACACACTGCAGCATAGACTAACTTCGAAAAACAGAGAACAACCTATACGACGTATTCAAGAAGAACGGATACTCAAAAAAACACAGTGCGCAGATTCCTCAAGAACAAACCACGATAAGCAGACAAAACACAGCCAGAAACCCTAACCACCTTACCATATATCAAAGAAGTTTCAGAAATGACAGCCAGACTACTGAGACCCCTCGGAATCCCAGTAGTACACAAACTGACCAACACTCTCAAACAAAAACAAACAAACTTAAAAGACCCAGTACAACCCATGGACAAAACCAATGTCATCTATAAAATTCCATGCAAGGACTGCCACAAACACTGCGTAGGACAAACAGGAACAAAGTTAGCCACCAGGATACACGAACACCAGCTAGCCACAAAAGACACGACCCCCTCTCCCTCATAGCCCTACACACGGATGAAAAAAAACCCACCATTTCGACTGGGACGACACGTCTATACTGGGACAGGCTAAGCAAATACACGCCAGAGAATTCCTAAAGGCCTGGCACTCCAACCACAACGCCATAAACAAGCACGTAGATCTAGATGACATCTGTCAACCCCTCAGAAAACGAACAGGAAATGACATCACCTCAAACCCCAGGAACCCCATCCAGGAGTAAGATATAAATAGAAAGCAGGTTCGCTTCACTTGGAGGTTGCCACTGATGATGTAACCTAGCCAGGTAATGAAACGTCTGGATATCAAACCTACAGCTCAGCAAGCAAACCTACACCCTAAGCTGTAGGTGTTTAGGTACATGGGGCTGGTGGGCATGAAGTTGAGGACTTTTAACCTACAATTAAAGAGGGACAACAATGTAGTTCCAAGTCATAATAGTGCATGGCTTGAAGCTTACAGTGTTCTGATATTCCAGCTTCCCTCGTCTTTGTAATTGTGAGAGGTTACAGGCTTGGAAGGTTTTGTCAAAAGAATCTTAGGGAATTGTTGCACTGCATATTGATGATGGAGAGAGTGAAGGTCAAAGGTGGCAGATGCAGTAACAATCAAGCATTTTACTTTGACCTAGCTGATTTCGATTTCCATCAGGATTGATGGTGACTGACCCAGGGAGTTGCAAAGTATTCCATCATACTCAAGACTTGTGCCTTGTAGGGTGAGTTAAAGTAGTTGGAAGCTAATTTACTCACCTCAAAATTTGAAAATTCTGACCTGTTGTCGCAGCATTGTTTATTAGGCTAGTCCATTTCAGTTTCTGGTCATTGGTAACCACCACACTGGTCGTGGGAGATTCAGTGATAGTAATGTTTTTGAATATGTGAGGCAAAGAATTAGATTATCCCCTGTTTAAGCTGTCTAAGTGTTGATATTTGAGATGGCCTCCTTCAGTGTGAGGAACTGGAAATGGTCCTGCAGTTGTTGGTACACTTCTGAACTCCAATGGGAGGAAAGTAATAGGTGAAGCTGCTGAAAGTGGTTGGGGTTCTTGTGATTTATCTCTATCCCTGGACCAGGAGCCTTGCGTTCAAGATCCACCTGTGCCAGGAATGCAAAAGAACACAGCTGTGTAGGTTGCTTGGAAGTTTTTATCCTGTGGAATGCCCAGAAAGTCCTCTGACTCAGATGATTGGCTTCCAACAGCCAATTGTAGGTATGACTTGGGCTTGTGGATTTTCCCCCAGATTGCTGTTGACTCCAGCTTTGCCAAGGCCCAACTCCCCTATATAATGCCTTTATGCTAAGGGTAGTCGCATTCTGAAAAATTGCAGTTCTTTTTGTCCATCTTTGGGCTAAAACTGTCAGGAGCTTAGTTTTACTGGCAGGACAACATGAGTGTTAGTGATCAGTTTGTTAATGATTAAGTGCTGCTTGAAAGCATTGTCAGTGATCGCTTTGCTGGTAATTGCAAGATTTTTTGAAAAAAAAGAAAAAAAGACAGATGTTTTTGGTTGGAAATTGGCCTGTAAAGATAATGAAATCTAATTGCTAATCTAAGGACGCTGGAGACAAATCAACACCACGTTATTGCTCTGCTCAGAGTTGGCAGCTGGTTGGATGTTGGAATTGGTCAATCAGTGGAATACCTGTTCTGACTTTGGCAGGAGGTAGTGAGGTGTTTGGAGATGGTGCTGCTTAGTTTTATACTTTAGTTTCTCTCATTACCAAATTCTTCAGAGTTCAGAGAACAGAATCCCAAAATGTAAGGAATAAGTAAATATTTTTAGACATTTGCTGAAACTGTTTGCATGAACCAGAGACTTTGGAATTCAAGCAAGATGTGCAAGAAAGGGCAGCACAGTGGCTCAGTGGTCAGCACTACCACCTCTCAGCACCAGAGATCTAGGTTCGATTCCACCCTTGGGCAACTGTCTGTGTGGACTTTGCACATTCTCCCTGTGATGGCATAGTTTTCCTCCCACAATCCAGAGATGTGCAGGCCATGTGCGTTAACCACAGGAAATGTAGGGTTACAGTGCTTGATGGTGGGTCTAGTTGGGATATCTTTGGAGGGTTGATGTGGACTTGATAGGGCCAAATGGCCTGCATCCACACTGTAGGGATTCTGTGATGCAGTTCTCCTTACCTGTGGACAGCATATTATTCAAGGATTTCATGAAGGTCTGCTAGCAGTCATTGGAAGTTTTAATTGAATTGGCAAATTACAATTTTAAAAAAAATCCCTTAACACTGTGTGAGTAGGCTTTATGATCAAAGGAGATTAAATTTGAAATTATTGATACTAGTCAGATTATCTTATTACTTTATCCATGTTCATTGGATGTTTTAATTTCACTATTGTGAATCCAGTGACAGTGAGGCTGGTTTAGTTTGGCTTGCTGTAACACCACTACCGTTGATGATTGACTGTATCTGATCTGTTTGTGGAATTGTGTAATCCACTGTATCATATGCTGCTATTGTATGACATGCAAGTGGTCCTGTGTTACAACTTCACCAGATTGATACCTCTTTTAGGTTTGATTGCTGGTCTTGGCTATTGACAAAAAAAACTGCGGATGCTGGAATCCAAGGTAGACAAGCAGGAGGCTGGAAGAACACAGCAAGCCAGGCAGTGTGGAGGTGGAGAAGTCAGTGTTTCAGGTGCAGGGTTGGGGAAGGTTTTGGGTGGGGAGAGAGACAGTGGTCAGATGGAAATAGTGGAACATAGATCGAGGGAATGCCTTGGTTGGTAGCTGAAAGGAAGGTTCGATGAGAGGAATGCAAGGGAGGGGATGGGAAGGGAGGTTATTTGAAATTGGAGAATTCCAACTCCCCTCAATGTTGAGTCCTCCGGTCACCCCCTCATTTTAATTCCCCTTCCCACTCCATTTCCGATATGACCATCTTCGGCCTCCTCAATTGCCACAGAGAATTAATTCACACATTTGATGAACAACACCTCATCTTCCGCCTGGGCAGTCTACAGTCTGGAGGACTCTAAATTGAAGAACTAAATATTAAATAACCTCCCTCCACATCCCCTGAGTCCCTCCCTCCCTCCCTCCCTCCCTCTCTCCCCCCCACCCCACCCATAACACACTCCTATCCTTCTTTCCAGCAACCAACTAGATTCATTTTTCCCATCGACCAGCCAGGTCGTACCCTCTACATGTGTTCACCTATCATTGCCTCACCACCCCGTCTCTTCCCACTCAAGACCCCAGCCCCTTTATCTGCAGCTCCCCTTACATCCACCCCCAGTCCTGAAGAAGGGTTGCACCCAAAGTGTTGACTTCTCTACCTCCTGATGCTGCCTGGCATGCTGTGTTGTTCCGGCCTTCTGCTTCTCTGCGTCGGTCCTGGCTATTCCCACTTTCACTTTGGCCTCACAGCGCCAGCGACCCGGGTTCAATTCCCGCCTCAGGCGACTGACTGTGTGGAGTTTGCACGTTCTCCCCGTGTCTGCGTGGGTTTCCTCCGGGTGCTCCAGTTTCCTCCCACAGTCCAAAGATGTGCAGGTTAGGTAAATTGGCCATGCTAAATTGCCCGTAGTGTTAGGTAAGGGGTAAATGTAGGGGTATGGGTGGGTTGCGCTTCGGCGGGGCGGTGTGGACTTGTTGGGCTGAAGGGCCTGTTTCCACACTGTAAGTAATCTAATCTAATCACTCTTCTTTGAAGCAAGATTGATTCCTTAGTTTGGTCATGCTAGTTGAGGGAATTAGCTGGGTCCTGAGGTTACAGATTGTGGTTGACTGTGCTATTGATAGCCTGCAGAAATCTATGGATGTACTGAATCATGAGTTAAGGGAGCTCAGGAGGTGGTACTGAACTGGAGGTTTCCTTGCCGATATGACCTGATGCCACATGGTCACTAGGACATTGGTTGTAAGGTTCAGTGCTTTCAGTGATTCAGTGAATATAACTTTATTAGTCTGTTGCTTAGCTGATCAGTAAGGCAGATCTTGTAATTTTGGCACGTACTCCTCAGTAGTTAAAGAGGATTTTGCAAGTTGACAGTGGTAGGTATATTGTTAGCATTTGCAGTGCCCAAGTGGGTGCCAGCTTTTCTGGTTTTATTCCTTTTGATTACCTGTTTAAGGCAACTGAATGGCTTACTAGACCATTTCTGATCGTGTATGTGGAGTTATGTGTAAGTCAGAGCCAACAAAGATAGTAGATTTCATTTCCTCAAGCATATAAGTTAACTAGTTGATTTTTGCAAAACTGAGTTTCATTCACAGACGTGCTTTCAATTCCACATTAGCTTTTTGTATTAATCAGTGGAATTAATGTAAATTCCACCAGCTGCTCTGGTGTTATTTAAAGACATGTAACCCAGATGCTGAGATTGATATCTGGGGACTGGTCTAGAGATGTTGCCACTATCACCATCTGCCCAGTGACAATAAACTAAGCACGAAAAAGGCTTATTTCCGGTGACTAATTTCTGGTTCAAGAGTTATGTAAATGGAAAAATATAACATCAGTTTTGTCTAAATGCCACCAGAAAACGCCAGAAACAAGATAATCAGATTTTTTAATTGCGAAATGTAAATTTTCTCAGTTAATTTTTGTTAGCGTGTTCATGAATATATGCATCTTTGTTGTTAAATATTGTAAAGTGTAGGTTGTGCAATATTGTATTTTTCCAATAAAAATGTACTTTTAATGTATAATTACTTTTTTTTTCTGTTCCTTAGTACTTAGGAACTGAAATGGAGGAGTTTCACGGCCGGACCGTGCATGATGAAGACAGTTGTCCGACTTTTCCAGTTCTTCCTCATATTGCGGTTATTCTAATTCCTGGGCAGACTTTACCATTGCAGCTATTTCGCCCTCAGGAAGTATCCATGATGCGAAACCTGATTCAAAAAGACAGGACATTTGGTGTTCTTGCCTACAGGTTAATTTCTTCCACATTCAAAAATATTTTTTAACTAATCACTCAATTGTTGAATCATGTCTTACAAATTGCAGAATGTATGTTTTACATAATTAGGAGGAAAAAAATGATATGTTATGAATAGTAGCAAATGCATAGTTTACTGGTACCTAAAATAGTTTCATGAATTGTTGGAAAGCAGGTTATATATTGATTCTTCAAAAAGATTGCAAAAGATTATATTGCTGATGAGCAAACAAGTTTGGTTACTGAGATTTGTTTCCCAGATGAACCAATGTATTTTTGCAAGATCTTCTCTTCTAAAGTAGATATGCCTTTGAGCAGAGAATAATTTTTTCTATGTTCTCTTAACTTGCTGGTTTTTCATTTTCTTAAGGTCGAAAGGGAGAAAATTATAAGACTAGAACAAATGTCATTCAAGAAAGAATAAAAATATGAATGCCACTCAACCTAACCCTCTTACAAATCAATGATGTTTCAAAGTGCTTTGGGTACAACTGATTAATTTGAAATGCAATAACTAGTTATGTAGGTAGACACAAAGCTATTAAAGCAGCAGCAGTACAAAAACAAAAAAAGCTGAGAGGTTTTTTCTGTGGGTGTTGATTGAAACCAGGACACCAAGAGAATTCCTTTTTCCTCTTCCCATGTGTCAGTGATTCTGCACGAATAGTTCTTGGATCTGCACTAGCTTGGACCCAAGCTCCTGCCTACCTCAACTTTAACTGCTTGTTGATTCTGCTATTGGTGTGCCAGAATCTACTTTCCTACCTCAGGATCCTGCTCTTGTTGCAGCTGAGTGTTATGACAAGAATAGGTAGAATTTGTTTATGTTTATTGTCATATCCGATGAATAGTAAGACTCTGCCAGGACTCCTTTTATGTGTTGGCCTAATTAATGCTCCTGACTGCAAAAGTCGGTTTTGAATTGACACCTTTTACTTGACAGAAAATTGTAGTCAACAAGACTAAGCTGATGTGCCAAAACCAATTGACCTGATAATAGAAGTAACGTGTCATAAGAAAGTCATTAATTTTGTATTATTATTGAAACAAAAAACAAAATTGTGAAATGTGATTTCCACTTTTTAGGTTAATTTTTAGAAATCCTTGGAATTAGAGGATTTGCCTCCTTTGTTCACCACTGTTCTACTTGACAACTGTGAATCCAAGTGTTAGGATGCACACGTGCACTGCAACTTTTGTACTAGAGAAAGTTTCTTTCTGTAAAATTGGGCAGTTTGTGTGGAATTAACATTTGTCATTGTCCATGTACTGTAACTTGATATAATTAATTTACATGAATATATTTAGCTAAAAATGATATATATTATAGCATGAAACTTTGTATTAAATTTTCACTGGCAAAACAATTTTAATTTATTCCCAACATAATATCATTATTTTTTATGCCATGCTGGTTGCAGAAGCATTTAAGTGGATATAATAAACAAATGTGGTTCAAATTACTGCATTTTCTTTAAGCACCACCAGGTGAATTGTCGCAGAGTTTGAAGTTAAAAATTAAGAAATAACAGTGCTGCCCACGTCTAGATTAAATAGAGGCAGAGAATGGAAGCCAAATGATATTTAGAGGTGAATTGACAAATGAAACTAAATTTAAAAACTTAAAACGCCACAGCATGTGAGAAATCATAGGCTTTTGAATTTCTCCTCTGAAACTCTACCCCCTTCACCTGTACTTTTGTAATTGTTAATATTCACCCCCAAGTACATCCATGTCTGCTTACTAATTCACTTGCTTCCCCATGCAATCAATTGACACTGAGACACTTAATTATCCTTAGGAGCTGTAAAAGTACTTTTGTGACTGATAAATTATTGAACTCAAAATATATGGCATTCTTGGCATGCAACTGCTGTTTCAGGATTTGCTAGAATCAAGGAGGGTCGCAGAGGACTGGAAAATTGTGAATGTGACACTCCTGTTTAAAGAGACACTAAGGCAAAAGATGGAAAATTATAGATCAATTAGCCTAACCTCAGTCGTGGGTAAGATCCTGGAATTGATTGCGATGAATGAGATTTCTGAATATTTAGAAGTGCATGGTAAAATAATGCACAATCCACATGGTTTCTTCAAGGGACGTCATGCCTGACAAATCTGCTAGAATTGTTTGAGGAAGTAATGAGCAAGTAAGACCGAGGAGAGGCAAAGGATGTTATCTACCTGGACTTCAAGAAGGCCTTTGACAAGTTGCTGCACAGGAGGCGACTGAATAAGGGCCTATGGTATTAGAGGCAAGGTGCTAGCATGGATGGAAGCTTGGCTGTCTGACAGAAAGAGTGGATAAAAGGGTCCTTCTCAAGATGGCAGCCAAAGGGGGTGTTCCGCAAGGCTGTGTTGGGGCCACAACTTTTTACTTTGTGCACTAGCGATCCAGATGAAGGAACTGAGGGCATTTTGGCTAGGTTTGCAGATGATACAAAGACAGACAGAGGGACAGGTAGCACTGAAGAGACGGGGAGGCTGCCGAAGGAAGGATTTGGGCAGATTAGGAGAGTGGCTAAAGAAGTGGCAGATGGAGTACAACATGGGAAGTGTGAGGTCATGCTGCTGATTATTCCTGATCATTGGGGTTCATCCAGGTGCTCCGGTTTCCTCCCACAATTCAGAGATGTGCAGGTTAGGTGAATTGGCCATGTGAAATTGCCCATAGTGTTCAGGGGTATGTAGATTAGGTGCATTAGTCAGGGGGTAAATGTAGAGTGATAAGATAGGGGAATGGGTCTGGGTGAGTTATTGTATGGAGGGTCAGTGTGGACTTGTTGGGCCAAAAGGCTGTTTCCACACTGCAGGGATTCTATGACACAGTATCCTTTAGAAAAGGAACAGCTTTTAGAGAAAAGGAACCAGCTGTACGACAGCATGTTCAGAGGAGTTTGACAAGAATGACCTCAGGAATAAAAAACTTAACATATGAGGAATGTTGAGGACTCTGGGTTTATACTTGGAGTTTAGAAGATTGAGGGGGAATCTAATTGAAACGTGCAGAATACTGAATGGCCTGGACAGAGTAGATGTTGGGAATATATTTCCATAGTGAGGAGAGACTAGAGCCCAAGGGCACAGCCTTAGAGTAAAGGAAAGATGTTTTAGAATGGAGATAAGGAGAAATTTCCTCAGCCAGAGAATTCATTGCCACAGAAGACTGTGGAGGCCAGATCATTGGGTATATTTAAGATTGATGCCAATAAGTTCTTGAGTATCAGGGGATCCAGCATTACGGGGAGAATAGGGTTGAGAAACTTATCAGCCATGATTGAATGGTGGAGCAGACTTGAAGGACTGAATGGCCTAATTTCTGCTCTGATGTCTGATGGTCCTATACCAAGTGGATCACTCTCCAGTTTCCTCCAGTGGTTGCACTAAAGAGACGCCAGTCTCAGAAATGCAGCTGGAAAAGTCTTGAAGTGGAATACCATTAGTTGTACCTATTCCAAAACTAATTGGAAAATCTGGGTCAATATTTTATCTACTCCACCTGGTAATTGCATGCAGCCATGGTTTATTTTATTTGAGACCTGAAGTAGACATGTATTCCAACAAATCAGATAGCTTTGAACCAAGGTCCCAAAGGTGAAAAACCACTGGTGGTGGTTTCTGCTTCATTATTTTCCACAAATATAGTAAAAAAACAAATGCTCTATTGAAATGCACTGTATACAGAAATCTTGTAATAGAATATAAGTATATGAACACTTTAATGTTCTAAGGAATTGATGCATTTATCCTACTACCATTCTAGGACGAAATTGAATTTTGCTCTGTGTGAAAACTCTTTAACTGAGTGAAAAAGTTATCCATTCTGTTTTCTTGATCTGTATTATTTTTGCTTTCTTAGTGATCCTTCAGACAGAGCTCCAGAATTTGGGACGACAGCAGAGATTTATGAATATAGGGAGGAACAAGAATATGGCATTGAAACTGTAAAAGTGAAAGCTGTTGGCCGTCAGAGATTTAAAGTTCTTGAAACAAGAACTCAAACTGATGGGTAAGGTGGTAATTGTGTCTTGCCACTCTTTGGATCTTTGTTCTGATGTTTGTTTAAAGGTAGTATCTTTAAACTTCAACAATACTTTGCTATGAGCATGCATTGATATTGTTAAAATTTCCTGTTTTGATTGATTGCTTTTCTAAAGTTTTGGATATACATTAAAATGCATTAACTATCTTTCAGTGTGATCTAAATTTAAAATAAAAGTTGTCCGTGCAAATATTATCATTTTACCATGTTGAATATTAAAGTAGCTTAAGAGCTTTGCTGATGACTCACCTGATGAGGGTGATCAAGTTAGGGCTTGGTGTACTAATTTAGCTGATCACACGTGGTGTTGAGGTGCTTTTTGTTATTGTTAACAACTAAGATTGTGAAATATAATGCACCCCCATAGGCTCTGTGACTTCCAATGTCCAGTTGATGCTGCTGGAAGTGAATCTTAAGAGAAGAATGATTAATTCTGATTTTCTGATCCTTCTCACCAGTGATTTGGTCAGATGGCTTACCAGTTAGCTCTGGTTGATGTGGAAATTGACTCTTTGAATATACTCCAAATGGGGCCTAACCAGAGCTTTATAAAGTCTCAGTAGCACAACGGTGCTTTTATATTCCACCCCTCTTGAGATAATTGACAACATTGCATTCGCTTTCATAATCACGGACTCAACCTGCATATTTACCTTTAGAGAATCCTCGACTAGCACTCCCAGATCCCTTTGTACTTTGGTTTTATGAATTTTCTCATCATTTAGAAAGTAGTCCATGCTTGTATTCTTTTTTTCAAAGTGCAAGACCTCGCATTTGCTCACATTGAATTCCATCAGCCATTTCCTGGATTACTCTCCCAAACTGTCTAGGTCCTTCTGCAGCCGCCTCAGTACTACCTGCCTGTCCACCTAACTTCGTATCATCGGCAAACTTTGCTAGAATGCCCCCAGTCCCTTCATCCAGATCATTAATATATAACGTGAACAGCTGCGGCCCCAACACTGAACTCTGCGGGGCACCTCTTGTCACCGGCTGCCATTCCGAAAAAGAACCTTTTATCCCAACACTCTGCCTTCTGTCAGATAGCCAATCCTCAATCCATACCAGTAGCTCACCTCGAACACCATGGGCGCTCACCTTACTCAGCAGCCTCCTGTGTGGCACCTTATCAAAGGCCTTTTGGTAGTCTAGACCATATCCACTGTGTTTCCCTGGTGTAACCTACTTGTCACCTCTTCAAAGAATTCCAACAGGTTTGTCAGGCATGACCTCCTCTTACTAAATCCATGTTGACTTGTTCTAATCCGACCCTGCTCTTTCAAGAATTTAGAAACCTCATCCTTCATGATGGATTCTAGAATTTTACCAACAACCGAGGTTAGGCTAATTGCCCTATAATTTTCCATCTTTTGTAATGATCCTTTCTTGAACAAGGGGATTACAACAGTGATCTTCCAATCATCCAGGACTTTTCCTGACTCCAGTGACTTTTGAAAGATCTCAACCAACACCTCCGCTGTTTCCTCAGTCACCTCCCTCAGAACTCTCGGATGTAGCCCATCAGGGCCAGGAGATTTATCAATTTTAAGACCTTTTAGTTTTTCTAGCACTTTCTCTTTTGTAATGGCAACCATACTCAACTCAGCCCCCTGACTCCCTTTAATTGTTGGGATATTACTCATGTCTTCCACTGTGAAGACTGATGCAAAGTACTTATTAAGTTCTCCTGCTATTTCCTTATCTCCCATCACTAGGCTTCTAGCATCAGTTTGAAGTGGCCCAATGTCTACTTTTGTCTACTTTGTTTCTTTAGTTGCTAGTTCCCTCATTTCCAAATCATCTTAACTTACTGATGCATGTTAAATTTCTTCTTTTGGTGCTGCACAAATGTGAAATGTCCTAAGACAGTTCAAGGGCATCAAACAAACTTCACTGAGTTCCAGCATGAAGTATTAGGCACATGGCAAGGGTTTGGACAAAGAGATTTTAAGGAGTCTTTTAAAGGAAAAAAGGAAGGTGAATTTTAGGGATGGATTGTTTGAGCTTAGAGCCTTGACATTTGAAGCCAGACCACTCATATGAAACAATTAAAATCATGGTTGCTCAAGGACCAGAATTCAAGAGCGTAGATATTTTGAAGGTTCCACGACTAAAGAAGAGGGCTTAAAATTCTTATCTTTGTTTTCAAGCAAAATGCTGTTCACATGGAACTAACATAACGCAACATACACATGGCTAATAGTTGAATGGGACTTACCTCATGTTAAGATATGGCAGTAGCGCTTCGTTTTATGGAGGGCAGAAAATAGATGTAAAAACGAGCACTTTGGATAAGTCAAGTCTGCAGGAAACAAATGCTTGGGAGAGCATTTCAGCAATGGATGAGCTTAGCCAGAGTTGTGTAATATTCTAGGAGTGAAATGAGATTGTTTAAAACATTCTGCAGATATGTGATCAGATGTACATCTTGGGATCAAATATGACACCAAAATTGTAATCAGATTGGTGCAGCTTCAGCCATTTGCTAGGAAAAGCTTAGAGTTGGTGACTATGGAATGATCCCTCAGTGGCTTTGGTTTTCCCAATATTTAGAGAAAATATTTCCTCTAGTATTGGCTGTCTTAGAAGCAGCACAGCAACATAGTCATTGGCAGCGTCAGGAAAGGTAGTTTTAAGGTCATGTTATATATCCATGATGTTGGACTGGGGTGGCCAAAGTTTAAAATTGTACAACACTAGGTTCTCGTCCAGCAGGTTTATTTGGAAGCACAAGTTTTCGGAGCGCTGCTCCTTTATCAGGTAGCAGGTGTAGTAGGATCATACTCCACTATGATCTGACTCCACTAGCTATCTAATGAAGGAGCGACACTCCGAAAGCTTGTACTTCCAAATAAACCTGTTGGACGAGAACCTGGTGTTGTGTGATTTTTAACTATGTTAAGTATCATCAGTTGGTATAATGAACCTTTTTTTGCTTAATATATCACAGATATAACAGGCAGGATAGAAGGGTGAAGTTGCAGAATGAATGCCCCAAAGTTAACTGTGTAAGAGCAGGAATTAAAAACCATTACAAGTGTTTGTCTTCACCCGATAGATAAGGCATAGTGAATCTAGTCCCATTGTCCTAGACAATGGCTGAGAGATGTATGGAAAGCTATGCCCAAGCCTGTAGTTGGGTTTAACAAGGTCTATGCAGAACACAAGTTGTTAATGTTTTAGTCATCTTTAAGCTGCTTTTTAAAATGTAGTAATAGGAATGATTTCATTGCATTTGACAACTCTGGTACACAGTAAAAATTGTATAAAACTTGCCACTACTTAGTGTCTTATATGCCTGGAAGAGAGAAATAGTGTTTAATTTGGAGACAAGTGAGGTCTGCAGATGCTGGAGATCAGAGTTGTGTGTGTTGCTGGAAAAGCATAGCAGTCAGGCAGCATTTGAGGAGCAGGAAAACCGACATTTCAGGCCGGAGTCTTTCATCTGGAATGAGCTTGGAACTGCTTCATTTTTGTTTTGCAGCAAATACATGATTTGTAGCAATTAAGATTTTGCTGCTGTGCTCTGATATCCCTAGACTTTAAAATGTGATATCATTGTATTTTTCTTGTTTTCTTAAAATCCCTTCAGAATGACATTGCATGTATAAAGTTAGAGTTCTTCCTCTTTCATTTCCCTACTTTGTCTCTTCTGTAGTATTTGCATTATCATCACAACAATTACAGTTTATTGTATGGTAACAAGTGCTGCTTTAATTTATTCTAGAATTCGGGTGGCCAAGGTTCAGATCCTGCCGGAATGGGTTCTTCCCTCAAGTGTATCAGGAGTGCAGCTTAATTCACTGAACAAACTTCATATGTTTGTTTCAAATAAGCCTCCTGCATGCCGGTTAAAACAAAACCAGAGATGGTGGCAGAAATATCAGAAGGTTGGTTCTAAAAGTGTCAATGTTCAATTCTCTTCACAAGCAAAGAAGTGCATGTTAAGCTTTTAGGAAGTGATTTAGATTCTGTTAATGATTGTATCTCCCAAACATTGGACTTTAATGAAATTGGAGAAATTTCTTTCTGAGCTGGTAAACCCACAGGAGATCTAACTTGTGGCATACTTTGCATATTTCTTAGTATTTGCATTGCAGAAATAGGTCAGTTGTACTAACAAGTCTAATAAAAGCAAAATGTTGGAAATACACAGTATTTATATGGCTAGTCCACTTCCATTTCTGGTCAACAGGTAGCCCCCAGGATTTTGAAAGTGAGGAATTCAGTGATGTAATGCTATTGAATATTAGAGAGCAATGGTTAGCCTGTGTCTTGTTGATGGTCATTGCCTGTTAGCTGTTGTGGCACAAATGTTACTTACCACTTGTGAGCTCAAATCTAGCTAATATCTGGGTTTTACTGCATTTGGATATGTACTGTTCCAATATCTGAGGACTCTCAAAAGTGCTGAACATGTGGAATCATTAGCCAAGCTTGTCATATCTAATCTTATACTGGAGGGAAAGTCATTGAAAGCAGCTGCAGGTGGTTGGCACAAAGACATTGTCCTGTGGAACTCCTGCAGCGATGACTGACCTCCAGTGACCACAACTTTGAGCCAGGTATAACCCCAACCAGTAATGAATTTTCCTCTGAATCCCATTGACTCTAGTTTTGTGGTGGCTCCCTAATGCTACACAGACAAATTCAACCTTTATATCAAAGGCAGTCACTCTGTCCTCCCCTCGAGAAGTCAATTTAATTTTTAGTGTTTGAACTACAGCTGTAATGAGGTCAGGAACTGAGTAGCCTTGGCAGAATCTAGACTGTATCTCTGTGAATATGACTCTGTTTAACCTCAGTGAGCTGTTTTTTGCGAAGCCTGATCGCAGTTTCCTGAAGAAGGGCTCATGCCCGAAATGTTGATTCTCCTGCTCCTTGGATGCTGCCTGACCTGCTGCGCTTTTCCAGCAACACATTTTCAGCTCTATCACTAAACAGCCAAGCTTGCTTGTAACATCCCAAGAGGGAGGACTCCATTGTTGAGATGGCCTGATGATTTCAAATTGTCATCTAGAAATTAATACTTTCAGTTTCTGAGTCCATGTCAGTTACATGAGTGGTGAATCAGTGTCCAAGCACTTTTTTTTTCTTTGAACTCCATTTCTAACCTTTTGACAGCCTTAAACCTGATTCTTTTCAGTTTGTTGCCACCTTGCTTTAACATTTTGCTGCTGAGTCTCTGATTCCACACATTCTTAATTTTTACAAATTCAGATAAAATGTAGCATATGGGTGAAGTGTTAATTTAAATTTACAATGACTGCTTTACAGTGTACTTTTGGTTAGCTCAAACTTGTTTTGTCCAAATTCTTTGTGTGGAATATGCAGCATGGTTGCGTGTATTTAATGAGGTTTATTTTCATACAGTGAGCTAAACCAACATTTCAAAGGAAAAATACATTCTAAATACAACTGTAATTGAAAATATGATATACAAGTATTGCCTTTTCTGAGCTGAGTGATCAATGCAGTATGTTTATTATTATCCTTTGGGATGGAAGTAATCGGAAGTTGTTGGTTTACATGACGATGTCTAGCAGGATTTGTTGCTTTGTTGATTGAGGAGTCATCTTAAGCTTCCCTTTTTGATTTGATATATTGATGTAACATGAACAGAAATACAGTGAAAAGTGTTTTGCATGCTGTAAAGGCAGATCGTACCATACAAAGTGCATCAGGATGGTAGAACAGAGTGTAGAATAGTATTACAGGTGCAGAGAGATCAGAATTAACATTTGAGATGACCGTTCAAAAGTCTGATAACAGTGGGGAAGAAACTGTTCTTAGTCATAGTCATAGAGATGTACAGCACGACAACAGACAGTTCGGACCAACTCATCCATGCCAACCAGATATCCCAACCTAATCTAGTCCCACTTCGCAGCACATATCCCTCCAAACTCCTCTTAATCATTTACCCATTCAGATGCCTTTTAAATGTTGCAATTGTACTAGCCTTCACCACTTCCTCTGGCAGCTCATTCCATACATATACCACCCTCTGTGGAAAAAGTTGCCTGTTAGGTCCCTTTTAAATCTTTCCCCTCAAACCCTAAACTTATGCCCTCTAGTTCTGGACTCCCCCAGTCCAGGGAAAAGACTTGTCTATTTATCCTATCCACGCCCCCCCTCATTTTATAAACCTCTATAAGGTTACTCCTCAACCTCCGATGCTCCAGTGAAAACAGCCCCAGCCTGTTCAATGTCTCCCTATAGCTCAAATCCTCCAATCCTGGCAATGTCCTTGTAAATCTTCTCTGAAACCTTGCAAGTTTCACAACATCCTTCCTATAGTAGGGAGACCAGAATTACACTCAGTATTCCAAAAGCGGCTGAAACAATGTCCTGTACAGCCGCAACATGACCCCTCAACTCCTGTACTCCATACTCTGACCGATAAAGGAAAACATACCAAACACCATCTTCACTATCCTGTCTACCTGTGAATTTACTTTCAAGGAGCTATGAACCTGCACTCCAACGTCTGTTTGTTCAGCAACACTCCCTAGGACCTAACCATTAAGTGCATAAGTCCTGCTAAGATTTGCATTCCCAAAACGCAGCACCTCACATTTGTCTAAATTAAACTCCATTTGCTACTCCTCAGCCCAATGACCATCTGATCAAGATCCCATTGTAATCCGAGGTAACCTTCTTCGCTCTCCACTGCACCTACAATTTTGGTGTGATGTGCAAACTTACTATACGTCTTATGCTCACATCCAAATCACTTATATAAATGACGAAAAGTAGTGGATCCAGCATCAATCCTTGTAGCACTCCGCTGGTCACAGGCCTCCAGTCTGAAAAACAACCCTCCACCACCAACCTCTGTCTTCTACCTTCAAGCCAGTTTTGTATCCAAATGGCTTGTTCTCCTGGTATTCCATGAGGTCTAACCTTGCGAAGCAGTCTCCCATGGAGGATCCCTGTTGAATGCCTTACTCAAGTCCATATAGATCAGGTCTACTGCTCTGCCCTCATCAATTCTTCGTTACTTCAAAAAAAACTCAATCAAGTTGGTTAGACATGATTTCCCATGCACAAAGCAATGTTGACTATCCCTAATCAGTCCTTGCCTTTCCAAATACATGTACATCCTGTCCCTCAGGATTCCCTCCAACAACTTGCCCACCACCAACGTCAGGCTTATTGGTCTATAGTTCCCTGACTTGTTGTTACCACTTTTCTTCAATAGTGGCACCATGTTAGCTAACCTCCAGTCTTCCAGCACCCCACCTGTGACTACTGATGATACAAATATCTCAGCAAGGGGCCCAGCAATCACTTCCCTAACTTCCCACAGAGTTCTGGGGTACATTTGATCAGGTCCTGGGGACTTATCCATTTGTGCATTTCAAGACATTCAACACTTGCTCCTCTGTAATACAGACACTTTTCAAGATATCACCATCTATTCCCCTACATTCTATATCTTCCATGTCCTTCTCCACAGCAAACACCGATGCAAAATACTCATTTTGTATTTCCCCCATCTCCTGTGGCTCCACACAAAGGCTGTCTTGCGGATCTTTGAGGGGCCTTATTCGCTCCCTAGTTACCCTTTTGTCCTTAAGGTATTTGTAAAAACCTTTTGGATTCTCCTTAACTTTTTTTTGCCAAAGCTATCTCATGTCCCCTTTTTGCCATCCTGATTTCCCTGTTAAGTATACTCCGACTGCCTTTATACTCTTCGAAGGATTCACTCAATCTATCCTGTCCATACCTGACATATCTGACATTCCTTCTTTCCCCTAACCAAAACCTCAATTTCTTTAGTCATCCAGCATTCCCTACACCTTCCAGTCTTTTCTTTCACCCTAATGGAATACACAGTGTGTGGACTTTTGTTATCTCATTTCTGAAGGCTTCCCATTTTCCAGCCATCGTCCATTTGCCTGCAAGCATCTGACCCCAATCAGCTTTTGAACGTTCTTACCTAATACCGTCAAAATTAGCCTTCCTCCGATTTAGAACTTTCAATTTTTAGATCCTTTTGCATCACTATTTTAAAACTAATAGAATTATGCTCATTGGCCCTAAAGTGCTTCCCCACTAACACCTCAGTCACCTGCCCTGCATTATTTCCCAAGAGTAGGTCAGGTTCTGCACTTTCTTAAGTAGGTACATCCATATACTGAATCAGAAAATTTTCTTGTACACGCTTCACAAATTCCTCTCCATCTAAACCCTTAACACTCAGGCAGTCCCAATCTATGTTTGGAAAGTTGAAATCCCCTAACATAACCACGCTATGAATCTTACTGATAAATGAAATCTCCTTGCAAATTTGTTTCTCATTTTCACATTGACTAATAGGGCATCTATAATACAATCCCAATGAGGTGATTGTCCCTTTCTTATTTCTCAGTTCCACCCAAATAACTTCCCTGGATGTATTTCTGGGAATATCCTCCCGAAGTACAGTTGTAATGCTATCCCTTATCAAAAAGGCCACTCCCCCCCTCCTTTCTTGCCTCCCTTTCTGTCCTGCCTGTAGCATTTGTATCCTGGAACATTAAGCCGCCATTCCTGACCATCCCTGAGCCATGTTTCCGTAATTGTTATGATATCCCAGTCCCATATTCCTAACCATGCCCTGAGTTAATCTGCCTTCCCTGTTAGGCCTCTTGCATTAAAATAAATGCAAATTAATTTCAGTCCTATGTTGTTCTCTGCTTTGTCCCTGCCTGCCTTGACTGTTTGACTCGCTTCTGTTCTCAATGTACCAGTCACAGATTGATCTCTTTCCTCACTATCTCCCTGGGACACATCCACCCCCCCACTAGTTTAAATCCTTCCGAGCAGCCCTAGCAAATCTCCCAACCAGTACGGTCACTTCTACCCAGAAGAGATTCCAATGATCCAAAAATGTGAATCCTTCTCCCATATACCAACTGTTCAGCCATGCACTCACCTGCTCTATCCCCCTTTTCCAACCCTCACGAGCTCATTGCACCAGGAGTAATCCAGATATTGCTACTTTCGAGGACCTCCTTTTTAAATTCCTGCCTAACTCTCTATATTCTCCCTTCAGAATCTCATTCTTTTCCCTTCCTGTGTCATTGGTTCCAATGTGTACAATGACCACCTGCTGGGCCCTCTTCCCCTTGAACATTCTGCACCCTTTGAGACATCCTTGATCCTGGCACCAGGGAGGCAACACACCATTCTGATTTTTTGCTGCTGGCCACAGAAACATCTGTCTGTGCCTTGGACTAGAGAGTTCACAATCGATCTCTTGGAACCCATTGTACCCCTCATAATTGTAGAGCCAGTCTCAATACCTGAAATGTGGCTGTTGGTTCTACATTCCCCTGAGAATCCATCACTCCCTATGTTTTCCAAAACAACATACTTGTTTGAAATGGGGATAGCCACAGAAGACTCCTGCACTACCTGCTTACCTTTCATGGAGTTAACCCATCTCTGTGATTGTATCTGCGGCATTTCTACCTTCCTATGACTGCCATCCATCACACTCCCTTGCTTTTGTAAATTCCTCATTGCCTCTAACTGTCGCTCCAACCGATCCATTCAATCTGATAGGATTCGTAACCAATGTCATTTATTGCAGATATAATCCTCAGCAGCACAAACTCTCCGATAACTCCCAAATGCGACAAGAAGAGCATATCTCTCTCTACTAAGGGCCATTTTTGCTGCTTCCAATCTACAAACCCCGAAAATTGCACTGTTGAATCTTTTTGTCCATGTTTTCAAACTTTTATATTTTCTGCCTGACAGAAGAGGGCAGAGGAAAGTATAATTGGGGTGGGAGGGGTGTTTGATTACGTTAGTTGCTTTCCCGAGTCAGTGGGCAGTATAGATGGATGCATGTAAGGCTGGTTTGCACCTCATTCCTGTTGACCTTTTTGGAAAGGGCTGCCCACCTTTCTAAACTGGAAGACTGAATTATTTGAAGTGAGTACCTTACTCTTAAAATTGTTGCAGTGTGTTAAAGAATCAGATCATACATTGCAAAAATTACAGTTTTGCCCCAGTATACTTAATGCATTTTGGCTCATTTGTAAACGGTATTAATTTAAAATGTAATTTTCTCGTTTAAAGTAATATCAGTGAGCTAGTATTCTAGAGGCCTAAGCTAATGCTCGAAAATTCTGTTTCATATCCCATTATGGAAGCTGAGGAATTAATTCATTGAATTTATTAATTAATTTTAATCAATTGAAGTCTGATGAAGCTAGTCTCTGTATTAGTGATTATCGTAAAAGCCCATTTGATTCAGCCGTGACCTTGATGAAAAGCTGCAATTCTTGCCTCGTATGGCTACAGTCAAAACGTGTGGTGCAAGCAAAGCCTAGCCAGTTAGGCAGCATCCGAGGAGCAGGTGAGTTGACATTTCAAGCATAAGCGCATTCTTGGTGAAAAGCTTATGCTCAAAACATCGACTCTCCTGCTCCTCGGATGCTGCCTGCCCTGCTATGCTTTGCCAGCGCGACACTCTCTTTTTAACTGATCTGTAGTCCTCACTTTCTCCTAGTATGGCTACCGTTGACTTGTGTTTGACTTTTAACTGCCCTCAATGGCTATTAGGGATGTGCAGCAAATGCTGACATTGCCAAAATGTCCACATCCTTGGTAAGCTTTGTTTAAAAAATGTTGAGGCCTACTAAGATGGGCAAAACCCTTGCTCTTCATGCTGTTTCACTTTGCAAAAACTGGGTTCATATAAAATCGATGTATTCTTACACATCACTGTTTGATTATGATTTTTCAAGTTTCCTCAACAAATTACTGACTGAAAGATTAATTAACTTGCTCCCTTAATTTTTTCCCAGCCAGATTGGGCTTTTTTCTAGTTTCTGATATTGCTTTGACTTGAGCATCCTCAAATGTGAAGTCTGCCTCAAGCCTGTCCCCATAGCAAACTGGCTGAGGGCAACTGCTTAGTAACATGATCTATGCAGCACCAAAGCTTGAAATTGCCTTTATAATGTTATCAGTTTTATAATCTTGTCATCTTATTATTATAATCTTACGTATGTTCATTTTGTGTGCTTGCTTTTCACAAGTTTTAATTTTCCTTACTTTAGAGAAAGTTCCATTGTGCAAATCTAACCTGGTGGCCTCCATGGGTGTATTCTTTGTATGATGCAGTGAGTACAAATCTGTTTCCTTTATGCACTTCTGTAATAATAGATAACAAATGTCAGTTTTGTAAACTGGAACATGCTTTCATTTTTGTTACTGATGGGTCATGTCAAGAATCCCAAGATCATGCCACGTTTTCTGTATGCTCTGCCTCTACTGCATGTTCATTTTTTCTATTCATTTCTATGCCTTAATGCTCTCTGGCAGCTTTATGTTTCTACTCATCTGCCAGACATCTGTATGTGACTGCTATGAGGTTATCCCTGCTCCAGATTAAAGTGGAGCTATCCTGGAGCTGAAGAAGCTGTGTTCCTATGGCATTGTTACTCAATCTCAATCTCATGTCTCCTTACAATCTGATACTTGTTAGCCAACTGAAGAAATGGAACAGACTGAATGGACCAAATTATATTTGTTTTCCTGTTGCTTGTTTCATGTGTTCATATTGAAGCCCTAGCAGAAATTTTGAGGTGAATCGCTAGAACATTTGGGAAAAAAATATCCTAGTACAGGAGTTGGAGCAGGAAAATAACCCATGTATGAGTACCTGATTGGTCTTCAGTGCTGAGTCTGTCAGCATCTGGATCTCCAGATCTCTTGCTGAGACTATTTGCACACTATTCTCAATACATGGTTCCTAACATTGCTTCCATCATGCTCCTTACACAGTGATCACCTCTAAACTCCCTGGAGTCAATCCAGTGAGTCTCCTCTGAACTGCATCCAATACAGTTACACCCTTTCTTAAATAAGGGGACCAGAATTGTATATAATACTCCAGCTTCAATTTCATTAATGTCTTGAACGTTAGAGCAACACTTCCCTACTTCTATCTGCTCTTTCTTTCGCAATAAATGCCAAAATTCTATTTGCCTTCCTTATTACCTGCTATACTTGCAACATAGTTTTCTGCAATTCATGTTCAAGGACAGGTCTGCTTTGAAGCAGTCTGAGATTTCTCTATATTTAGATAATACTGATGTAAAGTCAGAGGCCAAAATGCAGGTAAAGAAAAGTTGGTGAATGTTGTATTAATTTGTGCTTATTAAGTAAATCATGCTGAAGTTGGAGTATGTGCAGTCTGAATCGGGCTATTCCCGAGTATTTGACCCATTACAGCGAAAGTTTAATTACCTTTGTGCTAATCACAGAATTCAGCTTTTTACAATTTAAATATATTTGCTGTGATACTCTATCCCCTTTTTGTCCAGAATTCAAATTGAGGTGAAAAATATTGATCAGTATAAACAAATTGTTTAGCATTATTAGTTTTATAAACACTTAAGTTTTACAGATAAATATACTAAACAGATATATTTAATCATTATTTTTAAATTCCTTAAAGTCGTCTTTCATGGTGCTGTCAAATGAATTTTTCAAAATCATTCCATCTGAGCTATTATGTCCTTTTACAAATCTATATTTGTAGATGTCTGGTTGCAATGGATTAACACTTGCATCTGATCCTCTGAATGACCTGTCAAAGCTTCTACAAGTACTAGCATTTTAGTAAGGTTACATACATATGTGAGGGAATAACTTCTTAACATAGGCTCAACTGCTTCAAGATGAGATGTAGGAGAGGAAGTTAATGTTTTTGCTTTGCCAGAAAACTTGCTTCTACTGAGTTTAGTTCCTTACAGCAGATGAGGCATTGAGCAATTGTTGAAAAACTCCATGACACAGTAAATGATTATTGAAGAATGAATAATTTAGACACTGTTGTTGTGGTGTTCATTAAAATACTTCTCATGTAATGTATTTTTCAAAATATAATTAGTCATCTATTGGTTCGTGCAGTCTTTTTATACTTTTGTCCATATATAGGAAATATTAATGGAAAGAATGAAAGTCCAGCTTCGTGAGTGGGATGAAAATCTCAAGGATGATTCGCTTCCTTCAAATCCTGTGGGTAAGAATTATTTAAGAATGTCACTTTTCTGGCACTTAATTCCAAAAAGAATTCTATCCTTTATCCTCAAGGTTTTTTGTCTGTAAAACAAACTGATATAATTTTTAAAACTGTAACTTAGTGTACTTAGTGCATGTTTAGCAGGTTAGTTAGTTGTTATCCATTTCAGTTTAAATAGTAGAATAAACAAATGAAGCTACTGCTGTTGTTACTTCCATAAAAGTATTCATGGTTTTTCTACAAAGTATCTAGTCAGGATTATTTAAATTTACGTGCACTAAGATGAAAAGTGTTTGAGGATGAAGGGGAGTGAATTTGCTATTCCTTCAACAGAAATGATTAATTACGGTGTTTAGATTTTTCTTACAGAGTTGCTGCTTGTTTACCTATTGATGATGGTTTAAGAATTGAGCTTTTAAAAATCGGCAGTGCTATTCAGCGGCTGCGTTGTGAATTGGATCTGATGGACAAAGTAAGTGTTGAAGAGATTGGCTTTAAATAAATTATAATTCCCTATTTAAATCAGTCTAACTAATAAGTTTTGAAACCCAGTAGGCACTGTAATTAAAATCTTTAGCAATGCTATGGTATTTCCGATATATCAATGTTGAAACTCCTGTCCATTCAGTAAATGTTGAGTTTGGTAACAATGCAGCTACTGAGCTTGCACCCCGTGGATTTGTGCCAGTGACGTGACTGCCACTATTATATTAAAATTTGCACATAAACCTGTAAATATATTGCTAGCAAAGAACATCTCTCTCACACACACTCCATCCTCATCCTCGTCCTCATCCTCATCCTCCCTAGCCAAATTCGTGAAACATTTTGCTGGTGGTCCAGCCCTGCTCATCTTCTATTGATCTTATCCACAATTATTTTCTCACCTACATTCTTGCCAACTGACTAAGTCTGGCTACCAAATGTAGACATTCTTTTTCCTTATTCCATATTATCAAGTCAAGCCATTATATCAGTGAATTTCCTTGCTAAGGGCTTGGTGAGGCCATGATGGTGTCCTTCAGTGTTTATTACAAATGTTATGTCTTTTGTAAGCTTATTGTACTATTAATCCTTTACTCCAGCATTCTTTACTAACATTTTCCTGCTTTTAGAATAGATGGAAAATTTGCCTTTGTAACTTAGAACATAAAAGGCAATTATATCAAAGTTTCTGCCACCTGATGTGATCAGCACTTTAATTTCTTTAGGCGAGAGGTTAGGTTCTGATTGCGTAAATGGCAAATTCACAGTTTTTCCAAATACAGAAGGTTTGTCATTTTCTATATCCCATTTAGATTCAGAGTCGTAGCAATGTACAGCATGGAAACAGACCTTTCAGTCCAACTCGTCCATGCTGACCAGATATCCCAACCTAATCTAGAACCACTTGCTAGCCACCTGGCCCATATCCCTCCAAACTCTTCCTATTCATATACCCATCAAAATGCCTCTTAAATGTTGCAATTGTACCAAACTCCTCCACTTCCTCTGGCAGCTCATTCCACACACGCACCACCCTCTGCGTGAAAAAGTTGCCCCTTAGGTCTGTTTTATATCTTTCCCCTCTTACGCTAAGCCTATGTCCTTTAGTTCTAGACTCCCCCACCCGAGGGAAAAGACTTTGTTTGTTTATCCTATCCATGCCCCTCATGATTTTATAAAACTCTATAATGTCACCCCAGGGAAAACAGCCCCAGCCTATTCAACCTCTCCCAATAGCTCAAATCCTCCAACCCTGGCATCATCCTTGTAAATCTTTTCTGAACCCTTTCAAGTTTCACGACATTCTTCTGATAGGAAGGAGACCAGAATTGCACGCATAATTCCAACAGTGGCCTAATCAATGGCTTCCCAACTCCTGTACCTAATACTCAGACCAATAAAGGAAAGCATACCAAACGCCACCTTCACTATCCTATCTGCCTGTGACTCTACTTTCAAGGAACTACGAACCTACGCTCCAAGGTCTCTTTTTTTCAGCAACACTCCCTAGGACCTTACTATTAAGTATACAAGTCCTGCTAAGATTTGCATTCCCAAAATGCAGCACCTTGCATTTGTCTAAATTAAACTCCATCTGCCACTCCTTAGCCCATTGATCAAGGCCCCGTTGTCATCTGAGATAACCTTCGCTGTCCACTACACCTCCAATTTTGGTGTTATCTGCAAACTTACAAACTATACCTCTTATGCACACTTCCAAGTCATTTATATAAATGACAAAAAGTAGGGGACCCAGCACCGATCCTTGTGGCACCCCACTGGTCACAAGCCTTCAGTATGAAAAAAAACCTCCACCACTACCACTCTCTGTCTTCTACAGGTTGTGACAACCCTTTATCCGAAATCCCAAAATCTGAAAAACTCCAAAGTCCGAAGGTTTTTTTTCTCATCAACAAGGTTGTTTGGCGTGCAAACAGTTAACCCAAGTCGACATCTACTGCATGCGTGTCACTCAGATGTGACGTGAGGGCATGACCCAGCATCAGCAGGCCTTGATTCTGTTTCAAGGCCCCTTTTTACTCATTAGAGTATGCTCCTCCAGTAAGATTTTTAAAAATTTCATCATCCAACTGTCACTTATTCTGAAATTCGAAAAATACTGAATTCCGAAAACTAGCTGGTCCTGAGCATTTCGGATAAAGTATTGTGCATCTGTATCTTCATTTGTACTTTTATTTAATGACCTACTTAATGGCATCAGTAGTTCACTGAATGCATCGCCTATGCTAACAAAAATAATTGGTTCTTGCTATTTTACATGGAATGATAAATTCGTAATGAAATCGTTGCACTATCATCCCATGTGAAAGTTGTGAGATGCTAATTTTATTCTGATCCTTAATACTCAGATTAAGTTGCATTTAACATTCTGCTGTACAATTAGTGGGCTGAAACTTCTTGGGACTAATGCATTGCCCCTGTGTTGATGCTTGCTTCCATTATCATTTTCTGAATTTTCCATTTCTTGTTTAGTTTTGAATACTCTGTTATAGTTAGTTAAAAATCACACAACACCAGGTTATAATCCAACAGGTTTAATTGGAAGCACACTAGCTTTCGGAGCGACGCTCCTAAAGCTAGTGTACTTCCAATTAAACCTGTTAGACTATAACCTGATGTTGTGATTTTTAACTTTTGTACGCCCCAGTCCAACACTGGCATCTCCAAATCCTGTTATAGTTAGGGACAGTTCATGGCATGATGGTATTTTGAGGAGTTTCTGAAACATCGATCGACTACACAGTGGACATTTCTTGGCTTTATTCTTTATTCTGATTCTTAAATTCTCTTCTCAAAATTGTCAAAAGCATTTTGTCATTATTTCTCAGTTTACTATCTTTTCACATTGCGTTGTGTCCCACATCTAGATGTTAATAAACTATCGACACCATTTTTTTGTACTTTTTTTTTGCTGTACAGTCAGTTGTTGCATTTGCACCACATAACCTGCTGGAAAACATTTTATAAGGAGTTTCTTACATTTGTTCTAGCAGTGTGTTTATCTGCAAATTTAATTCTTATCAAAATTAAAGTCTGTATAAATTCATTTACTTTGGTGTAGTCTAATAACTTAACTCCCAGCACAAATTGGGTAATTTCCAAATAGAATTTCTGTGGTATTGCATACTGTCTACAGAATCCCATCATGTTCTCTTCTATCAAACTATCTTCACTCATTGAGTTTGACAATCTCATAAGCAGTTAGTAAATTATCTTTGTTTAAATATTATCCACGCAAGTTAAAAATTTGTCCAAACCTTCCTTCATGTCCAAAGAATGTCTCCAATTCTGTAAATCTTTGCTACTTCTGCTTTTACAAGTAGCGAAAGAACCAAGGCCATATCTTTTTCTTCGGTAATGTTATTGCACAGCATGTTAATTCTGTTAATTAAACTAAACATCCAGAAAAGCTCACTCAACTTGTAATCTGTTAAAATTTGAGTGATAGCGAACTCTCAAATTTCACTATTTTAAAGAAAATAATATACATATTCTTTAACTCTAAAAGTGAATATTAGACAACAACTATTCACAACTCTAAGTCCCCCTTTCTCTTAACTGCTTATTATCTGCCTCCAACTCTACTGCTCCAATAAAACACTTACTAAAATTACATTAAATTAATTTCAAAACCATATAGCTGCTGCCGTCTTCGGTGTCTGTCTTCCGGCTGAAGAGCTCTCTAGGTCGTCTGTCTTGTTACTGTAAAGATGTTTCATATGAAAAGGTACCTTTGATAGAGAATTTCAATGTCTTTGGTGTCTCTCGATTGCAGTTACTCTGTTTAATTTTCAAAATGCCTACTTTTTTATGTCCCCAACATCAGATAGTCTCATTGGTTTGATGTTGGTAAAACAATAAATTCAAACTCGATTCGGTTTTAGTACCCTGGGGCATAATTTAAACTGGTTATGTTCGAATTGTTGTCAAAACAGCAATCAACTCGGGTATCTATTTCACAGCAAAATGTTACATATTTTCAATTTGCTCTTATAAGCTCTCAGTGCAAAACAGCATTCACTCTCTTCGAGGTACAGTACATACCTTCAACTTCATAACAGCAAAGAAGTAACCCACGTCTACATAGTTACTTCATTCTTCCACTAAGCATAAGGGCCACATTCAGTAAACAGATGGTTACTTTTTCTTCAGGTTTTTGACTCTGTCATCGCTTTGAAGTTTTCTCTTTGAAAACTAAGCATTACTACAGCTAATCTTTGACTTTGGATCAACTAGCCATCTTCAGCTATCCCTGGAACCAACAAAAGGTTACGTGCTCTTTATACAGAGTCCAGGCATTTACTTTTCCAGTAGTTACATTCCAACACACTTGTCACAAAACACCACTATATCGATTACCTGATAAATGCTTCTGGTGAATGCTTGCCAGCGATGTATTGGACAGCACAGCATGCACCATTTCTGGTGCCAATTGACAAGACAAAACTCGGTGACGTTAGTCGTAATACGTTGACACAGTGTACATCAAGGGCATTGTACAGTAGCTGGCACCCAGCTTTTGGGTGTCAGGAATTAGCATTAGACAAATCTAATGACCACCATAATGTAATCCAGGATTGTCATGAATGACATGGAAATATCATTGGATAAGGTACATGAAAGCTGCTTGTGTTTCATTCCAAAGGCTTCAATGATTTGCCGTTTTTGGGATAAAATGTTTTATGAATGCTCCAGCACTCTGATATAATTGTTTGCAAATAACAGAAATCGCCATTTACTGTAGTAAGTCCAAATCAAGGCCATTGAGCCCTTTTGTGACGGATATGCTTTCAAATTGTTTATATCTAATTATAACTAATTTTTGATTTACAGTGTACATCTCTTTGTTGTAAAAGGTGTTATCACACAGAAATAACCACCAAAAATGATATTTTCAGGCAAGTTTCCATTTTGATGTATTTGCAATAGGATATTAATTTTGTAAAATAGCACGTGACCTTTGGTCTCTTTGCACTGAAGCAAACCTGCAGTGTCATTGAATTAGATCATGGATAATCTGAATTCTCAACTCCACTTTTCTATCTTTTCCCCAAAATCCTTGATTCACTTACTAATCAAAAAGATCTCTATCCTAGCATTGAATGTACTTAATGACCCAGCCTCTACACTTCTGTGATGAGGAATCCATAGATTGACTACCTTCTGAGAGAAGAAACCCTCCTCATTTCTGTCCTATCTGGTCCTAAACTCTCCCACAGGAAGAATCAGCCTCTCCACATTTACCCTGTTAAGTCCCCTAAGAACCTTCTATGTTTCAATAAGGTCACTCTTCATTCTTCCAGACTCCAATGAGTCTAGGTCCAACCTACTCAACTTCCTGTCATAAGGAAGAATCTCCGTGGCTGGTATCATGCTAGGGAATCTCCTCTGGACTGTCTCCAATGCCAGTGTATATTTCATTAAATATGGGGATCAATACTCTTCATAGTATTATAGGTTTGGTCTAACTCACGTCTTGTATAATTTTCGTGAGACTTCCCTATTTTTATACTCCATTCCCTTTGAAATAAAAACCAACATTGCGTTTGCCTTCCCTATTGTCTGCTGACCTTGTGTGCTAACTTTTTGAGATTTATGCAAAGGGCCTCCCAAATCCCCATCTACTGTAGGTTTCTCCAATTAAATGATATTCAGCTCCTGTACTCTTCCAAAGTATTGTTTCATATTCCATCAACCAAGTTTTTGCCTACTTGTCTGTAACCCTGTCTGGTTGTCTTTCCACCTATTTTTGTCATCCGCAAACTTGGCTTTGACACACTGACTTCATTCATATTGTTAATGTATATTGTTAATAATTGTGGCTGATCCTTGTGGCATGCTATAGTTACAGGTTTGCGTTCTATAAATGCCCCCTATTAGTTAGCCAACCTTCAATCCAACAGCATTTTAGACTCTTGACCTAAAGTAGATTTCTGTGTAGTACCTTTTTTGAGTATCTTATGGAAATATATTACATCTACTGGTTCTCATTTATCGATCCTGCACATTACCTCCTGTAGTAATTGAAACCAGCTGGACCTTGTTGACTGAGATCCTTGATTAAGATTGGTAATGGGCCAATCAGGAAAGCTCTGGCTAACCAATATCACTAGGTGGTTTAAAATCTCCTCAGTTCATGCAACTGACTATGAACTGGCTGGTTGCAGCCAGTGTATTGTGCACAAGTAAATAAAGGGTGACTTGGTAATGGGATACCGGCCTCTGTGCTGTTATTTGACTTCTTCAAAGAATTTTAATGCATTTATAGATGTGATTTTCCCTTCATTAAGCCATGCTGACTCTACCTGATTAGATCTTTAAAAAATTATCTGTGATTACATCCTTTAGATGCAGATATTTTCTCGACGACAGATGCTAAGCTAACTGGTCTATAGTTTCCTTTGAGTGTTTTTTTGTCGACTTCCTTTTTTGAATAAAGGTGCTACATTGACAATTTTCCAATTCTCCAGCCTTTCCAGAATCTGAGGATGGTTTGCATATCCCCTTCTCAGAATCATGCTTTCTCACTGAGATGCATCTTTTTATGTTCCATGAACTATTAAATGTCTGCCCTTGTTCCTCAACAGTCTTTGCTGCAAATCTCCTTTCCCAGTCCTTCTGTCCAGCTCTACTTACCCCTTTGTACTTACCCTCGCTGAAGTTTAGTGTTGTTATTTTTGATCCAGGTTTCTACCCTTCAAACTAAATGCTAACTGTTACCATGTTATCTTTACTGTTATCTTTTTTTACTCATTATTTATTACACATCACCAAATCCAAAAAACCCAAGCTGTGGTTGAACCCACAACATTTTTCTAGGAAACTGTCCTAAATGCACTCAAAATTCTTCCTTCTGGCTAATTCTGTCAATTTGTCTTTCCTAATCTACAGAATGCACTGCATTTTTATGTCCTCCATTCCTGATTTATTCTTTCTCACCATATAGCTATAGCTAGGGGTACCGAGAGTTGATTATAGACAGTTTATAAACTGTAATGCTGTCTTCCCCTTGTTATTTCCATCGCCCTTGTTCTTCTATCCAGCATGACCAGACCAAGCAGTTGCCCGATGTTTCAAACACTACTAGCTTCAAGTAACTTCCAGTAATGACTGTGCTCCCAAAACTGAGAGTCGTAGCCACCTTTTGCGCAATAATGGGAAAATCATGAAATTAAATCCCAAAGCATCAGGTCAAATAAATGAATCTTACATTTTTAAAATAAAAGTTACTATTCACTGTTTCTATAAATCAATGTTGCTGGAGCTATCTGCTCCCAGATATAAATGGTCTGTTAGGAAAGTCTTATAGCAAAGGTGCTGTATGGTCAAACTGGGTATTACTGCAAAAATATGATAAAATGACCTTTTTGTTCTGAAAGAAAAAGTAGGAATAGAGCATTGAGTCCCATTGTGTCTATTTTGGCATACAGTTGGATCACAGCTGACCTGCACCCAACCTATGTGCCTTTGTTCCCTACATTTCATGACAAAAAGTTATTTATCTCAGTCTTAAGTGACAGTAGACTAACTCTGTAGGCATAGGCTCCAGACTTCCACGACTGTTTTATTTGAAATATTGCTTTCTTCATTTCACACTTAAAATACTTTATCTTCCCATGTTCTGGATTTCCCCTCCAAGTAGGCTTCTTTTAATTACTCATTTGACATAACCTTAGTGAGATCACCCCTCAACCTTAATTCAAATTAGTTTTATGCAGCCTGTCTGCATAATTTAATTATTCAAGCCTTAGTATTCTAGACTGTAGACCCTCCAAGGCTGATATCATCTTCCTGTGGGGCAGTGCTTAACTCTGAATACGGCACTCCAGATAGGATCTAGCCAAGTTTGCATACGATTAAAACATACTTTCTTGTTTTTCATTTCATCGTCCTGAAGGGGAAGGACAAATTCCTTTCAACATTTTCATTACTTTCTGAGCCTTTTAAATAGCTTTGTGATTTATATCTCACCAGTAATCCTTCAGGTTTTCTCTCTAGTCCATATTCCATCACTCCCCCACATTGAATTACATCTGTAGTTTTGATCATCCATCTGGGATGTATGCCCTCTTGTAACTTCCTGCTCTCATCCATGTATTCATTCTGCATCCTAAGTTGGTGACATCTGAAATTTGAGGTCATGTGCATATTTGAATAAAGTTATTAATATATGCAGTGAAATGCTGAACTCCATTTTTTATAGAAACTGAACTGTTTCAGAGATTGTTTTTAATGGTTTGCACAATTATCCACTGCTTGACTATTCCTATCCACTTTTTTTTAAAGTTTGTCCTTGTATGGACCCATGGCTGCCTATGTGAATCCTCATGGTTATGTACATGAAACCCTCACCGTATATAAAGCTAACAACCTGAACTTAATTGGTCGACCATCAACTCAGCATAGCTGGTTCCCTGGGTAATCATAGTTAATCACATTATTTGTAATGTCAGATTTGTCACTTGTCTGCTATACCTAAGTCACTTTTCTGGTTCTATTGTCTACTTCATTTCAATCATTTTATTATTTAGCAGCATTAAATGTTGTCATGATAGTAGCATATTCATTTGAATAGTATTGATTGTATTCTGTTACATAGCTTTGAAAATGTGTTTGACTCCAGTTTCTGCAGAGTTCTAAATCCAGACAGTTGCATCTATTTAAATGCTAATCATAGAGCTGTACAGCATGGAAACAGACCCTTCGGTCTAACCCGTCCATGCCGACCAGACATCCTAAATTACTCTAGTCCCATTTGCCAGCATTTTGACTATATACCTGTAAGTCTTTCCTGTTCACGTACCCATCCAGATGCCTTGTAAATGCTGTAATTGTACCAGCTTCCACTACTTCTGACAGCTCATTCCATACACGTACCATCCTTTGCGTAGAAAAAGTTGCTCCTTAGCTTCTTTTTAAATCTTCCCCTCTCACCTTAAATGTATGCTCTCTCGTTCTGGACTTCCCCATCTCAAGGCAAAGACCTTGTTTATTTACTGTGTCCATGCCCCTCATGATTTTTATAAATCTCTAAAAGCTCACCCCTCGGCCTTCAGTGCTGAACACAGCACTACAGGGAAAATACCCTCAGCATCTCCCTACACCTCAAACCCTCCAACCCTGGCAACATCTAGTAAATCTCTTCTGAATCCTTTCAAGTTTCACAACATCCTTCCTATAGCAGGAAAACCAGAATTGGACACAGTATTCCAAAGGTGGCCTAACAAATGTCCTTTATAGCCACAATATGACCTCCCAACTCCTATATTCAATGCTCTGACCAATAAAGGCAAGCGTACCAAACACTACCTTCACTGTCCTATATAGCTGCGACTCTACTTTCAAGGAGCTATGAACCTGCCCTCCAAGGTCTCGTTGTTCAGTAACATTCCCTAAGACTTTACCATTAAGTATATAAATTCTGTCTTGATTTGCCTATCCAAAATCAGCACTAAATGATCTAAGTTAAATTCCATCTGCCGATGTTTATTCATACAAAGCAAGTAAGTTTGCCTTAAGTTTCTGCAAAGTTTGAAAGACAAAGAAAAACAAATTGTGCATTGAGGAAAGTGAAATTTCAGATTATTGAAGCAAAATTAAATTCTAAATGACTTAGTTGGATTTTTTTGAGCTACAGGTATAGCTTTCCTATTGAAATAAGAATTCAGTATCTGAAGGATATAGTGAATTGATCATGACCTCTAAGTACAGAGTAAAATATCACCAGGGAATATTGATATTGCTGTCTAAAAATGCTGAGTAAATGCTTCCACTGAAAATATGTAGAACAAAGGTAGTTTTGTTTCAGGAAAATCTTGTTGATTCCTAGTGTGGAATGCTTTTATGGATGCACTGGAAGAAACAAATTTGGGCCAAGTAGCTCATTTAAAAGTTCTATAGATGAAATTGGGTTGAATTTTGCACATCTGATTTGGCTAAAGTAAATGTGTAATTCATCTGGTTTCATCTCTGATAAACAATAACAAAAAAATTAATAATAAATGAACAAAATTCAGAAACAACTGAAAATATAATCATGTCTTGTAAGGACATGAACCATCTGCAATTGATGTGCTTGTATGTTCCGTGTATCTTTTATTTTGGTACAAAATATTTTGCAGGTTTGCATGGACTATAGCCCAGTGCCGAACCTGTGGTAGTCATATGGGCTGGAAATTTACAGCAACTAAGAAAGATATGTTACCGCAGAAGTTTTGGGGGTTAACACGCTCAGCTTTGCAACCCAGAATTCCAGAATTGGATGATGAAAATCAGCAGGAAGGATGCTGGCGACCATGTCTTTAATACAGACACACACACACGCACACTTGTATATGTGTCTATATAAATATATGAATGAAAGTGAATAGCACTGTAGTTACTTGTGCCAAGAGATGAAATCTCTTTCTGCTAAATAAGTTATTCAATCAAATAACCAACTCTAAGCGGCAGACACAACTTTTATCTGTTGAATCTGATGATTTTGAACTTAATCATTCAGGTTTTAAATTCAAATAGCTGACAAAGCACTATTTGAAATATGCTTGCACATTGTTCTCATTAAGTAAAAAAATTGCAATACTGTTGTAGGCCACCTTCCAGATCAGGTGCAATGATTTAATAAATGTCAACTTGGGGGGGGTCCTTTTTGAATTAACATAATGGCCTTGCAATCTGGATATTATGTATTTTTATTTAGGGTGGTGAAATTCTCAAAAATGGACTGTGGAAGATTAGGTGTATCATTTAGGGCTGTTCTTAACCATTACTTTCTTTCTCTTTCAGATTTAAACCATCTGTATTTTTTTTTAAATGAATTAGTATTTCACATTTCTAGTTACAGCATTTGGTCTTGATTGAAAGTTTTGGGTTATTTATTGAGAGATTATTTGGAAGAGTACTTTAGATGACTATGATTTATCCTCGTGTAAATAACCATCTTCCAGTCTGAGTCAATTGACTTGTTGACAATTTCAGGAATTCAATTGCATTCCCAAGATTGGATATGGAATGTAGCTGTTGCATTGACTTTCACCTCCCACTCCCCTTCTGAAAGCAAATGTACGAAAAGGACCCTGATGTTAAATCCCAATAGTCAGTTTTACAAATTTGAACTCCTAGTAAGGAGTGCCTGGTGTGAATGTCTCAAATTTGAATGCAAGGTTCCTTCTGATTTTCCTTTCTTTCTTTTGTGGGGCGTGCTCACACTGATTCCAGATATATACACCCAATGCGTATGTTCCTTTGTCAGAAGTAATTGGATAAAATCAAACCATTAGTTCAGTGACTAACTTTGAAAACAAGATAATGTTAGCAATCCAAATAGGAGAGCATTGTATTTCACTTTTACATAAATGTTAATGAATAGCAGTTTTCTGCGTGATCTTCCAGTGTTTACGATGCTCCTGACTTCCAGAATTTTATATTTAAAGTATTTATGTTTTGTAACATTAAAGTGCTAAGCAGTCCAATTATGTTTTGTTAATCATTTTGCATTAATCTGGGAGCTGACTTTTAACAAGCTTATTGTAGCAACTTAATGCTTCATTAATAATTTTGTTCAATAGATCTGCAGTTATTCGTCTGCTGAGCCTGTTGCAAAAATTGTCATCTGCTGAAAACATTTCAGAGTAGCAAGTGTAATATGAAGTGTTCGAGCAGAATTTGATTAAATGCAATGGTGATGTGGTCAACTTGTTAATAAGGCACTACAGTGCTGTTCTGTTGTCTTTTGTTCTGGCAAATTACTTAGTTCTAAGTGATGTCCAGTGGATAAGATTTATTTTTCTTGAAAACAGTCTGTAAATAATAGCATTTACTGCTTGTTTAGTAATTCAGAATCATTGCATTGAAAGCATTGTTTTAATTGCAAGTGTTCTGAGAAGCAATGCACTTTTCAGTAATGCTGGCTTGTTCTTGCCTTTGTTCCCTTGAAACAAAGAAATTATATTATTTACAAAGTAATTAAAAATGAATGGCAATACAGCAAAGCCCATTGAAGAGATTTTGAAGACCTTAGCTGTAGCTGTAACTGTACCTTGCTGTATTTTTTATGCTAGAAAACAACTTCCATGGTTTTGTTTAATGAAAAAATTAAAGTAATGTTTTATAAGATGAAAAGTTTATTTGATTTTGCTTTGTTAAATTGAATTGCCAAAATATAAGTTGATATTTAAAATGGCCGAGCAGTAGTTTAAGTATTGCACTTAGGAGACGAGTTGAATTTAAAACCAGTTTTGAAGCAACCATGATAATTAGGAAGCTGTCTAGAATAGAACTGTTCCATCATAACATACAAAGTATCTGAAAGCAGATTAGAGTAGAGTGTGTAAGTCTACTTATGGCACAATAAGTGGAAAGAGAAAGTGCTGCATTTTAGTTGAAGAGTACTTAATGTCCAGAATCTGAGTGGTTAGAAACCCCTATTTGAAGGGATGGTCTGAGG
This sequence comes from Chiloscyllium punctatum, assembly GCF_047496795.1. Classification (NCBI taxonomy): domain Eukaryota; kingdom Metazoa; phylum Chordata; class Chondrichthyes; order Orectolobiformes; family Hemiscylliidae; genus Chiloscyllium; species Chiloscyllium punctatum. The sequence goes on along the minus strand of NC_092750.1, from coordinate 56,404,211 downwards.
CTACACTCTTAATGCAAGAAATAAAAATTGAAAATTTTTGCATGAAAATGCAAGTTTCCTTGAAGTTTATTTAATGTAATAAGCAAAAAGTACCAAATATTAAAATTGCACCATACCAAAGGAGACAATTATATTTTAGATGCTGATCCTTCTGAACAGAATTTGGTTAGTTCATGATGTTAATTTGATTCTTCATGCTGAGGGTGGGATTTTCCTGATATCATAGGTAGTCAAGGTGGTGCTATCACTGAGGGGCCTCCCCACACCTAGAGCACTTGAGAAAGCAATTGTTGCTCCTCCGTGTTAACTAAAGCAAACACCGAGAAAAGCTTGCCTCACCTCGTAACCTGTTAAATGAGTGAGTGACAGAGAACTCCAAACTTCCGTCATTTAAAGGAAATAACTTTTTTTTTCTAACTTTTATTAGTGAACACAAAACTATTGGAAGGAAGTCCAGGGGATGTGCTCCATAACTAATCTACGCCACTCCGAGAGTCCTGGGGGATTTTCCGATACCCAGCTCTTCAGAATATTCTTCCTCGCACAACATGAGAGAATATTAAACAATTTTTTCCCATGCACGTCCAAAGAGGGGAGATTCGGCAAACCCAGGAGGAGGGAGACCGGATTTACCTTGACCTCTGTTCCCAAGACCCCTTCCAAAACTTTGGCTATAGCTCCCTAATACCTACGACGCTTGTGGCATGACCACAGGCAGTGAGTAAGATTACTGCCATCTATTTTACATTTTGGGCACATTGGGGACGCTCCTGTCTTAAATTTCACAAGCTGCTCCAGTGCCAAATTAACACGTGGAGTTCCTTCAACTACATAGTCTGCATCCTATTGCAAATCGAAGTCTTCCTTACATTCTCCCAAATATCCTCCCACTTCTCTGGTGAGATCTCCATCCCAATTTCTGAGCCCAGATTCCACACAACCACTCAATGTCCCATGAGACACTATCTCCTAATAAATGATAGCAGGTGCTGACCAAGAGAGTGCCCATAGACCGATGCGCACTCCTCTCCATATCTGACTTCTAGGGACTAACCATTAATGTTTTTTTTTTCTGGATTGGATGCTCAAAAGACGTCATGCTCTCTGCATCAAATAAGTCTCCCATACAGGGAACTCGTTGGACTCCCAGACCCTGAAGCCAAAATCCATCAATCCCAGCTGGAATCTTACCAATCCTCTGTGGGAGTAAAAGGGGAAGTTTTTTGTGAACTGCCCTCACTTTGTAGATGGGAAATTAGCTCTTCAGCTCTCCAGCAGTTGCTTTCCCTCTAATTTTCAAAATACTGAATTTATATATTCCCCCCCTCCCATAACACATTAAATTCTTATAATTTGATGGTTTCCAGGTGGCAAAACAATGAAATGCAAATTCCATTGGCTTCTGGTATCCTGGGCATAATTGGTTAAATTTGAATTGTTGTTAAAGCAACAACCAAAACTCAGGTATCCATTTAACAGCCAATTGTTACATTTGGAACAGCCTGACCTTTAGCTGGCATCTGTGGCTACACTTTAAATTCAGAAAAGCACTTTCTATCTTAAAGTGACGCTATGTGCTTTTGACTTCGTAACACCTCCGAATCGTCGTGAACGAGATCAGTACTCATGACGTGGATCAATGCTGTTTGTGCTGTCATTGGATGCTGGAGATCAGAGCTTAAAAATGTGTTGCTGGAAAAGCGCAGCAGGTCAGGCAGCATCAAAGGAGCAGGAGAATCAATGTTTCGGGCATAGGCCCTTTCTTCAGGAATGAGGAGGGTGTGCCAAGCAGGCTAAGATGAAGGGTAGGGGGGGAGGGGCGTTGGGAATACGATAGGTGGAAAGAGGTTAAGGTGAGGGTGATAGGCTGGGAGGAGGTGGGGGCGGAGAGGTTGGGAAGAAGATTGCAGGTCAAGAAGGCGGTGCTGAGTCTGAGGGTTGGGACTGAGAAAAGGTGCGAGGAGGGGAAATGAGAAAGCTGGAGAAATCTGCATTCATCCCTTGTGGTTGGAGGGTTCCACCAGATGGTCCTGCACCACCAGCACTTACGGAGTGTGTTGAGGGGTGTGCTCCCTCATCCTCAAAGTTGTGTGGTTGGACCTTGGATTCTTCATTCTGCCTGACCCAAACCTGAATAAGAGGTCATAGATGGAGTAGTTAAACAGTTATCCTACTGGAGTTGTGTCTGCCTCTTGTATTCATTTACTTTCTCTTGTGTTAATACTCATGCAGTGATAGTGCATGCCCAATTTGTCAGAGTTTTACAGCACAGAAGAGGCCCTTCTCTCTATTGAGTCGATGTTGATGTAGCTACACTATTCCTACTTTGCCGCCAGTGGTCTATAGCCTTGAATGTTATGACATTTCGAGTGCTTATTCGCATACCTTTGTGAAGGCTGAGGTTTCTTGCCTGTACTACCTTCCCACACAGGGCATTCTAGAGTCCACCACCTCTAAACCTCCTGCCTTTCACCTTACAATTATGGCCTCTTGTTATTGTCCATTCAACTAAGTGGAACAACTGCTTCTTACCCTATCCGCCCCTATAACCCTAAACATGGTGCTCAGCCTTCTCTGCTCCGAATAAAACAACCTGAGCCTCTCCAACCTACCCTTCACAGCTAAAATGCTCTCACACAAACAACATCCTTGATAATCTGCACTCCCTGCAGTGTGATTGCATCCTTTCTATAGTGTGTTGACCAGAACTGTGCACACTACTGTGTGGCCTAATCAAAATCCTGTTCAGCTCCTACATAACCTTCCTGCTATAATAATCTATGCCTCAACTGTTACTGGCAAGTTTTGCCTTAACCATCCTACTGACCAGCCCTGCCACTTGCTGTGGATAAGAACCTCACATTCTCTATCCCGTTAAGCTTTCTTGTGTCCTGCCACTCATGGAGCACTCTTATTGTTTTACTTTTTCCAAAGTGCATCACCTCGCACTTTTTCAGAATTAAGCTCCCTTCTGCAAATGACCTGTCCTGCCACTGTCTTGGAGGGTCAGGGCAGTCTGATCAAGCCTAACCATTCTAGGTCTTGGCCTTTTCCATTTTCTGTGCTGATTCAGTTTTTCCCACAGTGCAACATCTGTGGGATTGGCGGCACAGTTTGTGATGGTGTCCTGTGTATTACTGCTATCGTAGGACCTTGTGGAAATGCAGGAATGGTAGTCACGTGCCTACATGATCTGCTACTGTCCCACATCCTGTTTTCAAAGTTGCAACTCCCTCTATATCAAGCCATAGCCTAGTCCCAAAGTGAAAAAGCATACAACGTGTTCGCATTCGCAGTTTGCAGCACTAAATCCAAGTTCATTGGAGTAACTTCAGGGCTGCTGACAGCCTTCAAACATGGCATCAGTACCTGCTGATTGCCTCCCTTCGCACCTCTGTGCTGAGTGGATAGGCTCAGAACTTCAGTAAGAGGTCAACCACAGTAAAATAGTGTGCAGCGGGCTGCTTTCTTCCCAGTGGAATTGCCAACCAGTTCTGGTCATGACTGCTTTGTAAAATTCAACCCAATGATCTCCAGTAGTGCCCACAAATTAATGCAATTATCATATTTTTGCCAACCTCTATCATTAGGTGGTTAATTATTATCTTTGCTATATGTCCCATTTCTCTCAATTGTTGTGAATGTATCTCTCAGAAAGCTGCTCTCTACACAGTACCTCTCACAGAAAGCTGCTCTGTCGTCAACTGACATCAGCGCGTGTGCAGAATGCCATGAAGACTGATACGGACATTGGTGCATGAGCAGGATAAGGTGCACAAAAGTATCACTGCTGGAATTGTGCTAATATGAGCAAAAGTAAGTGTGCTCAAATGCCATTCCTTAATTCCTCAGCGACATTAGAAGCAAATCGCACTGCCTGAATGCACGTTACCAGAGTGTATTGGAAGAACATTTGCTTGGTTATACCAAACTTGATTATTACTAAAAATGTGACATGCTGTTTGAAGCTTTCCCTCTTGCATTCAGCAGAACAGATTGAACGATGCCAGAGTTTGAAGAGCCATAAATTCTACCATCCACTTTAACTCTTTCAGATAATTCTCGTGTTCCTTATGTAAATCATCCTTCAATGAGTTTATTGATTCTACTTTAAGTGGTCAGTGGATTGTCAACAGATAGCAATAGCAATTATAATTATTTCATTATTTAAGTAACGTACAAATTCATAAAACATTAGACTTGAATCATATAGGATCCTACTACCTGTGTGTACACACAAAACCAATACCTTGCAGATGTCAATTTCAAAGCTTCAAGTATTATCTTGAATGTGATGATCAAAATATTTTCCCTATAAATTTAGAGTGTTTGGACTATCTTCCTATTATTAATCACATTACCTAGGAGAAGAAAATTCTTCTGAAGTAGGGACATCAGTTTGGACCTTGAAGCACATAGATCCAGATGCCATCTATCAGCCCCTCAGAAAACGAACAGGAAATGACATCACCACAAACCCCAGGAACCCCATCCAGGAGAAAGATATAAATAGAAAGCAGGAGACAACAGCTTCCTTCACTTGGAGGTCGCCACTGATGATGTTACCTAGCCAGGTAATGAAATATCTGGATATCAAACCTACAGCTCAGCGAGCAAACCTACACCCCTGTCTTCTCTATTCTTTGTACCAATACTTGTGAAACATATTTTAGGCTGTTTTATTTTGCTGTGTTTTCAAATGGAAGAGTCCATGATGGGTAAAAAAAAAGATAGATGAAAATAAAGAAACCAAGGACAAAATTGAAGAAGTAAAAGGAGAAGGAAGAGTGTCAAATACTGCCTATTTGTGTAAGAATTGTATTAGAATTAGAATTACGTTTGTTGTCACGTGTACTCTAGCACAAAGTACAGGAGTATAGTAAAATGTGTATAATATCACTACACATGACACAATCTTAGATACAAAGTACCTGGATACAAATCTTGGATACTAAAATGGAATAGGTACAAAAGTAGAGAAATAAAGAGAAAAGGGAAAAATTCTACATTACAGTTCTTCATAGTATAAATTAGGAAGATAAAGAAATAAAGTTAAAATAAAGTATCACCAGAAGTCTTTATTAAAATTATATTAAGTAAGGTTTTCTCGTTGGAATGGAGAAGGATGACAGGTGACTTGATCAGGGTGAATAGATAATGAGAGGCATAGATAGAATGAATAGTTCGAGACTTTTTTCCCAGGGCAGAAATGGCTATCACAAGGTGGGCATAATTTTAAGGTGATTAGAAGAAGGTTTAGGGGAGGTGTCAGAGTAGGTTCTTTACACAGAGAGGGGTGCGTGGAATGCACTGCCAGTGGTGGTAGTAGAATCAGATACATTCGGGACATTTAAGCGACTCTTGGATAGGCAACATGGATGATAATAAATTGATTGATATGTAGGTTATTTTGCCCTTAGAGTAGGATAAAAGGTCAGCACAACATCAAGGGCTGAAAGACCTGTACTGTGCAGTACTATTCTGTGTTCTATGTTCTAAGTTGTGTGGCAGTGGAGCAACTTCAAAGTAGCTTTGCAGGCTATGCAAAATTCTGCAAGCATTTGAATTAGGAACAGGAGTAGACCTGATCATTCAGCCTAGTCCTTTTGAGACTACTCTGCCATTCAATATGATCATGTTTGATTTGATTGTGACCTTGACTCATTTTTGTGCCTATCTTCAATGCCTGTGGGTCTCTTGTTAGTCAAGGATAAACCACAGAGGGTAAAAAAGGGCTCACACACGTAAACAAATTGCCCACGTTCCACAAAGAAAAATCAAAGGGTAAGCTGGCTTTGTATTGAGTCTTTATTACAGTGCTTGCATAAATTTCAATGAGTCACCTCAGTTGCCATTATACACATGCCTTGTTTTGAATGGCAAGGTCTAGGAAATGTATGGATGCAATAATAAATCGAAAGGTTTGTTGCACTATCACTCAATTGAGTAATTAGCATTTATTAATATGCAACTGGGAACCACCTTAGTTTGATGCAGAACTCAATAAGTTTAAGCTGAATTCCCAATGTATTTTGTTGAATTTAGTTCCGCTAAATTCGGCGTGGTGGCTCAATGGTTAGTACTGCTGTCTCACAGTGCTAGGAACCTGGGTTCAATTCCAGACTTGGGTGACTGTGTTGAGTTTGCATCTTCTCCCCGTGTCTGCGTTGATTTACTCCAGGTGCTCCGGTTTCCTCCCACAGACCAAAGATGTGCAGGTTAGGTGAATTGGCCATGCTCAATTAACTAGAATGTTCAGGTCATGTGAATTGAGGTCACAATCGGGTCAGGCGTGGTCTTGTTGAATGGCAGAGTGGATTTGAACGACCAGGCTGGGGGATGTGTAGGTGCATTAGTCAGGGGAAATGTCAAGTAATAGGGTAGGGGAGTGGATCTTGGTGGGATACTCTTCGGAGGGTCAGTGTGGACTTGTTGGGCCACATGGCCTGTTTC